>NC_133617.1:673247055-673547055 GCF_048593235.1 Sminthopsis crassicaudata
AATCCATTCTATTTGCTTCCTTTTTATGGGAGAGTTCATCCCATTCACATTCAGTTATGATTACTAGCTCTATGTTTTCCTCCATCCTATATTCTCCCCTGAATATACTTTAGTTCTCTTTCCTTGGTTCTGTGTTGTTGTTTTTTACTCACCCTACCCACTAGCTTATCACCTACTACCCTTCCTCTCTCCTCTTAGTATTTTTTTTTAACCCATTCCACCCACTGCCTTGTCATTACCTTTCCTCCCATTTCTTAGCTTTTTCCCTAGTGTTTCTGCCCTCTTTTCTATTCTGAATGACTGCTGCTTTTATAGTTTTAGGTCTGGTATGACAGGGCCATCTTTCTTTGCATTTTTTTTTTTTCATTAATTCCCTTGATGTTATTATTTTTTCTAACTCTATAAAGTAATGTTTTGGCAGTTTGATTGGTATGCCTTGATCATTTTTTGAACAATACAAACTTTTTTTTTTAATCATGACTTTTAGTTAGTCCAACAATTCTTAAATTATTTTTACTTGATCTATTTTCCAGGCGAGTAGTTTTTCCCATGAGATATTTCCCAATTTCAAAACATTTTTTCATTCTATTGATTTTATTTGACTGATTCTTGATGTCGCATAATCATTAACTTCGAATTGTCTAATTCTAATTTTTAAAGAATTATTTTCTTCAGTTAGCTTTTGTACCTTTTCCATTTGAACAATTTTATTTATAAAGAAATTGTTTTCTTTAGTCAATTTTTGTGCTTCTTTTTCCAATTTCTCTCTACCTATTCTCCTGAATAACTCTTCTAATTCTCTTTTTAAATTCTTTTTGATCTCTTCCAAGAGGACTTTTTAGGCTTGAGACCAATTGATATTTCCCTTTGTGTTTTTGCATACAAGCCTTTTGACACTGTTGGCCTCTTCTGGCCTGTCTTCTCTGTCTTTATAATAGCTATCTATGGTCAGGATTCTTTTTTTGTTTTTTGTTTTTTGCTCATTTTTATAAAGCTGTGCTTCTGTGGCATAGGGGATACTGTCCCAAGCATTTTGCACTGGGATAAATAAGCTATACTATACATAACAGTAAATGACCATAATTATCTAGTGTTTGATAAACCCAAAGATCCTGTTGGGACAAGAACTCACTAATTTGACAAAAATTGCTGACAAAACTGAAAACAGTTTAGCAGAAACTAGGTATGACTTGGATATGAAGTGATAGCATTAGCAAATTAGAAATACATGGATTATTCTACTTGATAGATTTCAAGATAAGAGAAGAATTTATATTAAATTAAAAAGGTTTTGTAACAAAAATGCTCTCCCCTCTGGCCTGGAACTCAAAACCAAGAGATTCACCCTCGTACAAGTATGGGCAGCCCTGCCCCATTGCTTCTGCACTCACCAATGTTGATTCCTTTTTGCTCTAGGACCTATTTCAGCAATACCGCTGGGCCTGGTGTTCCTATCGGCAGAGATTCGTGCAGTCTTCCTGGACTTAGATCTCCAGCTCTACATGCAGTCTGGGAGGTGAAAGTCTATGCATTCTGCTGAGGTCCCAACCAAACCCAGCTAGCCCCAGGGTTCTCCACTTGGTGTTTCTGTGGAGCTAACCTGGAAGAGTTTGCATTTCACACTGGTTAATTGCAGGACTAGGGGTCCTCTTTAGACTTCCTTGAGTTGTACCAAGAGGTCCCCTTCTGTTCTGCCTCAAGTCTTCTTGATTTTTCACCAGTGTATGTTTGTCTTGAGCAAACCTGTTCTGCACTGGGTGAAATCTAGAGAGTCTGAAATTCACTTACCTTTTCTGCCATCTTCCCAGAATCCTCTTTTTTTTTTTTTTTTTTAATCTGTGATTCCATAGCTTATTATTATTTTATTTCATTCTTTATTTTTTTTTCTTATTGGTATTTTATTTTTCTAATTACATGTAAAATAGTTTTCAACATTAAATTTTGTAAGATTTTGAGTTCCAAATTTTTTCTTCCTCCTTCCCAGATAGCAAGCAATCTGATATAGATTATACATGTACAATCATTTTAAATATATTTCCATATGTCATGTTATGAAAAAAATCAGAACAAAAGAGAAAATGTACAAAAAAGAAAAAAGCAAAAAAGTGAAAAGTGTGCATAGATATTTAGATTGAATGTAATTTTTATAGCATTTGATCTGAAAAAGATCTATTTTTCCCCCCATTGGGTTGTGAGGTTTTTATTCTGTCGTTGTTCATTTTTGTGAAAATATTGCATACTTCTGAGAAAATATATATACTTTTTTATTACCCTTCATTTTCTCCAGAAGTCTATCAAATTTAACTTTTCTAAAATTTTACTTATCTTCTTAATTTCTTGTGTTGTTGTTGTTTTTTTTTTTAATTAGATATATTGAGTTCTGAGAAAGGAAATTTGATGTTTTTTCATCATTTGTGGTACCTTTTAGCAAAATGTAGTTTCTGTGATTATCTATCTTTATTAAATCCATTTTTGTTTTTCCTTTTCTTAGGTCATGATTGCTACCTTTTTTTTTTTTTTTTTTTTTTTTTTTTTTGCTTCAACTGAAGCATATTAGATTCTTCTTATGTTTATTGTGTGTATAAATGTGTCTGCTTCAAGTGTGTTTCTTGGAAACAACATATTGTGGACTTATTTTTAATCCACTTGGCTTTTCATTTCTTTTTTATATGTGAGTTCATTTCTTTCACATTCACAGTTATGATTACTGTGTTTTCCCTACAATCTAGTTTTTCCCGTTTATCCTTCACTCTCCTTTTACCCTTCTCTTCTTCAAAAGTCTTTTGCTTATGGTCACAACCTCTCCCAATTTATCTTTCCTTTATTTTCCTTTCCATCTAATTCTAAATAGAGCAGAATAGATTTTTTATAGCCAAGTGTGTATGTTATTCCCTCTTTGAGCCAATTCTTGTGAGAATAAAGTTCATGCGTTGCCTTTTCCTCCCCCCAAAGATCTCTTCTAGAGTAAAAGTTCTTTTTTATTTTCTTTTATGTGAGATAATTATCCCAATTCTACCTCTCCCTTTCCCTGTCTTTCAGTTTATTCTTATTTCCCATCCCTTAATTTTTTTAAGTCATCTAATCATAGTCAAGTTATACTTGTGTTCTCTGTGTATATTCCTTCCAACTGATCTAATAATGATAAAATTCTTAGGAATTACAAGTATCTTCCTTTGTGTGAATATAATCTATTTAACCTTTTATTGAATCCCTTGTGATTTCTCTATTGTGTTTACTTTTTTATGCTTCTCTTGAGCCTTGTATTTGAAAGTCATTTTCTTTTCAGCTCTGGTCTTTTCATCAGGAATGCTTGAAAGTCCTCTATTTCAGGTGGAAAAACTTTTTTCTTTTTTTTTTTTGACAAAGAATATTTGGATATTTATTACATTATTTGTGGGCTACACAATATCATCTACTTAAAGAACTCAAGCAGTGGGAGGTTGTGGTTACCTTAAGAGGCTGAGATTTAAAATAATATCGAGCACCTTATACTGCTCTTTGGCAGGACATTCCTCAACCTTGCTCTCTATTTCATTAAATTTCTATCTTTCACCCTAAAGGGTGATAACTAAGTTTTGCAATAGATGATTTTTGGTTGCAATCCTAGTAGCTCCTTTTCTTTTTAGACTATTAACATTCTAAGCTCTCTGATTCTTTAATGTGTAGAAGCTGCTAAATCTTTTATCCTGACTATAGCTCCACAGTGTTTGGATTGTTTCTTTCTGCTGCTTGTAATATTTTCTTCTTAACTTGGGAGCTCTGGAATTTAGCTATAGTATTCCTGGGAGTTTTTATTTGGAAGCTTTTTTAGGAACTGGTCAGCAGATTCTTTCCATTCTATTTTATGCTCTTGTTTTAGGATGTTACAATAGTTTTTCTTGATAATATCTTAATAATATGATTTTCAGGTATTCCAATAAACTCATATGGATTTATTTTCCAGGTCATTTGTTTTTCCAATTAGGTATTTCCCATTTTCTTGTATTTTTTCATTGTTTTGATTTTGTCTGATTCTTTCTTGATGTTTCCTGGAGTCATTAGCTTTTTAGTTGCCCAGTAGTTGAAAACCTCATTGAAGTTTTATACTTCCTTTTCCATTTGTCCAGTTCTAGTTTTTATGTATTTGTTTTGTTGAGTTAGTTTTCAATTATGCTTATTTAAAGGAGTTGTTCTCTTTGTGACTGTTTTTAGTATTTGGTCTATTCTTCTCAGAATTACACAAAGAGTAATAAGTATCTAGATATAGATTTGAACTAAGATCTTCCTGATTCAGGGCCCAGTGATCAAAGGCATCTGAGATTGCCTGAAAGGGACTTTTTGTTGGTCATTTGTATCTGACTTTTTGTGAACCTGTGGACCTCTGTCCATGGAATTTTCTTGTCAAAAATACTGCAGTGTTTTGCCATTTCCTTCTATGGAAAATAGAATTTAAGTGATTTGCCCAAAGTAACATAGCAAAGTTTCTGAAATTGGATTTGAACTGAGAGCTCTATCCATTGTGCCACCTAGCTGGCTGAAAGAGACTTTAATTACTTATTATTTAGACCAAAGGCATCAAAGTCATAGCTCCTGGCTGAGCCTTAGCCAGAAATTGTTAGGATTACTAGGTGAGAACTCAGGTTGTCTGGACAATTACAAGGTGAGAACTCAGGTTGACTTGACAGTTCTCTGGCTCAGACTTGTAAAGGGAGTTTACACCTTAGGAATCCTAGAAGGAGCAAGCTCATTGGTTGAAGTGGTTCTTCCCAGAAGCCCTTGCATTATCCCACGCCCATTTTCTGGGAGGATAAAAGAGGCAACATTGGGCCTGGAGAGCAGATTGGACTGGGGAAGGACAAGGGCTGGAGGACAGCACTCCAGGAAGAGGAGAAGTCTCTGCATTACATCAGGCCTGACGGGGCTCTCTGCAGGAAGGGAAGTCACTTCTCTGGACAAGAGTTAACAGCAACTGCCTGGAGACAATGGTTCGTTACAGGAAGAAGAATCTGAGAGATTTGAGTAGACACAGCAGATCTCTTCCCAGAGAGCGATCTGGCAGCTTCTGGAGACGATAGCTCGCTACATTTGGCTCCCAATGTGGGGCCAGGACCTTTCCTTATTCTGACAAGGACTTATTCTGAGCCCTTCAGAGGAGCTAGACTGGACCATAGCAAGAAACAGATTAAAATGTAATTGGAAAATGTTTAATAAAAGAAATAAAAATGCACAGAATAAATACTGATTTGGGTTATCTAAGTCAATATGTGCCCTGCAATGATCATTTGTATTTGAGTTTATTTAGCACATTGTTGATCCAGACCAACTTTATCAACTTTACAGCTTTTGTCCTGTAACTTGCCTATGATCACATAGAGTTGGTTCTAGAATCTTACTTTCTTTCTTTTTCTTCCCCCTTCCCCACTTAATAGTATTTTTTTCTCTAATTATATATAAAGAGTTTTTAGCATTTATTTTTATAAGATTTTGAGTTCCAAATTTTTCTTTACTTCTTCTCCCCTCTCCAATACAGCAAGCAATTTGATATACATTAAATATGTACAATCATGTTAAACATATGTGAAAAAAGAATCAGAGCAAAGGGGAGGAAAAAACAAGAGAAAGAAAAAAAAGTGAAAATAGTATGCTTCTGACTCTATAGTTCTTTTTCTGAATGTAGTTAGCATTTCTGTCATGAGTCTTTTGGAATTATCTTAGATGTTGTATTGCTGAAGGACAGCTAAGTCAGATATAGTTGATCATTGCACAGTGTTGCTGTTATTGTGTCCAGTGTTATTCTGCTTCTGCTCACTTCACTCAGCATCAATTCATGTAAGTCTTTTCAGATTTTTCTGAAATCTTCCTCTTTATCATTTCTAATAGCACAATAGTATTTCATTACATTCATATATCACAATTTGTTTAGCCATTCTCCTATTGATGGATATCTCCTCAATTTCCAAATCTTTGCTGCCACAAAAAGAGCTGCTATGAATATTTTTGTACATGTAGGCTCTTTCCCATTTGGGATAGGAAACTAGTAGTAACACTGCTGTATCAAGGGGCATGCACAATTCTATATTCCTTTAGACATAGTTCCAAATTGTTCTCCAAAATTAGAATCCAATTTCTTGTCTCCTGATCCAGTGCTCTTTTTACTATTCATTCTTTAGAGTAGCAAGGAATGCTCAGAGTTGTTGGCCTGGCCTGTTTCAGCTCAATTTTGGAACAACTTATTTTGTTTTTTATAAATTCAGGATAGAACATTGAGCCTCAATGAATGTGCAAAAGGTTAGTTGCCTAGGAATAGAGTTCAGCCTACTGGGCCTTAGATGAGGAATCATTCAAGCTTAAGTAGGGATATGACCATATGTAATTGAAATCAACTGTGCCACAGAAAAATTGTTTTAAATAGATAGATACCTTGCTAATTAAACATTGCTAATTGCTAATGATCTGATGGTGAAATATTTAGCCATCAATTTTCATTGACCATGAAAAAAAAAAAACCAGTCACCTGATACTTTTCCTCTGATAGAACCATTTCTTTCAGTCTTCAAGCTAAATCAGGTACCTGGGGAAGGAATGCAGTTTGGGAGCAAATTTGATTTCATTAACAAGATAGTTTTCCAGACGTTGGCATTTACCACAGAGAAAAAGCAGAAAAGAGATGAGTGCCTCATGCTAGAATTTATATTATATGGATGTTAGCTAAATGGGTAATAGGTTAAGCCTCTATTTGTTATGTTATGGTTAAACACTGTTTTTCTTTTCAACATGTTTGTTTCAAAGATTCATTAGGGCTCAGTAATTAAGTTGTGGTAATTGCTCCAAGAGTTATTTTGTTATCTGAATTTTTATTTTTTGTTGTATGTAGAGCATTAAAGAATTAACTCTTCTTATTCTTAGAAGAAAAAGGCCTATTGTGCATATGCAGCAGTTAGAGTGGTTACTGACTAGTCTGAAACTAATCATGAGTTCTTTCTAGCCGCTAACGTTTAGTATGTAATGCTCCCAGATGATTTCTTATACCCAGTGTTATTTTCAGATCATTGTAAAGTCATCTGTTTCCTGTCATGCACAGACAATCCTAAGGAGATTGACTTGTGGAAAATGAAATAAGTAATTGATTCAAGATTTAGTTCTATGGTATCATTTATAAGTCTGTTATCTCCAGATAGCATATTCTTTTGGCCCAATCACAGATTTCTCCTAGTTTGAATCTTAAAGATAATCCTTTGATTTGAGATTGCTGAGAAGTGCCAGGGAAAGTAATGTCTAGTTTCTGGAAATCCTGGCAAATCTGAGGACAAGAATAGCTTCAAAAGTATTGAAACCATTTGTCCCAGTGTTACATAAGGAAATAGTTAACATTGTACTTTGTTCTCTACATGTAAACAGAGTTCATTAGTATTAAATTCCTTGGTTAGATATAACTAAAAATGTAGAATTTGTTATCCATGATTCTTTAACCAAAAATAAACACCTATCTAGGGAGATTAAACAATAGGGCCCCAAGTTAAAAGTCATGCATAGAGAGAAGGTGTAAGAATTATTGTAGTGTCACGTGAAACTCTTGGCATGATTCAGCTTCTCTAAGATTCTTTTTGTTCATGTGTGAAGAAAGGTTACTTTATTTACCAAGTATTTTATATATATATATATACATATATATATATATATAAAATATTAATTTATCGAGTAAAACAGATCGTAATGAGCTAAAAATAATAGATTCTATCCTAATAATAAAGGAGATGAAAGAGATAATTACTAGCATTCTAAAACTTTGTTATGGATATTACTCTTCATATCAAACTTGTTGGTATAGTAGATGGCTAGGTATCATAGTTGATGGGGTTCTAGACCTAGGCTCAGGAAGATATGAGTTCACATCCAATTTCAAACACTTACTAGCTTGTGTGAACCCTATATGTTAACCTCTGACTCAATTTCATCTCTATAAAATGTGGAAAAATAACTGCCTTATCTCCTTAAGTTGTTAAAAGGACACAATGACAATATTTGTAAAGTGCTTGGCACTATGCTAGCTAATATGCATAGTGATCACCATCTCTGAGTATTTTGTTAAATTCCTCACAATCCCTCCCCAATCTTAGAGATAGGTATAAATAATTTCTTACTATGTGAATAAATAGAAGAGAATCAAGAACCAAACTAAGACGGTAGAGCCAAAGAAGCTACTATATTTCTAGCTACCCATCTCCATCTTCTCACCAGAGCCTGCAGGTGCTTTGCAAACCAGCATATGAGTCATCAGAATTTCCAGCTTAATGAAGAAGTGTATTATTTTTTTTTTCTTAATTAAAGGAGGCTTGTTTTAAATGGAAGAGTATTGAATGCCAAAAGAATATAGTTCATGTAATCTCCCATTGTTTTCTGATAGTGATTGAAATTTGTTTTAACAGTGGAGGTACTTTCTTCAAAGTCTTTCTACATCTGATTCAAGAAAAAGAGTTTTGGAATACTGGGTTAATTTGAATAGTTTGACAAGTGTTGACCTCTGTTTTTCTCCTACTGACTAGGAGTTAACCTTGTTCTCCCTGTATATAGTGTATATATTTAGCAAGAGGACATTTCTACTCTTCTTCACTTGGTCTTTCTTGGCACACACTTTAGTGAGTCTGTATGTCGACTTCCAAAGTTTCTTCTAACACTAAAAGGTGACATTGGGAGTTCTCTTTGTTGGTCTCTTTTTCTCATGATTGCTGTTCTTATGTTTAGAATTCCTTTTGCAAATATTGATTTCAAAGTCTTAAGGGCAGAATAAGGGAAAACCTTAATTACAGAGTAAATACTTGTGCAAAATGATACATTTTGTTATTAATGCTAATAGTAGTGCAGGGAATTATGAATTTGGGTGGATACTTTTCATCATCTTATATGAGTAGTAATTCTCAAGAATATTTTTCAGTATACAATTATTTCAATAATCCTTACATTTGATTCATTATAAAGAATGAAACCTTATTATATCCCTAATTAGACTTAAGCTTTTTTGTTTTATGCCATCTAAGTAAGTGTCAAATAATATACAGCAGGTGAACTTAATTTAAAATAGACATATAATAATAGGGGTCAGTAAATGTTAATAGATTATACTGTTGAAATTGTTTATTATGGATTTTCCTGTGTTCCAAAGCTTTTGTTAAATAGTGAAATGAAGAGGACTGAATGCTGGGAGATGCTGTGGAGTGTTCAGATACTATTGGATTAATAAAGATGAGTTACTGCTGCCAGTAGTCCTTGTTGTATAATAATCTGCAAGTACTACCACTAACTTTGTTAGTTTCTTTTGTTCATCTTCAGAGTGAAACTCTCTTTTTGAGTGGTATCTAATTAGTAGAAAGAGAATTAACTCCTCTCTCTTTTTTTATTTTGGAGGGGGGGGGCAATACTTATCTCTTTTTCCTTCATTGCACATTTTTATTCTGGCTTTAGATATAGGGAGAATGTCCGCATGAGAATGAATCTTAGGAATGCTGACTATATAAATAATCTAAAATATTAGAATTTTATTAATTCTCCAATAAATACTTGTTCAGTTTTAAAAGTTTTCTCTTGAGATTGTTATTTATATTGGAAGTGCTAGTTTGTACTGTTCATTTTCGTCATTCCTAAAAAGCAAAATTGTTATTGTAAGGAGTTCATTATTGTTTTGCATTGGATTTTTTTGAGCTAATGAGGTCAAAATTTCTGAATTACAATAGTTTATTCTATCTACAGAATAAAATAACTTTTTTTTGGTTTTTTTTTTTTTTTTTTTTTTTTTTTTTTGTGGCCACAGATTAAATGCTTAAGTGTAGTCTAGTAAAGTATGTCAATGGCACAAGAAAGATTTGGTGTTGATGGTATTAAGTAAACCTTTTACTCCATTGTACGTGATATTTGCTGATGAACTGGTAAAACAATTTTTATGTTTTGTGTTATGATGGAATCTGCCCAAATGAGACAAACTTTATTGGGTATCTGATAATTTCTTTAATTTTTTGCTAAGCAGATAATCTCCAATAATTCTACATGTGGGATTTTTTCAAAGAACCTAATTTAGGCTGATTTTATGAAAAACTCCCTAACAAAACTGTCACATAGTAGGATAGGCAACTTTTCTGGAAGTGGTGAGACTTTCTTCTTCCTTATTTGAGATATTTAAGGAAAGACTTTGGATGACTACTTATCAGTTGTGATATAGTAAGTTTCTTTTGGGATGTGGGTTGTATTAGATGGCCAAGTCTAAAATTTTATGATTATCTGAGGATTTTTTTCTTTGTGACATCCTTTTCATTTCTCTTTTTGTTTTTCTATCCATGCAAATTAACTTGCCCTTTAAAATCTTCCTTCTTGTCTTACTAAAATCATTATCATTATTATTTTTTTTACCTTACCCTTTCCCACTGTTTACAAAGGATCTTCATATGAATGATGGAAGAGAACACTTAGCTTAAATCTGGAATTCTTAACTTTGGTCTGTGAGTTATTAAAATAGCTTTTTATAACACTAATTTAATTGGTTTTATTTGTAATCTTTGTATTTTATTTTATTCACTTAAAAATATTATTCAAAGGAGGAGTCCATAGACTTCGCTCGACTGCCAAAATGATCTATGATACATGATCTAAATAAACTGATTTCTTAGGATAACAGACTTATCTTGTATTACTCCCAAAATTCCTTTGTAGAAATTTGTAGAAATGCAAGTTAGGGATGTGTGAGTGTGTGTGTGTGTTTAACAATAAAAACAGCATATTTTGTTGAAATATGAACTTATGAACTTGATTAAAATTTTGCCTTACTTAAAAGGATTTTATTCTGCTCTATGGTATTTGAAAATTGGAATCTGTCTATGTGATCTTGGTCAGGTCATCTAACATATCTGGTGTTTTATTTCCTCATCTATAAAATGAGTGGTTTACACTGGATAACTTTTAAGTTCCTTTTTATCTGTGATCTTATTTGTCCTGTTTTTGTAAATAGTTCTTTTTTCATAGGGTGATTTTTTGGCTCACATTTGCTTGGTGTTTGATTCCTTCAAACTCTCTAATTTTCTGGGTGAACTTAAAGAGGGTAACAATTTTTTTTATTAAAGCTTTTTATTTTCAAAACATATGCATAGATAATTTTCAACATTCACCCTTGAAAAACCTTGTGTTCCAAATTTTTCCTTCCCTTCTCCCCATTCCCTCCCCTAGACAGCAAGTAATCCAATATTTGTTAAATATGTGCAATTCTTCTACACATATTTCCACATTTATCATGCTGCACAAGAAAAAACAAGAAAAAAGGGAAAAAATGAGAAAAAACAAACAAACGAATGAGCAAATAACACCAAAAAGTGAAAATAGTATTTTGTCCCCATAGTCCTCCCTTTGGATGTAGATTGTTCTATCACAAGTCTATTGGAATTGACCTGAATCACCTCATTGTTGAAAAGAGCCAAAGTCCATCAGAGTTGATCATACAATCATCTTGTTGCTTAGTGTACAATGTTCTCTTGGTTCTACTGATTTCACTCAGCATCAGTTCATGTAAGTCTCTCTAGGCCTCTCTGAAAATATCATTCTGATCGTTTCTTACAGAACAATAATATTCAAAAACATTCATATACTATAACTTATTTAGCCATTCTCCAGCTGATGGGTATCCACTTAAGTTTCTAGTTCCTTGCCACTACAAAAAGGCTTCTACAAACATTTTTGCATATATGTGATCTTTTCCCTTTTTTATGATCTCTTTGGGATATAGATCCAGTAGAGACAAAGCTGGATCAAAGTATAAGCACAGTTTAATAGCCCTTTGATAGGCATAGTTCCAAATGGCTCTCCAGAATGGTTGGATCAGTTCACAACTCCACCAACAATGTATTAGTATCCCAGTTTTCCCACATCCCCTCTAACATTCATCATTATGATTTCTTTTCATCTTAGTCAATTTGAGAGGTGTGTATGGTACTTTAGAGTTGTCTTAATTTGCATTTCTCTGATCAATAATGATTTAAAGCATTTTTTCATATGATTAAATGATTTTAACTTCATCTAAAAATTGTCTGTTTATATCCTTTGACCATTTATCAGTTGGAAGTAGTTTAATTCCTATAAATTTGAGTCAGTTCTGTAGATATTTTAGAAATGAGGCTTTTATCAGAACCTTTGGATATAAATTTTTTTCCCCAAATTTATTGCTTCCCTTCTTTTCTTATCATTGCAAATCTTTTCTCTTCAGGCTACCAACACCATTCCTTCCCTTCCTTTCAGTTGAGGATTGTGCCTAATGTCACAGAGTAAAGAACTTCTTCATTTCTCTATTTTTTACACCCCCTTTGAAATTATCTTTCATTCTCTCTTCGTGATCCTTCTTATCAAGGCCAATATGTGTATCTGGCCCTACCTCTTGCATCAAGTTTTCCTCACAGTTGTCTTCATTGTTTCCCTTTTTGGTTCCTTTCTTGCTGCCTATCTGCCTATACACATGCCCATGTTTTCCCTAGCCATCTTCCTTCTTTCCTTCTTCCACCAATTGAGAATGCAGTTCTTTCCCCCCCCTCACTCCTTTCTTCCCTTCTTCTCCTTCCCTTCCATCCCTTCCCTCCCTTTCTCCCTTCCCTTTCTCTCTTCCTCCCTCTCCCTCCCTCACCCCTTATTCCTTCCTTCCTTCCTTCCTTCCCCTTTCCCTTTATTTCATTTCCTTTCCTTTATTTTTTTTATTGCTTTGCTCCTTCTCTCCTCCCTCTACTAACTGAGAATGCAAAAATAAAAACCTATCTTATAATCATGTGTTGTAAAGCAAGACAGATCTTCATTACATTCATTACAAGATGTTACAATAGCATCTCCTCAGATTTTCATTTTTTGCTATTTAAAAAAAAATCTATAAATATTTTTGTATCTCCTTTTAGTTTATTTTGCTTAGGACTAATCCTTCTCTTTCCCTGAGAGAAATGCATTTTTTTCTTAATGGTGTATTATTTTTTCAAAATATGTATAAAGATAAGTTTTCAACGTTCCTTTTTGTAAAATTTTGTCTCCCAAATTTTTTTCTCTCTTCTTTCCTTATCCTCTCTTCTCCCAGAGATAGCAGGCAATCTGATACAGGTTATACATGTACCATTCTTTTTAACATATTTTCATATTTGTTATGTTGTGCAAGAAAAATCAGATCAAAAAGGAAAAACCATGCAAAAGAAAAAGCAAACCAAAAAAAAAAAAGCTGAAAATTCCATGTTTTGATTCACACTCAGTGCATTTGCTATCCCAAGTCTATTGGAATTGTCTTGGATCACTTTATTGAAGAAAAGAGCTTAGTCTATCATAGCTGATCATTACATAATCCTTCTGTTATTGTGTACTGAGTACAATTAGTTTTATTGGTTCTGCTGACTTCACTCAGCGTCAGTTCATATAACTTTCCAGCCCTTTCTGAAGTCAGCCTGCTCATTATTTCTTACAGAACAATAATATTCTATTACATTCATATACCATAACTTACTTAACCATTCCCCAACTGGATGGGCAGCCCCTGAACTTGAACTATGGCTCCTTAGTACTTCTTTCTAACTGCTTGCAATATTTTGCTTTAAATTGTGATCTTTAAAGTTTGACTGTGGTATTGCTGGAAATTTTCATTTTGGGATTTAATTCAGGAGGTAAGCAATATATTCTTTCTGCTTCTTTTACTTTGTCCTCTTTTTCTAAGAGATCCTAGGCAGTTTTTTCTCTTTAAATTTCTTGAAATATGATGTGTATTCTCTATTTTTGGTTGTGGTTTTCATGTAGTCTGATGATTCTTAAATTTTTCCTCCTTGACTTGTTTCCAGGTCAGCTGTTTTTGCTACGAGATACTTTGCATTTTTTTCTATTTAAAAAAATTTTTTTAAATTTTTTTTCCCATTTTCTCATGAAATCGTTTGTTTGTTTGTTTGTTTGTTTTTCTGGTTCATCTGAATTTTCAGTAAGTATTTCTCTCCTTCCCCCCAACAAGGTTGTGCATTTCTGTTAATTTTCTTTCCAATTCTTTTTTCTATAGCTCTCATTTTTTCCCAAAAGTTTTCCTCAAGCATTTTCATTTCATTTATTAAACATTTTTAAATTCTTGCTTTCTCTCTTTCAGGAATTCTAATTTAATTATTACCCAGATTATGTTTTACTCTGAAGCATTGTTTGTATTTGTTTTGGAGTCATTCTCTTCTGAATTGTGTGTTGAGCTTTCCTGCCACTATAATAGTTTCTTTTTTGTAATGGTGGAATTCTCATTCTCTCTCTCTCTCTCTCTCTCTCTCTCTCTCTCTCTCTCTCTTTCTCTCTCTCTCTCTCTCTCTCTCTCTCTCTCTCTCTCTCTCTTTTTTTTTTTTTTTTTTTTTTTTTTTTTTTTTTTTTTTTGCTCATTCTTCCAGCCTTCTCCTTGATTTTAGAATTGATGTTAGAGCCAGGCTCTTTGTACTTCTGGAGGGAAGATCTGGGTTGATCTTGTTACTTTTTTTTTTTTTTTTTTTTTTTTTTTTTTTTTTTTTTTTTTTTAAGGGTAGTGGATAATATTATTCTAGGATCTTAGGGATAGCTCAAATTTGGGACCTGCAAACTTTCAGTATTCCCTGGGTGATATGCTTTAGGGCAAAGTCTTGATTACTATCTGCTTGTCAGAGCTCTGGGTTTGGCTCTGACCTGGATTTGAGTCTGAGCAACAGTAGAATGCTACTGGACTTAGCATTATCAGTTAGCTGGGAACTTCTGCTAGTTCTGAGTGACAGAACCTGAAGTTCCTCAGTGATCTGAGATTCCTGCCCTGATTTTCCTTCTTTAGTCTTTAGAGTGGACTAGAAGCTAGAAACTGGACCCTATTCTGATCCTAGGATCTGAGCCACACCACACTGCTTTCCTGGGAGAAAGGGGAGAAAATGGTAGGTGAGAGCAGATCCACTTCAAAGTCCACCCTTGATCCATGACTCGGAACTGAGTTGTGGGTGACCAATGATCAACCTCATCTGTCTTGGTTGCAGTATTTCTGTATGATTCTGGGCCTTTTGTTTATATAGGTACACAGCCTCATTCTGCATAAGATGTGTTCATTAGCCTGTGTCCCAGGGTCATAGATTTCTCTATGTCCCTAATGCTGACTGAGCCTAGCAGAATGACTCACTGTGCTATTTTCTTTTATTTCCCCATCAAATTTCATCTGTTGCATTTTCTACGTCGGTTTGAGTAAGTTTGTCAGGAACCTCATCATATTGGTTCCTACTACTCTGCTATCTTGGCTTCTTATCACACTGTCCCTCCAATTTTTCTTTATCCTTTTCAATATGACTTTCAACCTTTATCACTCAATAGAACTGCTTTTTCTGAAGTTATCAATGATACTTTTTTTAAAAAAATAAAGCTTTTTATTTTCAAAACATGTGCACGGATAATTTGACAACATTGACCTTTGCATAGCCTTGTGTTTCAGATTTTCCTCCTTTCCCCACCTCCTTCCCTAGATGGCAAGCAATTCAATATATGTTAAAGATGTTAAAATATATGTTAAATCCAATATGTATAAACATAATTATACAATTCTCTTGCTGCACAAGAGAAATCAGATTCAAAAAAGAAAGTAAATCAATAAGAAAACAGAATGCAAGTAAAAAACACAGTCCCACAGTCCTCTCTCTGGCTGTAGATAGCTCTTTTCATCACAAGATCATTGGAACGGGCATCAGTCATTTTATTGTTGGAAAGAATCACATTAATTAAAATTGATCATTCTATAATATTGATGTTGTCATATACAATGATCTCCTGGTTCTGCTCATTTCACTTAGCATCAGTTCGTGTAAGCCTCTCCAGGCCTCTCTGAAATCATTCTGCTGCACATTACTTACAGGATAATAATATTCAATAACATTCATATACCATAACTTATTTAGTTATTCTCTAATTGATGGGCATCCACTCAGTGTCCAGTTTCTTGCCACTATAAAAAGCACTTCTACAAACATTATTACACATGTGAGTCCCTTTCCTTCCTTTAAGATCTCTTTGAGATGAGGCCCAATAGAAACACTGCTGGATCAAAGGATATGTATGGTTTATTCTTAATTGTTAAATCTGATAATCTTTTTTTCTCATTCTTCTTGATTTCTCTGCAACATTTGAAACGATTAAATTCCTTCCCATTTGATTATTCTCATTTGTCTGCATTTTTGAGATTCTTGGTTCTCCTACTTCTCAGAGTTTTTTTTTGGCTGAGTTTCCTTCTTACCCTTCTCCATATACCCTTCTTTGTCAGCTTCCATGATTTAATGATCTATGTGCAGTTGACTGTTAGATTTTTCCCCAATTTCTGCCTTAAACTCTAGCTCTGCATTACCAAATGTATTTTGGACATTTGAATTGGATTTCAAACTAAATATGACAAGAAAAGAACTCTTCCTTCTTCCTTCTCTCTTCTGAATTTCCCTATTTCTGTTGAAAGCACCACCACATTTCCAGAGTAGTAACTTTGGATTCATCTTTGATTCTTCACTCGTCCATACCCTCCACCTCAGAGCTCCACATTTTTCACTTAGTTGTCACATTTTGTTGATTCTTCCTCCTCTGCCTTCCCAGCTTTATAACACATGTATTACTTTCCTTAATCTGTTGTGTGATGTAGCCAAATTAGCCTTACTCACAGTTGAGACTCTCCTGTTTCCTTGTTTTTGTGATGTCTGGCCCCAATCCCTAGTATGTATTCTCTTCTTAAAACTTCCTCTACCTCTTAGAATCTCTAATTCATTTTGAAGTTTAGGGAAGTTTCTACATCTAAGTTTTCTTGATTCCCCCAACTGCTAGTGCTTTCATCCCACTAAAATATCTTGCATTTATTTTGCATTTACTTCATATATACAGTTCTTGAGAACATAGACTGTTTTCATTTTTTTTTCTTTCTGTCTTTAGTGCCTGGCACATAAGTGCCTAATAAATGCGTTTTGCTTTATTTGAATTTTAGAGCTTTTAGAAATGAAAGGAACCTTGGTGTGATATTCACCTAGCCATTTTATTTTATCATTTCAGTTCATGCACTGTATTGGCTTTTATTAATGGACTCTTTTCTCTTTCCCAATTCTGTTAGCCTATATTCATTTGTCACTTCTTTATTCTAATAAATAATTTAGATGGGTTCAGCCTGTGTCTCATATACAGTCTACATGGTGTTTAAACCTTGCATGTCTGTGAGAGAGAGAAGTTGGGAATAGCTTTAGTAACCCAGCCACAAGATAATAGAGAAGGCTGTGGTCCAGATAGATTACATAATTTCCCTTGGTAGAATGTTCAGAATTGGGTCAGAGCTTCATGAGGAAGCAGGGCAGGCAAGCTGGTGTGTTTTTATTTTCTCTCTGCTGCTTGTTCATTTTTGGTCATTGATCTGGGCCTCAGTAGTTAGACCTGAATCTCTTCCAGAAGAAGCTCGAATGAGACCTGATCAACAATGACTATTCTGGGAAGCTCCTGGGACTGAACTGAGGGGAAGGAAAGGAGAGCTAGCTATAAGGCCACCCTGTTCCTTTCCCCCAGAACAGTGTTGTACATCATTTCTCTGCAAAAGTCCTAGGGGTTCAATTAACCCTCTGGTGGCTTAACCCTGTGCTGTTTCTCCCTGAATATGAGAGTTAGAAAATCATTTGCTACTAATTAACTTTGGAGCATTTAGTACTTTATCAGGGTAAAACTTCTTATTCACTTTTTGTACTGAGATGCTTTTCATTGGGTGTTTGCTTTTAGTACAGTGATAGGTAGGAAAGTTTGTTGTGTCCCCCTCTAACCATGGCTGTTTTACAGTTCTGATGTCAGTGTCGGCATTCCCATTTTTCTCTTTGTTGATCACTTTGAAGGGTCTAGGGGGTATCACAGTGTACAAAGGACTGGGCTTGGCGTCTTGAAGACCTAAGTTCTTATCCAGCCTCAGACAATTCCAAACTGTGACCCTGGGCAACTTGCTTCCCCTCTGTCAGCCTCAGTTTCCTCATCTAAGATGAGGATCATTCCAGCTTTGTTGGACAATCAAATGAGATATTTACAAATGTCTTAGTGAAGTTACCAACACATAGTAAATGCTTTTTCCTTTCACTCTTCCTTTTTCTTGACTTCATAATTTGACCAATCACCAATAGAACCTCTTGATTATAATTACTAGAATGTATAGCTTAAGGGATTGAGTTGGAGGAGAGTGGGATAGATAACTGTTTTATGAGACTAGAATGAGTACTTATTTGGAGGTGCTTAGCCCACTAATAATCATCAGTGGTCATTTTTTTTTTCCAATTCATGTTATCAGTTGCTACTAAGATGCACTCCTTCCCCCAAAAAATCCTAATGTCAAAATTAAGTTCTGTCCAACTAAGGTTTGTTTTTTTTTTCATTTGTCAATTTTAAAAAATGCTACATGACTTTTCAGCTTCAAAGCATTTTATTGTTAATTCCAAAAGTACATTTAATTGTTTAAAGGTACAATTAAGTTTCTGCTTTGAAGTAAATGGCAGCTTTATTATAATACTTAGGAAACCCAGAAACCATTCCTTAGCCTTTATGTAGCACTTTACAAATAGAAACTATTATTAGTTAACAATTAATGCCTATAGCACCCCTAGAAGAAAGGTGAGTGACTAAGCATTATCATCTATTTTATGGTTTGGGGAAATGGAATCCAAAGTATATTCTTGTGTTTATAAATAGACAAGTAGTAGCTCAATCAATGCCCAAGTATTGGTAAAGCCAAAAAAGACAGCTTTTGTTTATGTCAGACACAAGAAAACTATATGCCTAAACACATTGCTTAGGTATTCTATTGGAATGGACTGATTTGAGAAAACCTTATACAGGAATATTCATGTTTGCAGATTAGAAAATTAAGGGGTAATTTGTTGCATTCCAAAACATTATTTTGGTATCAAAGAGGAAGTATTCTCCTTTGTGAAAAAGCATCCTTAATAGGAGTGTTATAAAAATTTAGCAGTGGGTTGAAGTCAAACTACTCATTTTACATATTGGGAGACTGAGAGGATTTGGTTTTATTAATTATAAGTTTTCAGGAATACATTTCATGTCAGAAGACAAGAATATGTCAACTATGAGTAATTCTCTGTCATTGTTTCTATTAAACAATACTAATAAGAAGCCACTTTAATATTTGTAGCCACTTTATATTTGTATGGATACATGATTTCATTGAGATATGTGTACTTCTCTCCAGCAAGGGTTTTTAACCTCTTTTGTGTCAGGGATCCCTTTCTCAGTGTGATTAAAGCTTATGAATCTCTTCCCAGAATAATGTTTTCAAGTGCATAAAATAGTAATAAAGCATGCATATCACATAATGTTATAAAGAAAACAAAAATTTTAAATTTCGATATTAAAGTATTAAAAACAACAGGTTCATAGAGTCTAAGAACTTCAGTTTTACAAGATCAAATGAAAAACACAATACCTCTTCGTGCTGTACAATTTTTCAGCTCTTTTGGAAAATAGTTTTGTTAAAATTTTTGTCTCAAAAGAAAGCAGAACTAAATCACAGTCATTTGCATTTTGATAAAAGAAAGTAGTTTTAATTTGAACAAATATTAAAATTTTATTTACTTTATATCTCTTCTAATTTTATGTATACTATAACATTTTGCTGCTTTGTTTTTGTGTAATTATAACCAGTATGTTTTTTGCTTTAATTCTCTTTCCTTTGTATCACTTCATTTAAATCATTCCATATTTCTTTGTGTTTTATTTTTTCACAATTCAGTGATACCACACCTTATTCATTCTTTTCCTCTTACTAGGCCTGTTAATTGAGGCCAGGTTTTCTGATTAGAAATAAAATAACTTTTTTTATGGTAGCAAAGAACTGGAAACAAAGTATAGCTACCTATTGATTGGGGAATGGTTAAACAAAAGGTGATGTGTGAATATGAGGAAATAAATTACTGTGGTGTAAGAAAAAACAAGCGATTGACATATAGTCAGAGAAGCATGAAAAAACTTATATGAATTGATACAAAAACAATATATACAATGACTACAAAAACATAAAGGGAAAGGACCACTTTGAAACAATTGAAAATAAATGTTGCAAAATTACAAACGAGAAGCATGGCTTCAAAGAAGAAATGGAAGAGAAGACCTCCCTTCATTCTTTTGCAGAGGTAGCAGTGGTAGCAAAGTATCACAAATGTTTTCAATGTAACAATTGGTTTTTGCCCTTTTTTTAATTATTCTTTTTATTTAAAAAAATATTGAGATGGGTCTTTGGTAGGTGGGAGAAGAGAATATGTAGAGGGTAGCTTAAGGCAATATACATACAAAAGCTATCAAAAATTTTTTTTAAATAATAAAGTAGCTTTGAATATTTTTGCTTAATTAGATATATTTTAGGATTGTAGATATAGAATTGAGAAAGATATTTTGATTTCATGAAGTTCAACACTGTTATTATATACAGGAGAAACCCATAGGGATTAATTTACTAGGAGAAAGTCTCAGAGGTAGTAAAAGACAATAGCAGGATTCGTCCCACCTGGCTCCAAATCTGGGCCCTTTTTCTTTTCTCCCTCTCTACTGTCTTTCTTGATAATCTCAATTCCTATGAGTTCCTCTGCCAATGAATTTTTTATCTTTTTAAATCCAGTCCTAACCTCTCTTTAGATCTTCAGTATTTCATCACCAGTTGCCTATTGAATTCTTGTAACTTGTTGTACTATAGACATCTTAAATCCAACATGTCCAAAAACAGAATTATCTTTCAATCCAAAACCCTGTTTCCCTCTTCCAAACTTTCCTGTTGTTGTCAGGGATATCACCACTCTCAGTTGCCCCAGATTATAACCTCAGTATCAAACTTAACTTCTTATTAGAACTCAACCTATGCATCCAATCTATTGCTAAGTTTTTTTAACTTCACATTTTTCATATGTCTCATTCTCTCCACTCACATATGCCTCCCTGGTGTAGAATGGTGATCATTTTGACCTCTGTATTATTGCAGTAGCCTGCTGATTGGTCTCTTTGTCTCAAGTTTCTCCCCATTCCAATTCATGCTTCATTCAGTTGCCAAAACACAAGTCTGACCATGTCCCCCTGCCTTATTCTCTCCCCAGTTCCTACCCAATAGCAAATTCTAATGGCTTCTTGTTATCTCTAAGGTCAAATATAAAACATAAAATCCCTTTTAGCTTTTTATAGCCCTTCTTATTCTGGCTCTTTCTGTAGTCTAAATGAGACTGTTCCTCACACTCCCACTCTGTGCTTTTTCACTGGTTTTTCCCAGTGCCTGGGATATTCTTTTTCTTCACTTTTACTTTCTGCTTCCCCCTTACTTCCTTCATAATTTAGCTCAGAGCCCACCTTCTGCTAGAGACCTCCTCTTTACACTGTATGTATTTTATATGTATAAATTTTTTTACATGTTGTCTTTCTCATTAGAATGGGAGCATTTCTCCCTCTTTTTTTGTATTGCCAGTGCTTAGCACAGTGCCTGGCACATAGTAAGTGCTTAATAAGTTCTTGTATCTTTTCCTTTATTTTGCCAATTTGCTCTCTAATAATCCTGAAACAACGTATTGTCTCAACAACACTTTTTGTAAGTGTGTCTATTTATTCATATTTCTATCAAAATTGAATTTTTCCATTCTTAATACCTTTTTAATCTTATTTTTATTGATATATTTTGTTTTTACATCACCTTCATTTCCAAATGTATCCTTTTTTCCTTCATATTTAGCAAGCCATCTTTTAGAACTGAGATTAGAAGATAAAAATAGTTTACCAAACCAATTACCATATTAGCTGTATCCATATACATAAAGTCCTATATCTCAGCAGAGAAAGAAATGAGGTACATTTTCTCAATTCCTCTGTGGAGTCGAGATTGGATATTATAATTATACAGTGTTTGGTTTTTCTTTTTCTTTTTTTTTATTTGCATGATTATAGTCTTGTTTTCCTGGTTCTGCTTATATAAGTTTTCTCATGCATCTGAGTACTTGATAGTCATTGTTTTGTTTCTTTTGTTTTGTTTTAATGCAGTGATTATTTTTCAATTTTTTAAAATTCTGGACTTAACAAACATTTAATAAAATTAATATTTCCAAAAACAGTTTAACAGAAAAAAAGGAGTATTGTATGTTAACTTGTAGATCCCTTTTATGTACAGCTTTTCTTTTTAAATATGAATTCAACATGTAGCTTTCCAAGCGGTTCTATTTGTCTATGTTTCTTTGTGGTCTTGCCTCTATTCTCTGTATTTTTTTAATGCAATACTATTTCATTTTAATCATATAGTATAATTTATTTAGTAGTTCCTCAATTGAAGGGTACCTTCTTTATTTTTAATTTTTTGCTGCTACAAAAAAAAAAAAGTGTTGCTATGAATATTTTAAATGTATAGGTAGTCTTTCTTTTTATCTTTGACCTTGTTAAGGGTATATCTAGCAATAGGGTCTTTGGGTCAGAGGATATGAACATATGAAATGGAGCCAAGATGGCAGAGTTAAAGGAGGGGATTTGCTGAGCTGTCCTTCAAATTCCTTCAAAGAATGACTCTGAGCAAATTTTAGAGCATCAGAACGCACAAAAAGTCAAGAGTGGAACAACTTTCCAGCTGAGGACAACATAGAAGGTTAGTAGGAAAGGTCTGTGGCATCATGAAGGAAGGAGCCCAGCGTGTGTAGTACAGCTTGTGCAGTCCTGTGCCTTGCCAGCACAGACCTAGTACTAGCCCCAGCTCTGGCTCCTGCCCCTCCCCTGTCCCTGTGTCAGCAGCAGGAATAGGCCTTGGGGCCTCTGAATCAGTGGCAGTTTCTAGTTGGGGATTTCTAGACCTCTCAGCCCAGAGACACTGAAGATGACTTGGAAGATCAGTAGGAAAGGTCTGTCAGTAGAATGAGAGGGCTTTGGGAAACCAGCAGATCAGGTGTGGGCATGGACAGCTGTGGCTAGGCAGCTTCTGGAAGCCTCAGCTCACAAGGAGGTCTCTTTACTATCACTGAAGAAGGATTCTGTTTCTTTAGCACACTAGAACTTACAGCCACAGTGGAGTGGGGACACTCCTTAGAGATCAAGGGCAAAAAAGATTGCATATAGTCAGCTGCACAAAACTGCTGAAGTTTGGAACAGTGCACCCGGCAACAGAGCCCTATTTTAATGAACAACTAAAAGCTGAGTAATAGGATATGAAAATGAGCAAATAACAGAAAAAGATTCTGACTATAGAAAGTTATTGTGGTGCTAAGGAAGATTAACACACATACTCAGAGGAACAAAGTCAAAGCTCCTATATCCAAAGCTTCCAAGAAAAATAAAAATTGGTCTTAGGCTATGGAAGAGTTCAAAAGGGATTTTGAAAACAAAATAGAGGAAACTTGAAGAAGAGAATTGAAAATAGTTCAAAAGGAAATACAAAAAAAAAAAAACTTACGAGAAGAATGACTTAAAAAGCAAAGTTGGTCAAATGGAAAAGGAGGTACAAAAAGTTCACTGAGAAAATTAGTTCCTTGAAAATTAGAATTGAGCAAATGGAAGCTAATGACTTTATGAGAACTGAAGAAACAATCAAACAAAACCAGAAGAATGAAAAAATAGAAAATAATATGAAATATTTCATTGGAAAAACAATTAACATGGAAAATAAATCCAGGAGAAATAATTTTAAATTTATTGGTCAACCTGAAAACTATTATCAAAAAAAGAGCCTAGGCACATCTTTCAAGAAATTTATCAAGGAAAACTGCCTCATATTCTAGAACCAGAGGATAAAAAAGAAATAGAAAGAATCATTGTTTATTCTTTCCTTTCACTCTAACTTTTTGAAAGCGATCTCAAAATAAAAACTACCAGGAATATTATTATCAAATTCTGGAACTCTAGATCAAGGAGAAAATATTGCAAGCATCCAGAAAGAGACAATTTAAATATAGTGGAGCCACAGGCTGAATCACAAGATTTAGCAGTTTCTTCTACATTAAAGGATCAGAGGGCTTGGAATATGCTATTTAGGAAAGCAGTGGAACTAGGATTACATCCAAGAATTATCTGCCCTCAACAAAACAAATATAATCCTTCAGGGAAAAAGACACAGATATTCAATAAAGTAGAGAAGACCAGAGCTAAAAGAAAATTTGATTTTTCAGTTATAGGATCTAGGAGAGAAGCATAAGGAGGTAATTAGAAAAGGGATATCATAAAGGGACTTAATAAGGACTGTTTATACTCCTATATAGGAAGATGATAATTGTAACTCATAAGAACTTTCTCATTATTATGGCAGTTAAAAGGGGGTATATATATATATATATATATATATATATATAGTCATATATATATATATATAGTCAGAGAGCATAGGTATGAGTTGCATATGAATGGATAAGATCTTAAAAAATAAAAGCAAAGCATGATAGAGGAATGTACTAGGAGAATGGAAAAGGGAGAGATGGATCATTATAAAGTAACTATAATAAAGTAAGTTTTTTTATAGTGGACGCTTGGAAGGGGGAGAGGAGAAGGAGAGTGGATGAATCTTAATTTCATCAGATTTGGCTCAAAGAGGAATAACACATTCAATATGGATGTAGAAATCTGTCTCATCTTGCAGGAAATTAGGAGGGAAAGGGGATATGGAAAGAAAAGAGGGTGATAAGAGAGGAAATAGTGAGGTTAAGGGGAGATTCTCTGTGATAAAGGCTTCATTTCTCAAATGTAAGCAAAACTTGAGTCAAATTTATTTTTTTAAAAAAGAGCCATTCCCCAATTGATAAATAATCAAAGATAAGAACCTGTACCCAAAGGGCTGTAAAATCATACATAATATTTGACTTAACAGTAACACTAAATCTCAAAAGACATTTTAAAAAGGAAAAGAACATATATATATATATATATATATATATAAATTTATAGCAGCTCTCAGAGCAAAGAATCAATTTGGGAGTAGCTGAATAAATTGTATGGGATTATGATGGAATATTATTGTTCTGTGGGAAATAATGAGCATCAGGATGCTCTCAGAAAAACCTAGAGGGGGCAGCTAGGTGGCTCAGTGAATAGAGCACCAGCCTTGGATTCAGGAGGACCCGAGTTCAAATGTGTTCTCAGACACTTAACACTTCCTAGCTGTGTGACCCTGGGCAAGTCACTTAACCCCAGCCTCAGAAGAAAAAAAAAAAAAAAACAAGATAAACCTAGAAAGCCTTCCTTGAACTCCAGCAAAGTGAAATGTACTGTGTAAACAGTAATAGCAATGTTATAAATGACTTTGCTTTTCTCGGCAATATGATGATCCAAGACTACTCTTAAAGATTTTATAATAAAAAATGCTGTCCATACTTAGAGAACTGATTATGTCTGAATACAGATTGAAGCATAATTTTTTTAAACTTTTATTTTCCATAAGGGGTGTGTGTATGTGTGTGTGTGTGTGTGTGTTTGGGGGGAAGGCAGGGAGATCTAGGTTTTCTTTCACAACATGACTTTTATAGAAATCCTTTGTGTAACTTTACATATATTTCCTTAATGGGGGTGGGGTGGGGAAAAAAGGAGAGAATCTGGAAGTCAAAAGTTATATATACATATACATATATATATATATATATATATATATATGTATGTATAATTTTACATGTAACTGGGGAAAATAAAAATGTTAAACATTTTAAAATAGGAATGGACATATTCATAACTTTTTTTTTTTTTTTAACACAAGTCTAAATTGTTCTCCTGAATGGTTGGACTAATTTACACCTCTTTCTTTTTCTTTTCTTTTTTTTTTATTTTCAAAACATATGCATGGGTAATTTGACAATTGATTTTTGCATAGCCTTGTGTTTCAGATTTTCTCCTCCTTTCCCCCTAGATGGCAAGCAAATCTAATATATGTTAAACATGTTAACATATATAGTAAATCCAATATGTATAAACATAGTTATACAATTCTCTTGCTGCACAAGAGAAATCAGATCAAAAAAAGAAAGTAAATAAGTAAGAAAACAAAATGCAAGTGAACAACAGCAAAAAGAGTGAGAATGTTATGTTGTGATTGACATTCAGTTCCCACAGCTTTCCCTCTGGGTGTAAATGGCTTTCTTCATCACAAGATCATTGGAACTGGCATCAGTTATCTCATTGTTGGAAAGAGTCACATTCATCAGAATTAATTGTCATATGATATTGTTGTTGCCATATATAATGATCTCCTGGTTCTGCTTATTTCACTTAATATAAGTTCATGTTAGTTTCTCTAAGCTTCTTTAAAATCATACTCCTGATCATTTCTTACACAACAATGCTATTCCATAACATTCATATATCATAACTTATTCAGCCATTCTCCAACTGATGGGCATCCACTATCCCAAAATGCCCAACAGAAATACTGCTGGGTCAAAGGGTATGCACAGTTTGAAAACTTTTTGAGCATAGAGCATGTTCTTATACAAACATCTCTTGGCTATTATCCCCTCAGACATGATGATGCAAATATTTTTCCCCTATAGGCATCACTTTTTATCTTAATTACATTGATCTTGTTCTTGCAAAAGCTTTTTTGTTTTATTTGATAAATTATTTTATCTTTCATGAATCTCCCCTATTTTTTGATTAAGATCACTATACTTAGCCATAATTGTTAGTCAGATACCATTTTAGAATTTTTAAGAAGTTTTGAATTTTCAAAGGATATGAACAATTTTCAGATGATGAAATTAAAACTATTTCCACTCATATGAAAGTGTTCCAAATCACTATTGATCAGAAAAATGCAAATTAAGACAACTCTGAGATACCACTACACACCTGTCAGATTGGCTAAGATGACAGGAACAAATAATGATGAATGTTGGAGGGGCTGTGGGAAAACTGGGACACTGATGCATTGTTGGTGGAGTTGTGAAAGAATCCAACCATTCTGGAGAGCAATCTGGAATTATGCCCCAAAAGTTATCAAACTGTGCAAACCCTTTGACCCAGCATTGCTGCTATTGGGCTTATATCCCAAAGAAATACTAAAGAGCGGAAAGGGACCTGTATGTGCCAAAATGTTTGTGGCAGCTCTTTTTGTAGTAGCTAGAAACTGGAAACTGAATGGATGTCCATCAATTGGAGAATGGTTGGGTAAATTATGGTATATGAATGTTATGGAATATTAATTGTTCTATAAGAAATGACCAACCGGAGGAATACAGAGATGTTTGGAGAGACTTACACATCAACTGATGCTGAGTGAAATGAATAGAACTAGGAGATCATTATACACTTCAACAATGATACTGTATGAGGATGTATTCTGATGGAAGTGGATATTTTCAACATAGAGAAGAGCTAATTCAATTCCAATTGATCAATGATGGACAGAATCAGCTACATCCAGAAAAGGAACACTGGGAAATGAGTGTAAACTGTGAGCATTTTTTTTGTTTGTTTGTTTTTCTTCCCAGATTATTTTTACCTTCCGAATACAATTCTTTTTTTGCAACAACAACAATGACAAAATTCGGTTCTGCACATATATATTGTACCTAGGATATACTATAAAATATTTAATATGTATGGGAATGCCTGCCATCTAGGGGAGGGGGTGGAGGGAAGGAGGGGGAAAATTCGGAACAGAAAGGAGTACAAGGGATAATGTGGTTAAAAAAAAAAAAAATTACCTATGCATATATACTGTCAAAAAATGTTATAATTATAAAATTAATTTTAAAAAAGAAAAAAAAACTTGTTAATTTTATAATTATAACTTTTTTTTTTGACAGTACATATGCATAGGTAATTTGATAAGGTTTTTTTTCTTTTTTTTTTATCAAGCAAAAAAAAAGTTTTGAATTTGACAATCATAAACAAAAGTGATTATTTCTTCATACATAGAATAGAAAAAGAAAACTTTGTGTGACTCCATGAATATCTGTTACATACAACTTGTTTTTTTTTTTAAAAAAGGTATATTAAATTTAACTTGTTCAAATCAATATTGCCTAGCTTATCTGTTTTCTTGTGAACATTTTTAACACCAAAAATTTCCCCAGTATATCTCCTTCCTTCCTCCAGGGAGCCACCCCATATAACAAATTATGATTTTTAAAGACAAAGAATTCCGGGATTGAAGCCAAGATGGCAGAATGAAACCAGGAAACTGCTCAAGCTCTCCCAGTTTCCCTTGAAAAGCACATGCAACCAAACCTCTGAACAGTCTGTTGAAATGAAACCATTCTTGGGGGCAGCTAGATGGCGCAGTAGATAGAGCACCAGCCTGGAATTCAGGACTCTTCTCCCCCCCACCCCTT
Source organism: Sminthopsis crassicaudata (assembly GCF_048593235.1). NCBI lineage: Eukaryota > Metazoa > Chordata > Mammalia > Dasyuromorphia > Dasyuridae > Sminthopsis > Sminthopsis crassicaudata. The sequence goes on from NC_133617.1 coordinate 673,275,321, forward strand.
TCAAATCTGGTCTCAGACACTTAACACTTCCTAGCTGTGTGACCCTGGGCAGGTCACTTAACTCCAGCCTCAGGAAAAAAGAAAAAAAAGAAATGAAACCATTCTCGAGCTCAAAGATAGACTGGAAGAACTTCAAGAAAGGTCAGTTTCATTGGGGTGAAAAGGGTGTTCAGCCCAGCCCAAATGGTGTTCAGGAAAGCCAGTGAGACGGTCTTAATCATAACAGATTTTGACTCTCAGAAACAGCAGACTAGTGAGGCAGCCCAGAAATGCAAATTGCCAACCCAGGAAACCAGGCTGTTACCTGGAAAGAGCAGGTAGCCCTCTCCACTGTTGTGAGCAAAACACCAAACACAGGGGGTTCCTGTAGTCAAAGGCAAAGGCTCAGAGCTGCACAGGAAGCTTGGGGGACAGCACCCCCTTTACCACAGGAGCAGAGCCCAACCATAAAAGTCATGAAATAGAAAAAAGAAAGAAAGAAATATATATATATATATTAATATATATATATATATATATATATATATATATATATATATATATATATATATATATATATATATATATATATATATATATATATATATATATATATATAATATAGTGACAGGGGAAACCAAAGCACCAACTCAGAAAAAGAGAAAATATCCACATGGGAGATCTCAAAGAGTGATATGAATTAGTCTCAAGCTGAAAAAGCCTTCTCAGAAATGCTCATAAAAGATTTTAAAAAGCAAGTAAGAGGAGTAGGAGAAAAAATGGGAAAAGAAAATGAGAAAGGTATGCAATAAGAGTGTCAGCTTAGAAAAGGAAAATAATTCCTTAAAAAATACAATTGCTCAAATGAAAAAAAAATTTTAAATTCAACTGAAGAAACACCTTAAAAAGTAGAATTAATCAAATGAAAGAAGAAATACAAAAGCTAACTGAAAATCATACATTAAAAACTAGAACTGGTATCAAACTGTGCATACCCTTTGATCCAGCAATGTTACTAGTGGGCTTATATCCCAAAGAGATCTCAAAGAAGGGAAAGGGACCCCCATATGCAAAAATGTTTGTGGCAGCCCATTTTGTAGTGGCTAGAAACTGGAAACTGAATGGATGCCCATCAGTTGGAAAATGGCTGAATAAATTGTGGTACATGAATGTTATGGAATATTATTGTTCTCTAGGAAATGATCATCCAGCAGGATGATTTCAGAGAGGCTTGGAGAGACTTACATGAACTGATGCTGAGAGAAATGAGCAGAACCAGGAGATCATTCTACACTTCAACAACAATGCTATATGAGGATATATCCACTTCTGATGGAAGTAGATGTCTTCGACAATGAGAAGATCCAATTCAGTTGTAATTGATCAATGATGGACAGAGCCAGTTACGCCCAGAGTGAGAACTATGGGAAATGAATGTGGACCACAATATAGCATTTCCTCTCTTTCTGTTGTTGTTTGCTTGCATTTTTGTTTTCCCTCTCAGGTTTTTTCTTTACTTTCTTTCTAGATCCAATTTTTCTTATACAGCAAGATAACTATATAAATATGTATACATATGTTGTATTTAACATATACTTTAACATATTTAACATGTATTGGACTACTTGTGTTCTAGGGGAGGGGTGGGGGGAAAGAGGAGAAAAGTTGGAACAGAAGGTTTTGCAAGGATCAATGTTGAAAAAATTACCCATGCATATGTTTTGTAAATAAAAAGCTATAATAAAATTAAAATAAACTAGAACTGGGAAAATGGAAGCTAATGATTCTATGAGACATCAAGAATCAATCAAACACAAAGGATATGAACAGACAATTTTCAAATAATGAAATTAAAGCTATTTAAAGTCAATGAAAAAATGCACTAAATCACTATTGATTAGCGAAAGTAACACCGCATACCTGTCAGATTGGCTGAGATGACAGAAAAAGAAAATGATAAATGTTGGAGGGGATGTGAAAAAACTGCAACACTAATACATTGTTGGTGGAGTTGTTAAATGACCCAACCATTCTGCAGAGCAATTTGGAACCATGCTCAAAAGGCTATCAAATTGTGCATACCTTTTGATCCAGCAGTGTTTCTATTGGGCTTATATCCCAAAGGGATCATAAAAGAGGGAAAGGGACCCATACGTGCAAAAATGTTTGTAGCAGCCCCATTTGTGGTAGCAAAGAATTTAATAGATCAGTTGGGGGATGGCTGAATAAATTATGATATATGAAATGGAATATTATTGTCCTATAAAAATGATGAACAAGTTGATTTTAGCAAGGCCTAGAAAGAGTTTCATGAACTGATGCTGAGCAAAACAAGTAGAACCAAAGCTGGAATGCATTGTACGCAGTAACAAGATTGTATGATGATCAGTTATGAATGATTTGCTTCTTCTCAGCAGTTCAGTGATCCAAGACAATCCCTATAAACTTTGGATGGAAAAGTCCATCTGCATCTAAAGAAAGAACAATAGAGACCGAACATCAATCAACACGTTCTATCTTCAGTTTCCCCCCCCCCTTTTTTTTTTTTTTTTGTTTTTTCTCTGTTTTTCTCTTTTGTGGATTTTTTTATCACATGGTTAATAAAGAAATGTATTTTTTTAAATTAATGTACATGTGTAAACATTAAAAAAAGAGAAAACAACAAAAAGGGGAGAAAAAGGAGACTCAAACAAACCTTTTTTAGTTTAGAATGAAAAAAATGAAAGAAAACATAAAATACTTCATTGGAAAAATAGCGACCTGGAAAATAGATCCAGGAAAGAGAATTAAAAATTATTAGTCTATGTGAAGGCCGTGACCCAAAAAGCCTACATAACATTCTTCAAGAGATTATTAAAGGAAACTGCCCTAATATACTAGAACCAGATAGCAAAATAGTCATTGAAAGAATCCATTGTTCACCTTTGAAAAGAGATCATCCTATAAGGAAAACCCCAAGAAACATTGTTGTAAAACTTGTAATCTCAAGGAAAAAAATATTGTAAGCTGCCAGAAAAAAAAAAAAAAAGTATCAAGGAGCAATAGTTGATATTACCTAAGGTTTGGCAGCTTATACAATAAATAGGAGGGCCTGGAATATCATAATCTAGAAGGCAAAGAACCTGGGACTACAACCAAAAATCAACTACTCCGTAAGACTATCATCTTTCAGGGGAGGAGATGCATCTTCATTGAAGGAAGGGACTACTTTCAATTTTTTCTATTGAAAACACCAGAAAGAAAAAGAAAATTTGATCTTCAAAAAACAGAACTCAAGAGAAACAGAAAAACAGAGAAAAAAAGACAAGAAAAACATAAAAATTATGAATTTATGCAAATGTCACTATATCACATTTGTGGTACTATCCTACTTTTTTGTTTTGTTTTGTTTTTTTGCTGAAATGATTGGGGTTAAGTGACTTGCCCAGGGTCACACAGCTAGAAAGTGTTACATGTCTGAGACTGGATGTGAACTCAGGTCTTCTTGCCTTCTTGCTCTATCTACTGCACCATCCAGCTGCCCCAGTACTATATTCTACTTTTAAAGGGGTCAGGTAAGATATTCTCTCATATCTCCTCTTTGAAGCCATGTTTGTTCTTTATAATTTTTCAGTGGTTGTTATTTATTTTTTATGATTGATCTTCCCGTCTGCCTTGTTGTAGTTAATTGTATCTTTTAAAATTGGAATATTACTGTCCATAAGAGACAACTGTTATAAGGAAATTCAGAGAAATAAGATAAGATTTTCATAAACTAACTCCAAGTTAAATAGAAACAATATATACAATATGCCTACTAACTACAGCACTGTAATAAAGCAAAGCAGAATGTCCTGTAACTATAATAATTTTTTTTTTTTTTTTTTTTTTTTTTTTTTTTTTTTTTTTTAGTGAGAGGCAGTATAGTGTAGTGAAGTGACAAATAACTTAACAAAAACTCTAGTCAAGAAACTTAACCTCTCTGTGCTCTTAAATTGCAGAGAAGATACTGACCTGCAATTAGTAGAGGAAAATCCTCACTAGGAGGTATCTAAGTAAGTGCAATTACAAGTTTAATCTCTGATCCTTTCTTAATTTTATTTTTTAATTCAATTTTATTTTATTTTCACTTCTGGATTCTTTCTCCCAAACCAAGTCCCCTGTTTTTAAATGAGGCCCAAAGAAGTTTAATCATATGATCTTTTCAGCATGCTAAAATGAATCCTGAAATTTTATCACTTTTCAGATTATGTATATATAGAGGCTAATTAAAACTTTACCAAACTAGTACTCTACAGTAGTTAATTTACTAAATGTGATTCACATAATTTTGTTCAGAAATATAGATGTTTTTTAAGATGAGGTACATATATGATCACTTTTCTAGCTCTTCAAATTGAAGGAATTCTCTTAAATTAGTTCTCAAAATGTGGTTCTCAAAGTGTGGCCCAGAGAATCCTGGGAGGTTTCTGAAACCTCTTTCAGAGGGTCTAAAAATTCAAAATTATTTCTAATGTGGTAAATGTAAATATAATCTACAGAAACAAAACCTTTTTAATACAATAAAAATATTTTTTAAAAGTTTGAGAACCACTGCTAGATAGAAGGCAGTTGGATCTAGTTGGCATGTAACTAGTGGAAATTACTAAATTCCTAAAATCCTAAAATGGATATCTGATCTCAAATAGGTGATCACTTAATAGGTGATCACTTTTAGGCTTTTTAGGTCTTGGTCATCAGGCCCTATTTTTTTTTCCTGTGGAGGGAAGGACTAATGGTATTTTTGCTCATGTTATTATTAATAATATAAAGAGGCATATGGTGGTTCAGTAAATAAAGCCCCAGATCTGGAGTTAAGAAAGCTTGAGTCATATCTTGCCTCTGACATTTAGTAGCTGTATGACCCTGGGCAAATCACTTTATCTCTAAATTGTTTTTTTAACTGAAAAATAAGGATAGCAATAATACCTATCTTGTGTAGATTAAATGAGACATTGGTGAAAGACACTTGGTACAGTTCATGGCACATGGTGGACAATATCGAATGCTACAATGCTAATTTTCTTTCTTTTCCCTTCCCCATAAACTCTTATTTTTCTATTGTTTGGATATCTTAGAGAGCAACAGCTACAAGCTCTGTATTTTTTTTTTTTTTTTTAACATTCATCTAGGAAGAACAATTGAATGTATACTCTTAGTTCAATATGTAAGTAGTAAGGCAAACAGTGGAGTGAGTTCAAAGACTCCTCTTAGTTCTGTTGGCCAGAGGACAGCCTAATGGCTTGAATATTTCTGCTGTTTTCAGTAAAGATAGTTTTTCCCATTCTGAAAGTGTAGTTCTGAAGGCCCAGGTTAATGAGAAAGGCTGAGTCATTTTGTGTGTATTAGTTTTGTCTTTTATGCTGCCTTGTATGTTCTGGATTATGCAATATTTATTACAATATGATGAAAGTTATCTGCACCTATCTAAAAGGTGTCTTGGGCTTTACCTAGGCCAGGATGGTAGGCTAAAAGCACTTTCTTTCATTTGTGGAGTATGTAGAAGCCTTGGTTTACTTGGTTTATAAGACCTACAGCATTATCTAGGCCAAACCAAGTCCTCTTATTTAAATGAGGCCCACAGAAGTTTAAGCATATGATCTTTTCAGCACACTAAAATGTCTTTTGAAATTTTATCACCATTCAGATTATGTGTATGTAGAGGCTAATTAAAACTTTACCTAAAATCTAGTCCACAATCATCTGTTCCATAATCAGTCAACATAGTTGCTCTGAAAGCAAAATATTTATTCTTTCTTGGAGTAATTGCTGACAAAACAAAGTAATTCTTATGTTCCAAACATGAATCAGTTTATAGCAAGTTCTTATCATCATACAAATATTTTAGAAGCTGATTCTGCATCCAAAGCTGTTAGTATTTAATTTTTTTTTCCTTTTTTTAACAGCCACAAATGGACCCCAAAACATGTGAAAGAACCCTTGCCAAGAGATTTAAAAATCTGTTTTGTAACTCTGGAATATAATAGAACATTAATTTGTATTTATAGATGAGCTTTCATCTCTTTGCCTAAATGCGTTTTACAGATGTTTTATGGAAGTAATTATTATTATATTTTATTACCAAATCACTTCACAGATGTTCTTTGTTTGCTTCTCTTGAAAAACTGATTTTTTTTTTTTTGGTGGCCAGACAGTTCACTCTCATATCCATAATTATTTTCTGTTTATCTTTATCTTAGGTGTCGTAAACTTGTCTTTATTTTTTCTAAAATGATTCCCTAATTAAAAAGTAATGTATCTGGGGCAGCTAGATGGAGCAGTGGATAGACCACCAGCCCTGAATTCAGGAGGACCTGAGTTCAAATCTGATCTCAGACACTTAACACTTCTTGGCTGTGTGACCCTGGGCAAGTCACTTAACTGGGGGGGAAGTGATATATCCAACTTGTTCTAATTTCTCCATTTTTTCCTAAGGAAACTCAAAAGTTATGTTTCAGCTTTAATCTGAGCCTAAAATATTTCAACCATATTGTATTTGTTTTGTTAGGAAGTGACATCCTTATAAAAAGACTATCTCAGCTATTTTTTTGCTGGGAAAAATAATGACCTTAATAAAAGTAAAGATTATAAGAGAAAAGAAAAAGGACAAAAAATCTATATGTTTAGACATCTGTTACTATAATTTGATATTCTAGTATTCTAGATTAAATATCAAAAGAGAGGTAGTCACAATTAAGGGCTAAGAAAAGTAGAAGAAACACTGAAGTCTACAGTTATAAGAAGAGATGGGACCTGAAATAAATAGAACTTAAGTTAAAAAAAAAAAAAATTGAAGTAATATCTCTCAAGTACAGGATGGAGACTGTTGAAGTGTAAACATGTGGAGGGGGCATTGTATAAAACAGCTATAACACTAGTGGAAAGAGGCTTTTTATATGTTTCTTCAGGAAATCTGTTCTTGCAAGTCTCTGCTGTTCTGTTTGTTCTTTTCTCTCCCTCCCCTAACCCCAAACTTCAGAATGATTGTCCAGATATATAATAATCTTTAACTGGGTAGGGAGATTAAAAGGGAATGGCATGGTTTGTATGTGTAAGGCTTGGTATTTAAAAGGGATTGATAAATGCAAATAATAACACAAGCAGTGAAACTTGATGAATTATAGTGAACTGTCTCAGTCTTGGAGAATTGAGTTTTTTAAAAACCACATAGAAAAATGGGAATTATGGATATGAAATATGGAATACTCTGTGTCTCATGGTTAGTCATAGTAACTATATCTTCGGTCTTTGCTGAAATGTTTTTATTTGTTTCTGGGAAGATTTCAGTTGGAGAAAGAGGTTTTAAGAGAAAAACAAAAGGTTTCAGTTGGGGTGATAGGTATTGACAAATAAAAGGCAAGAAACCTTTTTAAAAATGAAATAAAAGGGCATGATAGACACTAAGAATCTGGGACAGAATTGGTTAAGAGAGGAACTGAAAATACTATTCTCTGAATATTCAGTCTGTTGGTGCATTGCCTCTAGATGAGGTTATTGTGAGCTTGTGATGCCTTAGAATTGGGAATTCTGAGCTCTTTTCTTGTTTTCTTTACTTTTCCCCATAGGTCTGTCCCACTGTAGACCATGAGTAGGTAATGCACAGTGAGGACTATTGGGAGCCATGTCAGACGAGTCAATCTCAGGGAGTGATCCAGACTTGGACCCAGACTTGGAGCCGGAGGATATGGAAGAGGAGGAGGAGGAGGAGGAGGAGGAGGAGGAGGAGGAGGAGGAGGAAGATGAGGCAATGGAGGAGGGAAATGATGGGGATGATGAGGAAGATTTGCTTGATGAAAATGGTAAGTATTTGGAGTTTCTGAGTAGAGGAATTCCCTTTCTTGTTTTTGCATATTTTAAGTAGATATTTTATTCCAGAAAATTCTTGATATATTTTATTTATTCGGTTTCTTTTAAAAATTCATAGGGAGAGATCACAGCAAAGTATTTTTTTTTTTTAATACAAATACAGGGATACAAAAGAAAGAGGTTTCATGCTGCCAGTGTCTTCTGATCAAATAGTTTTTGGTGAGGTGGATAGAAAATATTGTTACTGCTTTAACAACCATAAAGGCAGCCTTGTATAGTGGAAAGATCTTCTACTTTTAGTAGGAATTAGGAGATATGCTTAATACTTTTTTTGCCTCTAACTTGATTTGTGATCTTGGACCAAAAATCCTTTACCATCATGTCCTCAAGTTCTTCATCTGTAAAATGAAGTGATTGGGTTAAATGATTTTTCTAAGTAATCCGTGATTCTCTGCCTTAACCAGTTGAGCCTCAATTGAGCATTTTGTTTCTTGTAATTTTACTGGCTCATTGTTTCACTTCTTGAGGCTCCTTTTTGAGGGGATGGGCACAAGAAGCAATACACCCTTTATTTACCCCAAATTTATTTATTACAGTCTCTGATGATATGAATAGTTTATGATTAGCTGGTTAGAAACTTTTTTTCAGCCTACCCAAAAAACTTCAATTCTATCCTTTCAGTAATTTTCAACAATTAGGAGATGACTAATTGGATTACTTAGACATCACGCTTTTCAAAAGTCCTGAGACTGCCTATTAGCATTGAGTGAAAGTTTCAGAGAAGCTAATTTCTGAAAAAGAACTGTCTCAGCCAATTAATTGTGCTTTGGGACCACTCAGATTGTTTAGAAAATGTTTATTCTCACTGGAGAGGTCTTTAGTCAGGAAAGATGACTGCTTGGCAAGAATGTCGAAGTGATTTCTATTCATGTAGAGGTTGGATGTGATAACCATAATAATCATTGAACTGAGAGATCTGAAGAGGCAGAGAGGAGAATTGTGAACTGTGTGGAAGAATCTAGAGAAAGGTTAAAAGGAACTCTGAATATTTGGTGTTTAAGCATCAGTCTTTTATATGAAAAATTTCAGTAACCTCCCTTCCCTGTCCTTGGTGTATTCCTCCCAAAATTATTTCATATTTATTCTGTATATATTTTGTATGTGTATCATTTAATTTGATCTTCCCAAAACCTTTTGAAGGAAATTATTCTTTTTTAAAGATTTTTAAATGATAGCTTTTTATTTTCAAAATACATGCAAAGATAGTTTTCAACATTCATCCTTTAAAAATCTTGTGTTTCAAATTTTTCTTCCTCCCTTCCCTTCTCTTCTAGACAGCAAATAATCCATAGGTTAAATATGTGGAATTCTTCTAAACATATTTTCACATTTATCATGATGCACAAGAAAAATCAGATCAAAAGGGTGGGGGGGGATAAGAAAGAAAAAAAAATCAATCAAACAACAACAAAATTCATCTCAGCCTCATTCCCCATATTCTTTTTCTGTGGTCCAATTTAGGAGGATGAGATGGCCCTTCTTGACTATAGCAACCCCTTGCCCTTCCCATTTTCACCTGAAGATTGTCCTTTTGATAATCTCTCATCCTACCCCAAAATTTTTCAACCAATTTTTAACCACTGGCTCCTTCACTGCTGTCTTCGAATGTCACCAAATCCCTCTAATCCTTTAAAAAACAAAAACAAAACCAAAAAAGAACCCTTCACTTGAACTCTTACATCCCCTCAAGTTACTATCCTATATTGCTTCTCCCTTTCATAGCTGAACTGAGAAAATATACACTATCATAAAATGTCAGCATAATTGGTCATATCAGTAAGAAAACTAAAAAAAAAAAAAAATCATTATTTCAATAGAAGAAGAAAAGAATTAGTCAAAATACAACATCCATTCCTAATAAAAATACTAGAGAGTCCAGAAATAAATGAAGTTTTCTTTAAAATGGTAAATAGCATCTATCTAAAACCATCAGAAAGCATTATATGTAATAGGAATAAGCTAGAAGCATTCCCAACAAGATAGGGTGAAACAAGGTTTCACCATTATCACCACTATTATTCAACATGGTATTTGAAATGTTAGCTTTAGCAATAAGAGAAGAAAAAGAAATTAAAGGAATTAGAGCTGAGTGAATAAGTGGGGGAAGCTATGAGGTTAATTGTGGAGAATGAGAAGAGTAGGTTGATAAGAGAGGCATAATAGGATTGCCTTGCAGCTATAGGGGCCTAGTTGAGCTATAATATAAATTTGTAAAGGGCTTAGGTTTTTTTTTTGGGGGGGGTTTCCCCACCTTTATTCAGTAAATATAAGAGTGAAGTTAACAAATGGCAGGAAGGATCCAAGGCTGAGCCTTGGCCAGGCTTAATCAGTGATATGAAAAGATGTTTGGGAATTTCAAAGAGAACAGTGTAGAATTGAATTGATTTATCAAGATGTCAAGAAAAGAATAGCTTGTGCAGGAGAAAAGACCTGGAAGAGAATTTAGAGATCACGGAATTTAAGGTAATGGTGTAAGAGTAGTTTTTCAAAGAAAGGCAGAGGGAGAAGTGAAAAGAGGCAGTAACTTATGATTGGATAAAGGGATTTAAAATTCTTGAACATGGAGGTGGTAATTCTTGAACATGGTAAGAGGGTACATTTGTGGCAAGATCAAAGTGTACAGCTAAGGTGTGGTAAAGAGTAGTCCATAAGAAGTGAGTAGGCTGTGAAACTGAGTGATGAGAGTGTTTTAGGAAAAGTCAAAATGTATGTTGACGTCTTCTACTATGAGGAGAGAAAAATTGTGAGTTAGGTTGTTGTTGTCTTTCCTTAAAAAAGAGGTCCATGACATCAGGGAAGTGATGCTATGACATGTAAGTGAGGGAGGGTGGTGCAAAGTCACCAGCCTCATTTTCTCCTCTGGAGCCATCTGGGTCCAGTGGCAAGATACAAAGGTTCCATTATGGGTCTCTTACACCAAGGAGGCTATTGATAAGAAAAACAATCTCATATATTCCAAAATACTTGTAGCAGTATTTTGGTGATAGTTAATAATTGGAAACAAAGTATATGCCATCAATGAGGGAATGCCTAAATACTTTGTGGTGAATGTCACTGAATGTTCTTATGCTATTAAAAATGATGTGAGTGATGAATACAGAAATACATGTAGAGTGAAGTAAGCAGAGCTAAGAAAACAATATACAAGTAATCACTAGAATAGAAATGGAAAAAATGACATTCCAAAAACCTAGAAGTGAATATAACAATATTATAAAGATCAAGTGGATCCCACTTAATCTTTATAATTTTATTTTATTCACTTTTGGGTTTGACTGAAGAGAGAGTAGAAGACATATCCAACCAATCTCATTACGGAGGTGGGAGGAAGATCCATAAATGTTCAACATTGCACATGTCTATATTTTTTCAATATTTTGCTGCAATGTTTTTTCTTCTCTTAAAAAAATACTATCATGAGATAGTTCTTGGGGAATGGGATGATGAACAATATGTGAGATACTAGTGTAATAGATAGTATATTGTGATATAAAAACTGAAAATATCAATAAAAACTTATTAAAAACAAAACCCAGGGATTTGTGGATGTATCTAAAAATCTCATTTAATGTTTAACAATTTAATATTTTTTCCTTGTTAACCTTCCACATCCCAATGATTCTGAACCCTGAATCTTACCCTTTGGATCATCATTCAAACTCCATTTCCCTCTACCTGATCCCTTTTTCCCATTCCCCTTTACCTACACCATCCCCAACTTCCCATCCCAAAGCTACCCATTCTTAACATTGTGCTCTCAAATGCTTACTTCTTTGGCAACAGATTTATTTTTATCTTAAATCTTTTCCTCCCTCCTAATTACACAGTTTCCCTGGGCATCCTTTCCAGTACATACTACACTTTCATTTGCTCCACACCACTTACTGATAGAGGAGTGAGAGTTGGAATACTCCTTGTTCCCCATTATAATTTCCTACTATCTTATTACTCAGTTCTCTCTCCTACTTGGAAATTTGCTCAATTCATGTCTTTCACCCAATCAAAATTCTATATCTATTGTCTACCAGACAACTGTTTCATCCCCTTCTTTACTCAGTGAGTTCACTTCCTGACTCAGTCATTCTTTCCTCCTCAAATCCTTCCCTCTAATTTCAACACATATATTGATTCTCCCTCAGATGCCTTAAGTTCCTAGTCCTTTCCCTTACTTATTTCCCTTGACTCATTTCTTCACCATTCCTTAACTACACACAAAGATGTTCATACCTTTGATCTTGCCATCATCCATAAATGTCCTACTTTGATGTTCACTGACATCTCCTTTTCAGATCATAATTTTTTGTCATTCAACTTCTGTTTCTGTTTTACCACAACAAAACCTGTTCTTCATCCGTACTGTAACTTCTGATCCCTCAGAACTTCATTCTCTGTTTGGCAATTGTCAATGTTGTAAAATTACCCATGCATATATCTGGTAAATAAAAACTATTAAAACATTTTTTTAAAAAGTTAAAATTTAAAAAAAAAAAAAAAAAAAGAACTTCATTCTCTTCCAAGCCATCATTCCTGCACTAGCTACCTACTCTTCTTTTTCCATATTTACTCCTAAATGAACCAGTTCAATTCTACAATGTCCACTTTCCTTGAGTCTGTTACTCCCTTATCATGTCCTTAAGGGTTCCCTGCCAAGTTTCATCTTTAAACCACTTTTACTATCTCATACCTATACATGTGCTGCTTAATGTAGGTTGAAGAAAATCTTGCAACTCTGTTAACTTAGGTACACTACAGATTTATATTACATAATTTGAAGTAATGCTTACCCCATTAGACAATCCTTAAGGTTCCCTCATTGACACACTATTCCTCTCACCAGAGCAATTCTTCAAAACTTTTTTGTCCCTCCTCAAATTTCCTGTCATTTCCCCTCTTCCTCACTTTCCCAGCTGAGAACTTTGCTTCATATTTTACTGAAAAAAAAATTGAAGCCATCCACAAAATGCTCCCTTTCCCCCTTTCTCATTTCACATCACCCAGATGCCTTCTACCACTATCTCTTCATTCATCTCACATCTCACATGAAGAAATGATCTTTCTTATCGAGGCTAGTCCCTTTTTATTCACAAATGATTCCATTCCATCCTGTCTTCTCCAAGAGTTTTTCTCCTCTGTCACACCCCTATCCACTGACTACTTCTCCATTGCCTGCAAATATGTGCATATCTCCTTCATCCTCAATATCCTCTCCATCCATTCATCCCTGCTAGTTATTTTCCTAGATCTCTTTTTGCCTAAGTTTCTTGAGAAGGCCATCTATCTATATTCATTGCCTTCACTTTTTTTTCTTTTACTTTCTTCTTAATTCTATGCAGTTTGATTTCTAACTTTATGCTTTCAACAATATTGATCATTTTTTCTTTTTAATACTCCTTTTTTTTCCTGTGGGTTTTTATGACTTGACTTTCTAGATCACTCTTTCTCAATCTCCTTTAATGGATATTTATCCACTCATTCAGCAGCTCACTGTAGTAGGTGTCTTACAGGATTCTGTCTTGAATCCTCTTCCTCTATATTATTTCACTTGGTGATCTGTTTAGCTCTCATAGATTGAAAGATTATCTCTATGTTATTGATGACTTGCAGGCTCTCTAAGCTCCAGTTGCCTAGTAGACATCTTGAATGGGATGTCCTTTGTACATCTTAACCTCAATATGTCTAAAACCAGATTCATTACCCACCCTCATCCCTGTTTCTAAGCTTTCTACTAAGCATTCTAAGGATGACACCACTATCCTCCAGACTCAGAACCTAGGTATCACCCTCAACTCCTCAGATTTTCACCCCTTATATCAAATCTGTGTTGAAATTATATCTTGTTATGTTGCCCACCCTCTCCCTTGTGTCCCATCCCACTGGTAATAAGTAGGTATATAAGTAGCAAGTACAAGATAGCAAGAAATAGGAAATTGGAACCAAGGATTGTAAAGGGAAACATAGTACCCAGTTGCCCAAAACTATCTCCTAAATTAATTACAGCCATTTCCAAAAACTATGTATTAAATTAGGAGAAGCTAGCTAGACTCCAGTAGAGTGGCCCTTCTGTTCCAGTAATGGCTCCTCAGGTTCAGATAGGCACAATAAAGCTAGAGAAAAGTGGCAGCACTGATAACTTCTAGAAGATATTAATATTAATGAGCAAACTTCAAGGTGCTGAAGAGTGAAGAGCTGGGTCTTCTGGCACCCCTGGAACTCTATAAGAATTAGACTTCCAAACCCTGAGTTGAGTACTATTCTATCTGCCACAGGTCCATGCAGCCCAAGTTCTCCGAACTCTGCTGACAGTGACAGTGAGCTCTTCTCCCTTCTCTGTCTTTTCTTGGAGCCATCTGCCTCTGTCTCCCACCCCATTCTCTGCACTCTCTGCCTCTGTACTCTCTATGCCTTATTAAAGTGTGATTGGTACATTACTACCTGATTGCTGCCAGCATGATCTTTCCTGATGGGGATCCAAAGAATTGAGCTTGTTCTTGACCCAAACAGGGACCTTTTTGTGGCCCCTTTCCTAAGCTGTAAACTGGGGCACCCTGGCTGGGACTACTTGTTTCGAGCTGCATCCCTCCATGGATCATAAGGCACCACAGATCCACTGGGAGAATACAAGAGCTACAAGGAGCTCTGTATCCCCCTTTCTCCAGAGGGGCTTTCCCTAATGGCGGGGGTCATAATAGAACATAATATGTTGCTCAAGACCTATTGATTTTATTTCTCCAACATCTCTTGAATATGCCCCTTTCTTTCCTCTGACACTATTACCACCTGGTACAGGCCAGGTTCATCTGTGAACAGTTCAGTATCTTGTTGATCTGCTTGAATTATGTCTGTCCCTTTAATGCTTCCTTCATTCAGCTACCAAAGCAGTTTTCCTAAAATTAATCACTGGCCATGTCACTTCCCCTACTCAACAAATTCCAGTGGCTCCTTATCCAGGATCAATTGTCAAAGCCTCTATTTGGCATTCATACCACCCCCACCCCTGCCCCGACTTTCCAGTCTTCTACATTACACCCCAATATATAATCTGCAACCCAGATGGCCTTCCTGCAGTTCTTCAAACTAGACACTTCATCTGACTGCAGGCATTTCCAGGGACATGGCCGCAATGCTTTGCCTCAGGCTTCCTGGCTTCCTTCAAGTCCCAGCTATAATTCTACCTTTTACAAGAAGTTCTTCCTGGTCTCCCTCAGTGTTAGTGTCAATACTCTGAGATTATTTACAATTCATCCTGTATATCTTGTATATAAATATTTGTTTATAGGTTATTTCCCTTATTAAATTGTGAACTCCTTGAGCACAGAAACTGTTTTTGTCCTTAGGACTTAACACAATGCTTGGCACAATGTAAGTACCTAATATATATATATATATATATATATATATATATATATATATATATATATATATATATATATATTTGTTGACTTTGACTTGACTAGTCAACTAGGATTTTAGCTGGAGAGAATGTGCACAACGGAGGGAAAATGCACAGTAATGTCTGAGGTAGATAGTAAGTGCTATTGAGAGATTTTTTAATGTTGAGGTAAATTTGAGAGTTTTTGTGGGCTTCAGGGAAGGAAACAGTAAATACAAAGAGAATGGAATAAGGTAAGAATAAGAAGTATAGGAAGAATGAAGATTTTTTTTTTGGGGGGGGAAAGTTACTGTGAAGGTCTTCTAGCAATTATCTTTGGATTACAAGTTAGTTAAAAGCCAAAAACCCTGCTCAGCATCAACTTATAAATGAACATCAGGTTCCAAAAGGGAGAGGGTAAGAATCAGGCAAGAAGAAGGTAAAAGAAAGGGGTTGGGAGGGGAATGTACAGGAACTTTTGGAGCACAGGGCTAGTCAGTCAACAGACATTTATAAGTGTCTGCTGTCAGGCAAGCACTGTACTAAATGCTGAGGATAAAAAGAAAGCCAAAAAATAGTGCCTGCTCTCAAGGATTTCTCAGTCTAATGGTGATGACCCTGTGCAAGCAATTCTGTACTGACAGCCTGCATACAATTTAAAATTGAAGATAGTCACTTGCATTAAGGGATTAGGGAAAAGCTTTTTGTAAATGATAGAATTTTGGCTAAGACATGAAGTAAGCCAAGGAAATCTTGAGATAAATGAAGGAGAGAATTTAAGGCATAAGAGTAACCAGTCAAAATGCAGAGATTTGTGGGAGGAATAGCAAGGAAGTTAGTGTTATTGGAACACAGTGTTGGGGGGAGGGGGCAGATGGAATGTAAAGACTGATAAGAAGGGAACTAAGTTATGAAGGGATTTAAATTCCAAAACAAAATATTTTGTATTTGAATCTATAGAGATAATAGAGGCATATTTGAGCTTTATAGTTGATATTGGGTCAAATAAAAGGATTATATGTGATCCAATAATGGATTGATCTTGGAAATTTTGGTTTGGAGGAAAAAGTAATGAGTTCCATTAATGGATGTGTTAAGTTTGAGGTGTCCTAAGGACATCTAGTTTTCAGTGTCCACTAGACATTTGATTTAGTGATTCATAAGCCTGGAGCCCAAGAGAGAAACTAGGGAAAGATACTGGTCATCTATAGCCAGAGGACAATTAGGAGAGTGATGTAGTAGGTTAGAACTGAGTTGTGAAGGACTTTAGATGCCAAGCAGAAGAATTTGTATTTGATTCTGGAAAGTTTATTGAGCAGAGGAATGATATAGTCAGACTTGTGCCTTAGGAATATCAATTTGACAACTGAGTGAAGGATGAATTAGAAAAGGAAATGAACTTGATATTAGACTATTTCAGTAGTTGAGTTGTTGATTGAAGAGGGGTTGAACTAGAATACTAGCCATATTGATTTGAGAGAAAAAAATAAACTAGAGAGCATCCCAGAGCAAAATTCATACTATGAAGATACCTTGAGGACAATTACTTTAGCCTGGAGGAAAGCTTGAGGATAATAATCTTCAACTAATTGAGTATCTATCCCATGGAATAAAGGTCAAGACTTGTTCTACTTGGTCAGAGGAAGCTATGGGTTTATTTTGTAAGGCACATTTAGATTTGAAATAAGAAAAAACTTCATTTCCTAATGACTTCCTAACAGTTGCAAAAGTGGAGTGAACTGCTAGGAAAAGAGTGAGCTTCCTTTCATGCTGATTGTTTTTCAGCAAATTGATTGGATTTGGTGTAAAAGGGATTTTTTTTTCCCCAGAATGAATTGGGGTCAAATGACTTGCCCAGGGTCACACACCTAGAAAGTGTTAAGTGTCTGAGACTACATTTGAACTTAATTCCTCCCGATTTCAAGACTGGTTCTCTAATCATTACTTATCTAGCTGCCCTGTGTAGAAGGGATTCTTACTAGAGTATGGATTGGGTTCTGTAGGTCTCTTCCATCTATCTTTGAGATTTGGTGATTTTTCTGTTTATTCACATAATATTTCTTTCCTCTGTAGCAGAACAGATAGGAACACTTTATAGAATTATCATTTCAGATTATATATAAGGGAAATAATAATTTTCAACTTTTTTGCTCTCACACTTTTCTCCATTGGTATAATGATAGCCCCATTTTCTTCTTGTAGCTTCCCTTGCACAGGTCAAAGTAGAGTTTGAATAGTGATCTGAGGATTTGTGTTATATTCTAGGTCTTTGCCACCAGGTGAAGTAGATTGCAGCCTGGGTAAAATGGGATCTGATCTGAATGCCAGTGTCCAACTTTAATTTAAGCTTGAGGGGAAAAAAGAGATATGACTGCTCTTTCCCCATTATACACATTCTCATTACTTTGCCTTTTAAATTAATCCCTTCTATTGGGGTGGACCTAGTCATCTTCCAGCTTATGGATCATTAACTAACATAAACCGGGCTGCTTTGGTAGCTGGTGATTGGTTTCCCCAACTACCTTAGGCTGTGTTGCTGATTTGAGCTTATAAGCAGGGCAGGGAAAGAGAGATCAGGTTGACACTATTATTTGTAAGGCCTCCAGCTGAGCACCACGCAGATGCATTTAACTAGTTACATAAGAGTGATCCTGCTCAGACAGCATGGAGTGAGTTTTGGTACAGCTTTATTCCTTTCTGTATTGAACACCAGGTGGGGAAAGTACAATTTCAGATGACATTTCTGAACATTTCCAGGAATATTCAGCAGTTGGATTTAGTTCCAGTTTGTTTTTTTCTCCTCTTCTTCCTCCTACTGGACAACTATAGAGGGAAATTACCAAGAAATTATTGCCTTTCCTCCCTTCTTGCCTACAATGAGATGATCCCAATATTTAGCTTTGCTTACAGAGTTAACAAGATCTTGACTCTTAAGTCTGGAGATAATTCCTAAAGGACTGCTGATTTGGGAAGAGGTGTGGAGTTTATTACCACTTTAACCCTTTCTGTGAGAGCATTGGCAGTTTCTTCTCTGTCTCAGAATCAGCTTCAGTCAACTAAGTGCCTGCAGTATGCTACTTTTGGATGAGTTGCAGAAGTTTCCAGGTAGGATTTAGCTTTCTTGGATTTTAACGTGTGGTGTTTTAAATTGGGAGAGAATGAAAATGGGAGCAATGCTGTTTAGACGAGTGAGAATGGTACCTGACTTAGCAGTCATTTTCAGAAGTTTGGAAATAATATAGTAGTCTGCAAATTAATTTGGACAGAGTAAAATAATTAAAGGTATTTACTTCAACAATAAGCTTTACAACTTTTATATCTTAAAAAAACTTAATATTCAGTATGTCCTGCTTTTCGCAACAATTACCTATTTTACACAATTTTGCTTTGAGTTCACATATTTTATCGTTCTTTGATTTATTATGAAACCAGTTTTATCCTATTATACATTTTAATAATTTGTTATCTTTTGTTATATCACCTGAATTTTCTTTTACCACTTCTTTCCTCTCTCAAAGAACTATCACATTGGACATTATTGGGCATGCCTTTAACAAAACAGTCTGTTTAAAAAAAATTAGCTTTGATTATTGCCCATAGAATTTTAATGGGATTTAAATCATGAAAATTTCCCATTGAAGCAGTGAAGTGTTTTTGTTTTTTTAATGGATAAATTCCCTAACCTTTTGTAAAATATTACATGATGCAAGGCTACATTGTAGTATTCTGTCTCTGGGTGCTTTTCTATTCCTTCAATAGAGCAAGAATTCCAGGCTCACTATAAATAAAAGTACCCAGACATTTTTGTGGGTGAATGTTGTACAATCTGGTGAAGATGTTTCGATTGTATAGGTTTATCTGGACTTCCAACAAAAGTTTTGGTATAAACTTACATGAAAAAGTGAGTTTTACTGGTAAAAATTACAGCACTTTAATTTTTCTGTCGTCTTCCCTATGATAATTTTTTCTTTCATAACAAACAGTAATCAGTGGGTTAGTTTTTTTGTTTTTGTTTTTGTTTTATTAATCTCGCTATTCTTCTAGCTTCAAGAAGCCTATACTACATTATAGAAGAATGAATAATAACCTTTTCAACTTCCATGTCTGTCCAAAGATTTTTGCTTGTTTTCTGAGGATTAACTAGACTATTTCATAGCAGTAGTTTCTCAGGTTTTGGTGTGGTAGTATTTTCTTTAAAAAAAAAAAAAATTATCTACCTCACCTTCTTTTACATTTCAGTGAAACCAGTAGTTTTAACTGTGCCTTTGAATGTTCCTTGAAATGAAACAGTTTCTTTACTGCAATATCTCTAATGATCCTTGAAATGTGTTTTTTTAAGAGCTACAAATTTTGCACATTTCATTGGAGTAATATTCCTTTTTAAAGAACTGTACAATTGAAAACACAACAAAAGAGAGGAAACACTTGTGTATGCCATGAAATCCAGCACTTATTTGACAGGGAACTCAAGTTGGGAAAGGTAAACCAGCTCAATCCACTTTCTTCTCATTAGGGTCAGGTGGTGTTAACAGTCTAGTGAGTGAGCATATATGTATAACTGTTACTGTCCCTAAAGTGAAACCAACACCAAAATTACTGCTTGTTTAAAATAAATCTCATTTCATGGTATAGAATCCAGTGGATTCTTTCGCATTAGTTGTGTAATTCTAGAGCCTGGTGTCATCTGAGCTTCTAGTTGTTTTTCAGTGAGAGGACAAGCAAGAAATGGTTTGATATGATTTTCATTGTTACCTTTTGGATTTGAGACTTGATTTCTGTTTGTACCTTGGCAAAAAGGGATTCTGAGATCCTGTTACCTTAACTTAGAAAGCCAGGCAGTAACTCAAGAAGTTCCCCCAAATATAAGATCCCTCAAAACACCAGCCTGAATAATTATACACCCTTCTCCTTCTCTATCTTCTACCTTTATCTCAGGAATTCTGATTCTTTCCTAGTTTGTCATAAAATGTCACTCACTAGTCCTCTTAGAAACAAACATTACCACCCTCAGAATGCAGAACAAAACTAATGCCATAAGTATGATGGTAGTTATCATTATATATCATCTTGAACTTTTTGCAGGTTTTTGGTATGCCCTACTTATCAATCCACATAGCTTTGATGCCTGCCCATTTTTCTGTAAAGGTGATATTTGGAAGACATCAGAAATTCTGTCTTGCATCCATTTTCTTGATCTTGTGCATTAGTGACCACAATAAGCAAATGAGACATAGCATGGTAGAATAAATAGAATTCTGAATTTGTAATCAGGAGCCAAAGTTTGGATTTTTCTCAGGCCCTAATTCTCTGTATAACAGGCACTCAGCATTTCATCTCAAATAGGGAGATAATAGTTATTTAACATCTTTCACAGTACTGTTGGAAAAGTGCTTTGTTCAAAGTAAATCTCATCCCATGGTGTATTTTTAATAATATTTGATTAATATGCTATAAAAAGATTGAGTTCTCATTATTTTTAGGTTAAAGGTGAGAGGGTAAAGAAAAACGTAGAGGGAAAGAATTGGCTTGTCATGCATAAATAGGGGAAGATCTAATTAGGGAAAAAAATCCTATTTCTATTTAATACTTAGTAATCTTAGTAATACTTTCACATTTTTTTTATTTTATAAGTTTATAAGTTTATAAAATAAAACATATGGCAAGCAAGACAAAGATAATCATCTCTCAAATAGTATTCCCATTTTGCAGGCCTAGAGAGGGGAATTTACTTTTCACTCTTGCAAAATCTTGTGTTCCAAACTTTTCTCCCTCCCTTTCCCTCTTCCCTAGATAGCAAGTGATCCAATATATGTTAAACATGTGTAATTCTTCTATATGTATTTCCATATTTATCATGCTGCACAAGAAGAATCAGATCAAAAGGGGGGGAAAAAGGAAAAAACAAAAAAGGTGAAAATACTATGTTGTATCCACATTCAGTCCCTATAGTCCACTCTCTGGATACAGATGGCTCTCTGAAAGTCTACTGGAATTGGCCTGAATCACTTCATTGTTGAAAAGAGCCAACTCTATCGGAGTTGATTGCCACATAATCTTCTTGTTGCTGTGTAAAATGTTCTCCTAGTTCTGCTAATTTCACTTAGCATCAGTTCATGTAAGTCTCTCTAGGCCTCTCTGAAATCATGATGGATGACTTTTTTGCATTAAGTGATTCTAATACAAATAATTCTAAAGAAATTGAGGATGGAAAAAAAAAGAAGCTAATTTTCAGTTTTCTTATATAAGTCTAAAGTGGAAAAATGCTTTTAATAATTGAATTATTAGATGTATTTTACATCATATGTAACTTCATTTCATTTGGATGAATGTGAGTTACAAAATGAAATTTTAGTTCCTGTTTTACCAGACTGGTCAGCATACCACTGTATGGTAAGCACTCCCCTCAGTGGCTCCTAATTTGACCATTTTATTCTATCTTGATATTTTTGTATATTAAATTTTTTTAAACCCTACACATTATACACACACACACACACACACACACACACACACACACACACACACACACACAATATCCAAAGTGAGTAAGGCCAGTAAACTCAGATGACAGCAGTTCTCTTAGGAGGGCTCAAGGGCTACAGAAGAAAGCAGTCACACTTGGAGTCACAGGACCAGCCTGGCTCTGCTACTTCTTATCAGTATAGGCTTTATCAAGTCACTTTTCATCACTTTTTTATGGCTTAGTGTCTCCATCTTTAAAATGAGAAGATTAGATGATCTTTAAGTACCTTCTGGGTCTAAATTCAGTGATTTTAATTCCTAATTGACTACTTGACTCTCCATTTTATCATCTGTAAATTGAGAGATTGAATCTTTAACGGTGCTTCCAACTCTTGAGTTTTTTATTCTGAAGCTTTTATGGCATCTCCATGGAGTTAATAAGGAACTTCTTCAAGTTGCTTTCAGGTTATGTCAGTGATATGACAAGAGGAAGTTGAGAAGAGAATAGATTGCAATTGTTTGAAATTCTTGCTTCCCTCTGCTTACATGTCCTTTTCATGATAAAGTCTTCTTATACTTTTAGTTTTGTTTGAATTTTGAAATTCATTTATTCACCATTTATTAAGCTTACTCTTTGTGGTGTAATCTGCTGGGCTTTGGGGAAAGGTTATAAGATTTAAATCCTTTTCCTTATGGAGCATATTGTTCATCCAAAGGAAATTAAATTAGGGATAATTTTCTTAAAAAGGATGAATTACCCAGTCAATAGAGCCAGTGGTGTGAAGAGTTATTTGGGGATAAAGGAGGTGAAGTGAAGTATGCTATAGACTTCAGATTGAAACTGGAATTCATCTAGAGAACCCTTGGTTAATTTTGGGATGATGAAGAGAGGGACCTATATAGATAGATTTCTAACCTCTAAATTTGCCTTTAGGATTAGATTATTTCTAATCTCTCAGGCTTATTTTAGCCCTAACATTCTAGAATTAGCCAACACCACAACAGTGATGATGATGGTAATAGCCATTTAATATGTCTATAATGTTTTTTAAGATTTACTAAGCATATTTCTCACATCAAACCTATGAAGTAGGTAATATTAGGTAATATTTTCCTCATCAGACCAGGAAAACACAGACTCAAGGAAATTAATTTGTCCAAGGCCATCATCTAATTAGTATCAGAAATTGAACTCAAATTTAGATCTGATGACTCTACATCCAGTATTCTTTCAATACCATCAGGTTTATTTTTCTTCCATCTATTTATATGCTTGTTTTCATTCACATTTAATTCCCTCAGATTTTATTGATATTTTAGTAATTATCACCCCTGAAATACTTTCAGTTTATCGACTTGTAGAAATTATGGTAAGGTATCCTATATAGCATTGCTATTTGATTAGAAGTGAGTGGAAGATAAGCTATATTTTTTTCCATGATGAAAAAGGCCTTTCATTGTATTGCTGAAAATTGAATTGGTCCCCTTTGCTTTTAGATCATGTTACAAAGTCGTTTACAATTTACTATTTCCCTTTGATATTCCTGCTTTGTAGGTTTCTCCTTTCCAGTGAGGATCTATAATTGGAATTTTTTATTTCTCCAAATAGATCATTATATGTTTTTGAAGCAGAGCATTCTTTAGTTGGGCTTTTGTTGGTTTCTTTTCCTCCCTTCCTTCCTTCCTTCCTTCCTTTTTTTTTTTTTTTTTTTTTTGGCTAATTTTCAAGCCCTTCAGACTTGTTGGTATTTTCTGAAACTTGAAATGCTGATTACATCAAGAAAAATCCCGTTTGCTGTTTTCTGAATAAACTGTGGTAGATGATTAATAAATGTTCATCAAAAACCATTTATTAAGTGCCCACTTTGTCAGAATTTTGGAAATTTAAAGATAGATAAAATTGAAGCATTCCCTTTCTTAGCCAGGCTTTAATACTATCATTTTATATTATTCCTCATCCCTTTGGTCCTGCCTTAGATATCCTATCATTGCCTTATGGTCTTTTGACAATATAGATTTGCCTCTGCCTTCTTGTATTTGTTTATGTTTTTAACACAAACCTATTTAAACCATTGTTGAAAGTTTTGATAGACATCTCAGATAATACATTACTGGATTTCTGAAGGATCTAAGTTTGGCAGCTATCAAAGGCAAACTGTTAATATGAAGTGTCTTTTACTTAAATCCTCAGTTTTGAATATCTTATCTATCTTCAGCTTTCATTTATTTAAAAAAAAAAAAGTTGAAACCTTTTATTATGATAAAACTTTAACTTTCTAATATAACTATCTCAGCAATAACAAAAAATGTAAGCAAAACTAACCAAAAAAGGTTCATTACATCAACATTCCTCTCCTGTTTATTGAAAATAAGAGTGTATTTCATCATCAGTTTTCTGTAACTAAGATTAGTCATTGCAATAATTTATCTCAACTTGCCTGCCTTTTAGTATTTTTTTTTTTTTTACATTATTATAGTCATCATGTATTTCATTATCCTGGTTCTTACTTGTGTAACTTATAATAAATGTTATAAACAAGATAATATTCTATCACACTCATATTATAATTCTCCCCTTATTGATAGCCATGCACTTAATTTTTAAAGTGTTTTTTTTTTTTTTTTTTTTTTTTGGCCATCATGAAAAAGGACTACTATAAATAGGCATTTAGGTATCCATGAAACCTTTCTATCTTCAACTTTTTTGGAATATATATTGAGTATTAAGATTTCCAAGTAAAAATTTAGTGACTTACATAATGCCAAATTGTTTTTCAGAGCAATTGGGCTATTTTATTGCTTAACCAACAGCATCTTAGTGTGTCCTGAGTACCTTTGCTCCAACTTTTCTTAAGTTTCTGATATTTTTAGGAATATAGAATATTATACAAGAATTGTGACCAAGTTAGTCCTAGATAATTTTAATGTTAGATAAAACATCACCTTTTCTTGTATTTAATGTGTCAGATATTTCCATCATTTAAAATT
Source organism: Sminthopsis crassicaudata (assembly GCF_048593235.1). Classification (NCBI taxonomy): domain Eukaryota; kingdom Metazoa; phylum Chordata; class Mammalia; order Dasyuromorphia; family Dasyuridae; genus Sminthopsis; species Sminthopsis crassicaudata. Next base: position 673,300,003 of record NC_133617.1, read on the forward strand.
TTTTTTCTTTCCCTCTGTGAATTACTTTCATTTCTTACTTCTGAGAAACCTTTTCTTTCTTAGTCACTTAAAAAAAAAAAAAAACTTTCTTATAGGCATTGCTTTATGGAAACAAATGGGATAATATATGATATATACTCTGAAAACCTTAAACTATTGAGTTGCTTCTACTATTGCTATTATTAGCAGAAGTCATTTAGTGGATAATATGATTTAGAATTGGAAGAAGCCTTAGAGATAATTAATTCTAACCTCTCTCCTTTTATAGATGAAGAGCAGCCCAAAAAGAGAAAGTGACTTGTTGGGGTTATAGAAGTAATAAATAACAGAGCAAGAATTCATATCCTAGTTTGGCTCCAAATATAATACTCTCTCCTAGTGAGTTTGTTCTTTCATTCTTTGGATTTAATTGATACCAGCCCTAGTCACCTTTAAATGCTTAATGATAACTAGTTTGTTTCTTTTTTATAATTACATGTTTGATTCTAAAGGAGTTGTTAGCTTGTATAGCTGTCATTGTGAAGGGAATACATTTGGCCAGTCCTTCATTTGCAGTCGTCATATTCTCTGGTACTTAGGAAGAATAAGGGGGCAGATGTTGTTGGTAGTGTAGTTCATAAAATCATGGGTTGTTTTTTTTTAAGAGCTGGAAATGATTTGAGGTCATCTAATCTAACTCCCTCCCCCTTTCAAAGGAGGAAAGTAAGAAGTGAAGTGATTTGCCAAAGGTCATTAATCTATGCATAGCTGAAACTAGAATGAATGTATCCTGACTCTTCTAAGGATTTTTTTTTTATGCTACACAACATGTATTTGTCCCATTTGTGATGGGAAAAATAAAGATAGATTATGGTTTAAAAAATCCATTGGGAAACTATATGAAATGATCTGTTCTACTCTAAAATTTCACAGAGGTAGCCAGAAACCTATAGGTGATAGGAAAGGGAACCCACCAGAAAGGACAAGAGTCTTCCAAATTAAAACCATTTCTAGTCTTATGAAAAGGTGCTCTAAATCACTATTGATCAAGGAATGCAAGTTAAGACAACTCTGAGGTATGACTACACACCTGTCAGATTGGCTAAGATGACAGGAAAAGATAATGACCAATGTGGGAAACTGGGACACTGATGCATTGTTGGTGGAACTGTGAATGGATCCAACCATTCTGGAGAGCAATTTGGAACTATGCTCAAAAAATTATCAGATTGTGCATACCCTTTGATCCAGTTTTGTCCCTATTGGATCTGTATCCCAAAGAGATCATAAAAAAGGGAAAAGATCCCATATATGCAAAAATGTTTGTGGCAGCCCTTTTCATAGTGGCAAAAAACTGGAAACTGAATGGATGCCCATCAATTGTAGAAGAGCTGAATAAATTGTGGTATATGAATGTTATGGAATATTATTGTTCTGTAAGAAATGAACAACAGGATGATTTCAGAAAGGCTTGGAGAGACTGACATGAACTGATGCTGAGTGAAATGAGCAGATCTAGGAGATCATTCTACATTTCAACAACAATACTATATGAGGATCAAATCTGATACACATCTCTTCTAAAATGAGATGATCCAGGCCAGTTCCAATGATCTCATGGTGATGAGAGCCATCTACACCTAGAGAGAAGATTGTAGGAACTGAATGTGGATCACAAAATAGCATTTTCACTTTTGTTGTTGTTTGCTTGAATTTTATTTTCTTTCTCATTTCTTTTTCCTTTTTGATCTGATTTTTCATGTGCAGCAAGTAAAAATATGTAAGCATATATTGGATATTTTTACCATGTTTAACATTGGATTACTTGACATCTGGGGGGAGGGATTGGAACACAAGGTTTTGCAAGGGACACTGTTAAAAAAAAAAAAAAGTATCCTTGTATGTTTTGAAAATAAAAAGCTTCAATTAAAAAAAAAAAAAAAGACAAGAGCCTTCCATGAGACCAGAGATGAACCAAATTCACTTATAACCAGCGGGGCTTCATTCAAATTTGGAAGCAAATGTAACAGATGGGAGTTCCTCAGAATTCCTTAGGATGGTCAGAAACTCAGAGCAGCAAGCTTAGAGAAATGACCATGAGCAGAAGCAATCTAGGCAGTTGCAGCATTGCTCAGACCAGGGATTCCCAGAGTATCTAGCATTCTGAACCATAGACATCCAGAGAGATGTCTCCTTGGAAAGAGTACATTCAGGTATCTATGGACCCAGTCTGAGACAAAGCAGTGCTGACCTTTTTCCCTAGGAGAGCAGCAGGAAGCATAACTTGGCCTGAAACAAATTCCCAATTAAAGAAAGTGAGTAAACTGGAGAGGAGTAAACACAAGATGATTCAGACTGATATAAAGAATAATCAAGAGATCCAAAGATACAAAAATACAACCTTGTAGGAAGAGAGTAACTGGATTAAAATGGCAAGCAGAGACCCAAGAGGGAAAAAAATGGATTTTCTATCAGAACTATATGAATATCTGAAAAGTAAGAAAGAAAAGGAAAAGGATGGGGAGAAAAGTTCTGGAGGGAAAAATTGAAACTAAAATAAAGAGCTTAGAACATAAAGTAATAAATCTTACTAAGTAATAGATTCCTGAAAATCAAATTAGACTAGATAGCAAATAATTGGCTTTGTGAGAAAGCAAGAAATAAGTAAAACAAAATAACTAGTGAAAAGAATCCACTTATTACCACCTAAAAGAATAAGTTCCAGTTATGTCATAGCCATATCCAGAGCTTGAAAATCAAAGAAACAGTACCTCAAGAAGCCAAATAGAAATTCAAGTACTAAGAAACTATGCAAAATCAGGTAGCTTCTACTTTGAATGAGAGGTTATTTTGGAATATATAATTCTTCAAAACAAAAAATGTAGACTTATAACCAAAAATAACTTGCCCTGAAAAGTTGAGTATAATCTTCACAACTAGAAAAAAATATATCTTTATTAGAATAGAGTACTTTCTAAAATTCCTTGTGAGAGGTTAGACTTTTCAAACTTTTGAAATGCAAACATCAGTCTAGAGAAATCTAGAAAAGTCAAAGTTATTTGAGCAATTAGAAGGGATTATATGATGATGAGAGGCTAATGTTCTAATGGGGGAGAAGGAATAATTATTCCTTTCAGACTTCTCTCAATATTCTAGAAGAGAGTTAATTAAAAAACAAAACAGTGAATTGGGGTTAGATTGGTTCTTTCCTATGGGTTTTAAGAGATAAAGGTGTGGGGGGGGGCTAAGAGGGAAGTAAATACTGGTAAGTTCTAAGAAGGTACCCATCATTGTATATCTGAACAAATATGGTATATGAATGTAATAGAATGTCATTGTTTTATAAGAAATGGTGAAAGAGCTGATCTCAGTCCTGGAAAATATGAATTGATACAGAATGAAGTAAGCAGAACCTTAGCAAATTTATATGACATCATTTTTAAAAAAATGTTTTTAAAGACTTAACTTTAGTCAAAAAAATGACCAAGCAGAATAATTGACCATGCCTCCACAAGACCTGTGATAAAATATGTTGCTCGCCTCCTGACAGAGAGGTGATAGATCTGCAGAAAGAGGCATTTTCATATATAGCCAGTATATGAATTTGTTTTCCTTAATCATGCTTATTGGTTTTTTTTTGTTTGTTTGTTTGTTTTTTTCTCCTTTCAATTTGGAGAGAGAAAAAGCAGCTCTGGAGATAGGGTCGTGTTTCCCCCCACCCCCACCCCCGCCAAAAAAAAAAAAAAAAAAAGAAGAGGAGGAGGAGGTTTTAAGAAAAAATGCACAGATGAGAACAAAAGGAAACACAACCAAGCAGGATAGTTTTGAAAATAACAGGTTGAATTTATTATGTGCTTTAAAATTTTTAAAAAGAAGTATAGAATAGAAATCCACAGTGTCATACAGTCATCTTTTTGTGTTCTATATTTTACACATAAATGCACTTTTGTGTGTTTTCAAATAAAGAAAAAAATTTAAGCCAAAAAGGTATTTTAAAAATAAAAAAATGTATAAGCACTAGTGATATTTGTATCTTGTAATTAAAATAAATGGCCTGGAGTTCCCTTTCTGTGATAATAGACAACAGTTTGCCTCTTGGAGTTTGAGGTGTTAGTGTTCATAAGTGCATTCCTGCAGAGGCTTATGTAAGTGCTCTTTAAAGTGTTTATGTAACATGGGTCTCATTAGTCACTAACATGTGTAGCAGTGGGGCCTGGATAGAGAAAGCACATGAGTATTTGGGACCAAAAAAAAAATACTGTTTTGTCTAATCCAGACTTGAAAGAAATATGGTCAGTTATAACTAACCATGGGTGCTTTCATTTTTTTTTCCTTGATGAAATCTTCCCCCTCCCCCCCCATCTCTTTATACTTTATTCTTGCCATTTAAAGGGAAGATTTTATTTTCTCTTCTGGGCATTATATGAGCATATTTGGTGGATTAGAAAATCAAAAGCATTAGAATGTTGGGTTTAAATTTCATGCTGATATTTGACTTGGAGTATTACTTGACCTTTACAAAGTATAGTAAAAGTGAACTCTTCTGCAATACTGAACTTGTTTAATTTTACTTAGTGAAAAGTTTAATTTTATAAAATAAGATATAATTGTTTACTAATAAAATGAAGTAATGAAAAATTACAAATTAGAGCCCACATGACGGTCATAAACATGAAGATTTCATCAATATTCTTTAACATAAATGAATCATATACTGGCTAGATTGAAAGTATATGAGTATATGGAGCTTGTTTCCCTTTATATAATCATAGGATTCATTGGAAAAGAATTTGTGTACTTCAATTAATTTTTTTTTTTAAAATAATAAGTGTATTCCCCTTATTTTTCTAGAAAGGAGAAATTTTTCTTTCAGAAAGAATTTCACATACTATGTCCAAATTGTTACAAATTCCAAATGAAGTGAGAGTTAAAATTTTAAAAACAAAAACAAAAAACCTTTATTTCCCAATGATGATTATTATTTAGATGATGAGGGCAAAATATATAGGGTTTCTGAACCCAGGAGAAAGGAAATGTTAGGAACACTTACCTGCCACAAGTGAGCTAAAATCATGAAGCTTAGACAAAATATAACCCAGGTTTCTGGCAGATATGATTACTGAACTATTGTCAGAGAGCTTTGAAAAATCATGGTGCCTGAGAAGTGCCTTGGGATTGTATGTGTGTGTATATATCCCAATTTTGTGAAATATGGTGAGCTTCCCTAACTCTTTTCTCTCCTTACCCCGCCCCCCCTCTTCCCCTGTCAAAAAAAAAAAAAAAAAGCCTGCTCCAAATAGTTGTAGAAAATGCACCAAATCCTGATGGGGGAAATCCACAAAAGTCACAGTGAATCATGTTTGCAGCACAATTCAGCATAGAGTGACAGATAAAAAGGGGTCTGAATTAGTCGTTCATTTAGCTAAGCACTAAAGTACATAGATGCTGTGCACCAGACCAAGAGAAAGGTTCCTATCCGTACAAGATCAGGGAATAGGTGTCAACTGGTGGTTTTATTACTTACTACTCAGTATGAGGCCATAGATCAATAGCAGACTGAGTAAAGGACCTGTCCCTAGGGATGGTATTCTGGTAGGGAAGAGTCCCTAGGCAGTAGCATGACTCAGATCTGAGGAGCAGAGCAAGATCTCAGCTCTTGACTCTTTGCCCCATCTGAAGCCTGCAGTGGAATAATAAAAACCAGGATCCTAGACCAATGAGGATACTGCAATGTGTCATCAGAACCAGCTGGACTTCCCAGCTAGCTGATAATGGCTGAGGCTAGCAGTGGTCTACTTTGTTTAGACCCAAATCCAGGTCAGAAACTTGCAGAGCTCAGACCAAGTAGCAATCAGACTTTGCCCTGAACCAGACCATATTGTAAACAGTGAAAGTTTTTACATCCCCAGCCGAAGCTATCCCTTAGATCCTATTGGTTCTAATATGAAGTCCAGAAGAAGGCTGGAAAAATGAGCAACAAAAAAAAAAAAAAAAAAAAAAAAAAAAGAAAAGAAAAGAAAAATGTGACAGGGACATCCAAGACACATACCCAAGATGACTCCAAAATACTTACAAGCAAAGCCTCATAAAGAAACACAGCTTGGGCATAAATTACAAATTCAACCAGAATTCCTGGCAGAGATGAATGAACCAATAGTTTTTTTGGTTTTTAAAGATTTTTTATAAATGAAATGAGCATGCCAGAGGAAAAAGTTGGAAAAGAAATCTGAGTTATGGAAGAAAGACTTATAAAGGAAATTAATAGCTTGGCATAAGAGGCACAAAATTTTGTCCAAACAGCAAATTCCCTAAAAGATGGAATGGCCAAATAGAGGATAATGTTGCCATGAGACACAAGAAATGTTAGAACAAAGTCAAAAGACTGAAACCCTCCTCCCTCCCCCTGGAAAAATATAGCAAAAACTGACTTAGAAAATAGATCAAAGAGAAAACATTTAAGGATCACTACATTACTTTTTTTTAAATTTTATAATTATAATTTTTTTTGACAGTACATATGCATGGGTAATTTTTTTTTTTTTACAAGATTCTCTTGTATTCACTTTTCCAAATTTTCCCCTCCCTCCCTCCCTCTACTCTCTTCCCTAGATGACAGGCTATCCCATACATATTAAATGTGTTACAGTATATCCTTAATACAATATATGTGTGTAAAACCAAATTTCTTGTTGCATGGTAAGAATTGGATTCCAAAGGTATAAGTAACCTGTGTAGAAATACAATAGTGCAAACATTTTATGCTCAATTCCCAGTGTTCCTTCTCTGGGTATAGCTGTTTCTGTCCATCATTGATCAACTATAATTGAATTGGATCTTCTTTATGTTGAAGATATCCACTTCAATCAGAATATGAAGGATCACTAGATTCTTAAACCATTAAAAATCATAACCAAAAAAAAAAAACAAACAAACCTAGACATTCTATTTCAAGAAATTTTTAAAAGAAAACTGCTCAGACCTCTTAGAACCAGAAAAAAAAGAAAACTGCGCAGATCTCTGAGAACCATAAGACAAAATGGAAATAAGAATCTACTGGTTACCTCCAGAAAGAAGCCCCCATATGAAAACTTCCTGAAATTTTATAACCAAAATTCAGAGCTTCCAAATTAAAGATTTAGAAGCAACCAGAAAGAAAGAATTCAAAAACCAAGGAACCTAGTTAGAATCACTTCAGCCAGTAAGAATTTTTTAAGCACTTGCTCTGAGCCAGGCACTATGCTAAGTGGTAGGAATATGAATACAAAAAAAAAAAAAAAAAAAGGCAATCCCTCTCCCCAATCACATGTAATCTAGTAGCTAGGGATGAAGGAGCCTAATACAATGTTCTAGATGGTAAAGGACATGAGCTTACCACCTAGAATAATTTGAGCAAAATTGAGAATAACACTCCAGAGAGAAAAATGAAATTGAGGATTTCCAAGAAATAGAAGACTTCCAGAGCAGAGGAGAAACTTTGCATTAAGACACAGGAATAGGAGAGATATAAAAAAAGTAAAAATGAATTTTCATTTCATTTGGAAACTTTGGGGAAGTAACCAGTAAATTATTTTTGTTTCCACTTTGACTTCAAATTCTAAGAGATGTCAGCAGTTTGTTTTTTTTTTCTTTTAAACATCAATGATAAAAGACTGAAGGATAAATTGCTTACATTCAGATATATGGAGACGATACAAATGATACATGTGTTCCCTTTGAACCCTATTATCAGGGTTCATAGAGGGAGACTAATTAGACAAAGCCTGGGTTCTGTCATGTCTTGATCTTGAGAGAAGAATGGAAAGAGAAGAGTTGTACAGTAGAAGGAAGGGAAAGAAAGATTCAATAAAATTCTTTCACAATTAGGGTATACAAATTTACATCTATACAAATAAGGAGGGAATGGGGCAGAGTAGCAGCTGGCACTTTTAAACTGGTCAGAGGACTGAAGAATATACACACACAGACTTAAGTATACAAAAACACATTTCCCTCAATAGAGAAATTGGAGGGAAAGGGGAATTCAGGTAGGGAATAGTTGTAAATAAAGTACACTCTAAAAATGTATCTACTTTTTTTTTTTTTTTTTTTTTTTTTTTTTTTTTGGTGGTGTCAGAAAATGGAAATCTGAGGGGAGTGCCCATAAATTGGGGAAAGGGGTGAACAACTTATGAAATGTCTTGGCATTTTATTCTCCTTTAAGAAAGAATGAAGCTATGGTTTTAAAGAGACTCAGGAAAATTTGTATAAAAACTGATGCAAATTGAAATGAACAGAAAGAGAAAAATGACAAAGACAATAAGGTAAAATACAAACAACTTTGAGAGAATTAGGACCTCTGATAATAAGTATTGGCCAACTGGGATTCTAAAGGACTAATAATGATACATATTATCCCTCTCCTCTTATAAGGGTGTGAAGGACTTAAAATGTAGAATGAGACAATTTTTCTTTTGAGATGGCCATTATGGAAATTTGTTTTGTGATAATGTTTTTTTTTTTGATAGCAAAAGGCTATCTTTTTAGCAAAAGTCACTATATCAGTGACTGTGAGAAAGTTCTTAATCAAACCAGAAATAGAAGTGACCCAAAAAGAGAAAATAGGTTTTATATGAATCTTTTTGCAACTAGAATCAGAAGAAGGAAGCTTTTGTTAGGGAAAAAAATGTTGTCATCACATATTTCTCATAGGGTTCTAAAAAAAATATAGACCCAAGAATCATGAGAAGAAAAATTGTGAATTATTAACAACATGATTAACAAACAAAAATGATTAACAACACTAAATAATATGAGAATTGTAAATGAAAACAACTTAAGTTTTGTCTCACACCCAGCAATTTGGTAGAGATGACAAAAAACATAATAATAGTTAATGTTGAAGATTCTTCAGAAAGACAGTATACCTTGGTGGAGTTGTGAATTGGTCCAGTTATTCTGGAAAGTAGTTTGGAATTATGCTTTTTAAAGTGGTAATTATGACAACCATATCCTTAGACCCAAAAAATCCATTTCTAGGCACGTTACATACAAAGAAGGCAGAAACAGAAAGGCTCCATGTGTGGAGGCAAAGAGTTAAAAACAGGAGAATGCCATAAGCTGAAATATGAATGAAAAAAATTGTCCTAAATGAATATGATGGAAGAAACAATGAACACGAAAAAGACTACATCAATATAAATAAAAAGAACAACCACAATAACCCAAACTGAATGTTGTATAATTAGAATAACCCAACTTGGCCCTGAAAAAGAGATGAGAAAAGATGGGGCTTAAGAGTAGTCATTGATGTGCTGATGTCAGCTAGAATATAGGGCTTTAGTTATATGGCCCTCCAGGGATCTGCCTCTGACATCTACATTACTTCCATGATTTCCATGGTTGAAGGATAATGTGATTACCAGATTTCTAGATGACACAAATAGCAGCTAATATGTTGGGTGATAAGTCAAAAAATATGGTAGACTAGAACAATATGCTGAATAAAAAGATAAAATTAAATAAATGGAAAAGTTCTACCCTTAAAAAAATTTTAATTAAAAAAATTTTAATCAGCTTCATAATAATAGAAATTAAAGAAGCATGCCCATATAGCATTTCTTGTGAAAAAGTTCTGTGGTTTGTATTGGATTTAAGCAATAGCTTAATATGGCATTCCCCAAACCTAATACAATCTTAGGTTGTATCAAAAAAGGTATGGTGGCCTATGCAGTGAAGGTGCTAGTTTTGATGTACTTTACCCTTGTTAGACAACATGTAGAATACAATATTGATTTTTGAGGCACTACATTTTATTTATTTTTTATTTTTTTATTTTATTTTTTAAAGTGTTTATATATATATATATATATATATATTTATATATGCATGGGTAATTTTTTTACAGCATTATCCCTTGTACTCACTTCTTTTCCGAATTTTTCCCCTCCCTCCCTCTACTCCCCTCCCCTTGGTGACAGGCAATCCCATACATGTTACATGTGTTACAGTATATCCTAGATACAATATATGTGTGTTTCTTGTTGCATGGTAAGAATTGGATTCAGAAGGTAAAAGTAACCTGGGTAGAAAAAATAGTGCAAACAATTTACACTCAATTCCCAGTGTTCCTTCTCTGGGTGTAGCCGATTCTGTCCATCGTTGATCAACTGGAACTGAATTAGATCTTCTCTTTGTTGAAGATATCCACTTCCATCAGAATACATCCTTATACAGTATCATTGTTGAAGTGTATAATGATCTCCTGGTCCTGCTCATTTCACTCACCATCAGTTGATGTAAGTCTCTCCAAGCCTCTCTGTATTCGTCCTGTTGGTCATTTCTTACAGAGCAATAATATTCCATAACATTCATATACCATAATTTACCCAACCATTCTCCAATGGATGGACATCCTTTCATTTTTCAGTTTCTAGCCACTATGAAAAGGGCTGCCACAAACATTTTGGCACATAAAGGTCCCTTTCCCCTCCTCAGTATTTCTTTGGGATATAAGCCCAGTAGTAGCACTGCTGGATCAAAGGGTATGCACAGTTTGATAACTTTTTGGGCATAGTTCCAGATTGCTCTCCAGAATGGTTGGATTCTTTTACAACTCCACCAACAATGCATCAGTGTCCCAATTTTCCTGAATCCTCTCCAACATTCATCATTATTTTTTCCTGTCATCTTAGCCAATCTGACAGGTATGTAGTAGTATCTCAGAGTTGTCTTAATTTGCATTTGTCTGATCAGTAGTGATTTGGAAGACTCATATAAGTAGAAATAGTTCCAATTTCATCATCTGAAAATTGTCTGTTCATATCCTTTACCATTTTTCAATTAGAGGATGGCTTAATTTCTTATAAATTGGAGTCAATTCTCTATATATTTTGGAAATGAGGCCTTTATCAGAACCTTTGACTGTAAAAATGGTTTCCCAGTTTATTGCTTCCCTTCTAATCTTGTTAGGCACCACATTTTATAAAAAATATTGCCAACCTAGCAAAGATGGTGAAGGTTCTAAGAGACTGACCTACAAGAGTCCTTTGAAGAAACTGGAGAGATTTCATTTCTAGAAGAATAATAAGACTTGTTCTTTTTGGCCCTAAAATGAACTAGTATCAGTGGAAATTATAGGAACAATAGTATATTTCAGTACCATTAGAAAAGAACTTCCTAACCCTTAAAGATGCCCCAGAATAGTGAGTTCTCATTTAATGGGAGTCTTAAACACTGGGGTTGAAGAAACTGGGGTTGAGCTAAGCAGAATGTAAAGAAAGAAACAGCACATGCTCACACTGGAATGTGGCGCACACAACATAAGTTAAGTTTATATTTTAAAGCACTTGGCATCCAGATTAAAAATTTAGGTGAAAGTAGTTAATTGGTTGTGGTTGTCCCTCTTTCTTTGAAGTCTCTGAATATCTAGGGGTGTCTGATATTTACTAGCTGTGAGGAGGAGGAATCTGATGGCCTTTCCTCTGAGAAGGGAAAGGGATTAACAAAAGTGGGCCAAGTAGGAAAGTGTAAGCAATAAACAAATGAATTGTGTAACATTTGTTAAGTATTATCTCTTACTTAAAGCTGGGTGGGAGGATCCTAAACTATCAAATGACCTGAAGGAATGACTAGTTTCTTTTTTAAGTAAACAGCCTTTCACTCTCTCCCTTGTTATATTTCATGGAGAAGTGTGGTGAGTATAACTCAAATGGAACTGGAAAAGAATTATCTGAAAGTCTCACAGTTCTGTTTTGGAGTTTCCTTTTTTTCCTGCCATACAACATTTGGATATATTTGAAAGATGAAGTTAGCTCCCTTTGCAGGATGCCAGTGCTAACTATCTAGAATCTAGGTGCTTCCTACTGTCTTTTACTTCCACTCCATCACTTTAAGCATTAGTAGTATTATGAGAACCCCATGTATCATTACAGCCTTCCTTAGTTACTTATCCATAATGCTGAAATCAGCCCTCCATTCACATCATAAGCATTTTTAAGATAAGTCTTTTGTTTTTCCTTTGTATAAAAAAGCAAAGATTATATTCTTGAAAACCTGAGTTTAGATCCTAGATCTTTATTTTCTGTCGGTGGTTCTTAACCTAAGGTTCCAAGAAATATATGAATAGATTTCTGGAGGTCCATTTCAATATAATTTATTTTCTTTGTAACGTTACAGTTCTTATTTTATGCTATATCTTTTATATCACCATTCTGATCTGATTGCCCTGCTCTCAGATCTTGGGCAAGTAATTTCCCCTTGTTTCAAATGAGATAATATTTGTTAAGTATTTAGTACAGTACCTGGCAAATAGTAGGTACTGTGTAAATGTTACATATTGTTATGATGGTTATCATTTCAATTTACTTCTCTATGAAGTGAAAGAGTTAGATGAAATGATTTCTAAGGTTCCTTCCATCTCTGAATCCTATGATCTGCTGTGGGCCAGACTTCGGATATCTTTGTTTTGCTGGACCTGAAATTTCATTAGTATAGGGAGTCTCCCCTGAAGGAGGAACTCCAGGACCCCTGATAAAACCCATCTACTTTTTGTAGCATTAAGAGATTTTCCTGGGAGCACTCTAAGATTAAAAAATTTGTCAGATCACTACACTGTGATCTCTCAGAAGTAGGATTTGAATCTTCCTGGCTTGGGGTCAACTCTATACCCTCCAAGCCAGGCTGCAGCTGAGGCCCTTTTCTGGGCAGCTTTAAATTTATGATTCTGTGATCAATCATGGAGGTGATCTTCTGTGCTAGAATTGTTGAATGGAAAGAGCTGGTGAAGATTGAGTCACAGTTATTTTCTTGATTTTATAACTGGTCTTCCTATTTTAGGAATAGATATATGATAGAGACCTGATAATGTATCTTGTTTGCCTTTGCCCATTTTTCCTATTTCTCCCTTCCTACTCTTCTCTCCCACATCTAGATCTGTTGAAGATACCCCACTTGAGTGGGTTTGAGTGTGGACTGAAGCAGATTAAAATTTACTTGGGAAATATTTAATAAAGTAAATAGAAATGCAATAGAACACAAATAATATTTAGCATATGGTCTTCTAAGTCAATATACATCTGAAGGTTGTATTTCTATTTGAGTTTAACACCACTGGTCAGGATTACTAATTCCCTTCCAACCTCCAGCTATAAATTGTATTTTATAAAAACAGTTTGTGCTTTTAGCCCTTTGTGTGACATCACACAAATATTTCTTACCTACCCCCTTGAACTATTGTTTTTCATCTTTGTATTTCCCACCCTGAATATAATGTCCTGGGTAGGTTAATTTGTAATTTCCTTGATATGGGAACTCATATACAAAGATCATATCCCTTAGCAAATAAGTCTTAGTAACTAAGAACAGAGAGGTGAACATTTTTACCGATGATCATCTTTTTCGTAAGAGCCTAGTAAAGTGGAATTGGAAAACAGGTGGTTCAGATTTTAAATCTATAATTGTGTCCCCTCTACTTTGCTGCTACTTCTTGCACAGAGTAAGAGTGAAACAAATAATTGAAAAGTTCCCAAAAGACAATCTTACCTGAGAAGTGTCTGTGAGAGCACAGTGGGATTGGGATTAGGTAGATTGTGAAGAAAACCAATGAACATTAATTGCTTATTGCAAATTAGGTACTGTGTTAAATGCTAGGGATTAAAAAAAAAAAAAAAAGTCAATCCTTTACTTCTAGGAGTTTACAGTCTAATGGGGAAGACAACCCTTAAACAAAGCAAGCTAAATACAGGAAGCAAAGGAGACAATTAAGAGACTGAAGGCACTGAAACTAAAAGGGATTAGGGAAGTAATTTTATAGAAGATGGGAGTTTAGTTGGTTTAATGAAAACCAGAGAGGTCAGTAGTTGGAGTAGAAAAAGAAGAGCATTCAAGGTACAGGGAACAGCCAGGGAGAATTCCAAAAACTGAGAGATGGAGTATCTTGTTCATGGAATAGCCAGGAGGGACCCTCTGGAGAAGTTTTTTAACTATCGGGAAGTGGGAAAACATACTGGAAACTGCCAAAATAACAGCCAGATAGATAGTTTGTCCTCCTGCACTCATCCCAATTCTATAGGACCTGTCAAGAAATCATTGTATTCAGCAGCATGTGACCTTTACAATTTTATCTCATTCCAGAGACTTCATGGAAGATTGTCTTTTGAGTTTCTGATATCCCTTTGGTAGTATCTGAGTGTATAAAATGGCCCTTAAATATAGTTTCCTGACACTATAAATTTAGAACTTTCAGTGATTCTTCATTTACATGCCAAATAAAGTATAAATTCTTTATCTTGACATTCAAGTCTTGCTATAATCAGCCACCAGCCTACTTTACCAATCTTGTAGTGTACTATTCCCTTCCAGTCAACCCCCCACTCTCATCTCCTGCTGCCTTTGTGCTTTTACTCATACTATCACTTGTACTTGGAAATGAGCTCTTCCACCCTACTTGTTAAAACTGCTCTTTCATGGCTCAACTGAGATACTACTTTTTTTTTTTAAGTCTGTCTTCCTCTTTGCATTTTTATACATAATTATTGTCTGACATTTTTATTTTATCTCCATGGCATAGCAGTGTTTTATTAGATGGTACACTTAGTAATTGTGAATTGATTTGAATTCATAGATGAATAGAATAAATGACAAGAAAAGATCTAGTCCCACACATTCTTTTTAACAATGAACTCCAAAATTTTCCCTTTTTCTAATATTATTATTATATTGTTACAATCCTAGCTGTGCTTTACTGAAGCCTACATATCTTATCTCTATTTTCACAGTATCTCCTGTATCCTAACTCTCTGTTCTCTCTCTGTAGTCACTCTCAATCAGGCCCTCATCTCTTTTAACCTAATATGAATCTTTCTTCTTGCGCTTTGACTCCTATAGTATACTACCCAGTACATTGGGGAAAGTGCTGAGTTTGGTGTCAGAGCACTGAGGCTTAAATCCTGGCCACCTTAACTACTTGTATGGCCTTGGACAGATCACAGCATTTCTGGGTTTCATTCCTCATGTGCAAAATGAAGGAGGGTGGAGTAGATGACATTAGGATCCATCTTGATTCTAAATCTAGGATTCCATTTTCTTCTCACATATTCCAAAATAATTTCCATATCAATGAACATATAATCTTAATAATGACATTCTGGTTAAATCATTCACTCAAGTAACTAAGTTGCATTTATTAAGCTTCCATAATGCTATAATGTATCAAACACTATACTAGACATTGAGAATACAAATATAGAAATGAATTAGTTCTTGCTTGATAGTTGATAGTTAACAAATAAGTAAATCCAGGAGTCTATGTATGTATGTACACAGAATGTAGAGATGATAATCAAATCCTCCCCTATATATTAGTTGTAATAGGTGTTACTTGACTTGAAAGGCAATTAGTAGCTTTAAGAGTTGGTCAAAAAAAAAGGAGAGCATTCTAAGCATGGCAGTGGGGACAGCTTAGGCAAAGAAAAGGAAGCAGATGATGGAATGGTAGGTTCTAGAGGAACAGGAAGTCCATTCAGTTGGTTGTCCCATGGAATTTTTGAGGAGGAATATTGAATATCACCTTAGAAAAATAAACCTGGACCCAGATTGGGAAGAGCTTATATTTTAAGAGCCTGGGAGGAGGGAGTGCCACTGATGTTTATTGAGTTTAAGAGTGACATGGTTATTAGAATAGAGGTTAAAAAACCTTCAGTGGCTTCCCTCTGCCTCCTGAGTCAAAGATAAAATGCTGATATTCAAAACCCTCTGTAGTTTGGTTCTAGTCTAGGTGACTAGCTTTATCTTTTACTGTTTTTTTCACTCCTATGATCTACTCAAAATGGCCTGTTTTGAGTCTGATCTTGTACTTTGATCACATAATTGATCCTTAGGCTTGAAATGAACTCCCATCCTACTTTATTTCCCTTTGTTCCTTGAGAGCCAAATTAAGTACCACCTTCCTCATAAAATTTTGCCCATCACTAGCAGCTGCTAAATGGCTAGAATGCTAGGCCTGGTATCAGGAAGACTAATCTTTTTGAGTTCAGTTCCAGCCTCATATATTTATCAGCATACACTTAACTAGCTTTGTGACCCTGGGCAAATTAACTCTGCCCCAGTTTTGTCTGTAAGATGAACTGGAGAATGAACAGTATCTTTGCTAAGAAAATTGTAAATGGGATGGCAAAGAGATGGACCATGATTGAACAACTACTACCATTTCACGAGTGAAAGTTATTTAACCTTTTTTTTTAAATTTCCCATACTACATTTTTGAGCTTACTTTACACTTCCTTGTGTCAGTTATTTATTTACCTTCTTTGCTCATAGTATCCATGTAGTAATAAATGTTTGTTGAGATGAATGAAGAGGGGCAGCTAGGTGGCGCAGTGGATAGAGCACCAGCCTTGAATTCAGGACCCCCCAAGTTCAAATCTGGTCTCAGACACTTAACACTTCCTAGCTGTGTGACCCTGGGCAAGTCACTTAACCCCAGCCTCAGGGGGGGAAAAAAAGAGAGATGAATGAAGATACCGAGAGTTGAACAGATTAATGACTTATCCAAAGTCATATAGCTAGCTAGTAAAAGAATTGAAGCCTAGAAATTTTGACTCCCAATTTACTGTTCTTTGTATCATGCTACACTATCTTTTTCTTCAGCAATTTATATATAGTGGATATTTTACAAAGTCCATTACAAAAGTTCCACTGTTCAAAAATCTTTGGGTTTGACTCTGGTGAGAAGTAGCATGGTATTGTGGGAAAGAACATTAGATATGAAATTAGGAAACTTGAATCATAGTCAGGTGGACAAGTCATTTAATCCTTGTTGAGCTTCATTTTCCTAGTTCTTAAAATAGTAATAAGCCCAAAGTACAAATTATCCAAATTAACAGGATGAGAAATAAGAATACTAAAAAAAAACCCATATTTTTAGGGAAAAGACATTGAGTAATCCATAAATTAACTCCCTGAATGAGGAAAAAACCCATATTTTTAGGGAAAAGACATTGAGTAATCCATAAATTAACTCCCTGAATGAGGAAAAAACCCAAATCTAGATCTGTTTCCAAGCAAACTGTATCAGATAGTTAAAGAACAATTAATTCTAATATTATATAAACTATTTTTTAAATGGTAAAGAAAACATACCAAATTTCTTCTATGACACAAATATGATCTTTATAGCTAAATCAAGGAAAGTCCAAACAGAGAAAACTATGGGCCAATTCTTCTGATGACTATTAAGACCGAATTTTTAAACAAATACTAGCAGGGATTTTACAGCAATTTACCACAAAGATCATAGGTTTTGAGCAGGCTGAATTTTTACTAGGAATGCAGGAATTATTCAATATTGGGTAAACTATAAACATAAATTACAGCATTAGCAACAAAACAACCAAACCACATGATTATTTCCATAAATGCAAAAAAACCACTCATTTCTTTTAAAAACATACAAGAATCCAGAATTTCCCCTCCTTCCCTCCCCCTCCCCAGGCTGGGGTTAAGTGACTTGCCCAGGGTCACACAGCTAGGAAGTATTAAATTTCTGAGACCAGATTTGAATGGGGGGAGGGAAAGGGGGAATCCTGAATTCAAGGCTGGTGCTCTATCCACTGCGCCACCTAGCTGCCCCCAAACATACAAGAATTCAAACATTGTGGAGACCAATTTAGAACTATGCTCAAAAAGTTAATCAAACTATATATACCCTTTGAACCAGCAATGTCTCTACTGGGTTTGTATTCCAAAGAGATCATAAAGGCAAGAAAGGGACTCACATGTGCAAAAATGTTTGTGGCAGCCCTTTTTGTGGTGGCAAGAAACTGGAAACTAAATGGATGCCCATCAGTTGGAGAATGGCTAAATAAGTTATTGTATATGTGAATGTGATGGAATGTTATTGTTCTATAAGAACAATCAGCAGGATGATTTCAGAGATGCCTGGAGAAGACTTAACATGAACTGATGCTGAGTGAAATCCACAGAACCAGGAGATCATTATACGTAGCAACAGCAAGATTATATGGTGATCAATTCTGATGGATGTGACTCTCTAAAATGATGAATTAATTCAGACTAGTTCCAATTGTTCAGTAATGGAGAAAGTCATCTACACCCAAGAAGAGGATTGTGGAAACTGAGTGTAGACCACAACCTAGCATTTCCACTCTTTCTATTATGGTTTGCTTGAATTTTTCTTTTCCTTCTAGATCCAATTTTTCTTGTGCAGCAAGATAACTGCTACAGGGTCAGTGTTGAAAAATTACCCAGGCATATGTTTTGTAAATAAAAAGCTATAATTAAAAATAAACAAAACATGCACACAAGCACATGTGGATAAGCTATTAGTAAGATCAAGACTGAAGCAAGAATGTACATTATCACTTTTATTATTCAATATTGTACTAGAAATGTTAACAATAGTAATGTCAAGGAGAAGAAATTGAGGAAATAAGGAAACAAAACCATCACTTTTTGCTGATGATATGATGTGGCTTCCTTAGAGAATCTAGAAAGTCAACTGAAAAACTAATCAAAATCACAAAGATAGCTAAATTGCAGGATAGCAAATAAACCCATGCAAATTATCATCATTTCTTTATATTACTAACAAAACCTAACAAAGCGATAGACAAGTTCCATTTAAAATAACTGCAGACCATATGAAATAACTTGATTCTGTCTACCAGGAAATACACAACAAACATATAAACACAATTATATACTCTTCACAAATAAAGACAGATTTTGATTACCTGGAGAAATATTAATTACTCATGAGTAGGTCAAGCTAATACAATAAAAATGACAATGCTACCCAAATTAATTTTCTTGTTTAATTTCATGCCAATTAAACTATCAAAGATTTACTTTATAGACCTAGAAAAAAAATAAGAAAATTCATTACAGGAATAAAAGTTTAAGAATATCAAGGAAATCAATGAAAAATGAGAGAGAAAGAGAGAGGGAGGGAGGGGGAGAGAGAGAGAAGAGAGAGGAAGGACAGAGAGGAGAGGGAAAAGAGATTAGCAGTACCAGATCTTAAAATATATATTACAAATTGTATTTGTACTGACTGAGAAACAGAAAAGTTTCAGTAGAATAAATTAAGTATACAGTATTAAGTATCCTGTACGCAACATACAGAAGCAAACATTATATTCAGGAATATTATGTTTGATAAACCCAAAGATCTGAGCATTTGACAAAATCTCAACTTAAAATTCACCTAAACACTGACTCATATTTCACATTGTATATGAAGATAAACCAAAATGGGTACGTGATTTAGATATAAATGGTGTCAACATAATCAAAGTCATAGAACATGATTAAAATTAGCTGTCAGATTTACAGAAAGGGGAAGAGTTCATGACTAAATAAGAGACACAGGTTCTATTACTTTTGACAAAGTAGTATTGAAGCTAGATATATACCTCAGAGAAATCAAAGAAAGTAAAAAAGACCTATATGTTCAAAAATATTTTATAGCAGCTCTTTTTTGTGGTAACAAAGAATTGGAAACTGAGATGTTGTCTATCAATTGGAGAATGACTGAATAAGTTATGGTATATGAATGTTAAGGAATACTATTGTGCTGTAAGATATGAAAGGAATGTTTTCAAGAAAAAAATCAATACCATTAGGAACTGATGCAAAGTGAAGTGGACAGAATCAGGAGAACAGTTCACATAGTTAAAGCAGTAGTGTAAAGATAAGCAACCTTTTTTTTTTTTTTTTTTTTTTTTTGCTTAGGCAATTGAAGTTAAGTGACTTGCCCAGGGTCACACAGCTAGGCAGTGTTCAGTGTCAGACCAAATTTGAACTCGGGTCCTCCTGACTTCAGGGCTGGTGCTCTATCCACTTGAGCCATCTAACTGCCCCAAGATAAGCAATTTTTAAAAAGACTTAGTTAAAACTTCAGTGTTCAGTCCAGTGACCAGCCATGAGTCCAACTCATGATGAAGCATGCTATCCACCTGTAATTAGAGAACTGATATATCAGAATGAAAGTTTGAATCATATTTTCTTACCTTTCCTTTCCTTTTGGGGTGGTGACATGGGCAAGGCATGGCTAATACTGAAAGTTGTTTTGCATTGCTATACATAATTATAATGGGTTTTGTTTTTCTTGCTTTCTTACTGGGGGGGATGGAGAATTTGGAACGGAAAATAAAGTTGAATTTAAAAAGTAAATTGGAGTAATCATTTGGACTGCTGATGGATATTGTGAAGATCAAAGATAATGCAAAACTTAAATGTAAGCCATTATTAGGTACATAATCAAGTATTGGATAAGTTGTGAATGAATGAAAAAAGCATATATTAAGTGCTTGCTCTGTGCCAGGCACAATTGTAAACACTGGAGATAGAAAAGCAAAGACAGTCCTTGGCCTTAAGGAGTTTTTTTTTTTTGTTTTTTTTTTAATTTGTTTCAGCCTTAAGGACTTTATATTTGATTAGGGGAAGACATTTCTTGTATATTTAGAGGAGTGGGGTCCAGGAAAAGATGTTTGGATAAGGATCACAAGGATTGGTGAATGGAATTCTGTGGTGATTGGGGATATTTAACTTTAACCTTTCCAGAAATGGTAGCATTGATTTGATTACTGTTCCCATAACTGGTGGTGGAAGTTGCTAAGTGGGGAGCAGCATGGCATGGGAGTGACCAGAGAGCACTAGTGTGATGCATCTGTATTGTCTAGTTATACAGAACTCTGACCAGTCAGGAATGTAGGGTCCAACAGTAGGAACTAGAGTACCAACTTGGGGTGTGAGGTAGAAGCCACAAAGATGGTTTCTGAATGTTTGATCTTTGCAAAGCACTAAGTATCTATGTAACTTAAGGGTCATTGGAGGTTGAAATAAAGGACTATGGGTGTGGATGTATGAATTTGGCTACTTTTTACCAGATTACGATATTCCAATTCATATTTTATTCTGCTAATCAGAAAAATTCCAGTGTCACAGTTTAGAGCAAACTTTTTATTTGAATGGTGCTTATCTCTGAGGAGAAGCTCCAAGATCAGTATTGATGTTCTCATAATCTGTTTAACTGTCATACAGAGACTTCTAGGCCAGTACTTGTAGCTTCCACCACCTCCCTGAGCTTCAGGGACTTTGTATGGGTCAAGTAGAAACTGGTCCATAACATCTACTCTATTTTCTCTTTGTTGTTAGACCAGTCCAGAGAAGGCATGTATGGCACTGAACATACCCAGTCTGAGGAAGATGGGGAATGGCAGCACTCTACTTCAACTACCTCATCTCAGAGCAAAAGGGCAGAGCGTCTTGGTCAGAACCAGCGCAAGAACCTGACCTCTGAGGACACCAAAAAAAAGAGGGCTCAGAAACCTTCCCATATGAGGAGGAACATAAGGTGAGTTATCTAAGATAAGATAGAGATAGTTATATAATAAGCATCATCTGTTTATTGCTTCCCCCCAATCCCTTCCCTATTGCATTACATAGCAAATTCATTTCTGTGACGGATGTTGCTTAGTAATATTAATATTGGGCTTATTCATGAAGCAAGTATCTCTCAGACTGCTGAAAGAGAAACTTATAGACAGTATTTTCAATCTGGATCTTAATTTATATTTCAAGTAATCCCAAGACATGTATTCAATTATTGGGCCTTAATTGCCAAAAAATTCTGATGTGATAGGAATTTATCTTAATCATAGCAGGGGAATATAGGCATATCCTTATTATCAAAAACCTAATATGAGGCAACAGAGAATAGGTGAAAAATGTCTAGGATGTGAATTTCTCCTCATGTGTCTTGATTTCTTTTTTTAAAGAGATTTTAAAGAGAGCAGACAAGGAAATTAACTTTCTCGTTACCAAATGACATGAGAACATGTAGCCTAGATATGTCAGTAACTCAAGAATTTAATTTTATTGATGGAGGTAGTCTCCTCAACTCAGACAATAAGTCCTTTATAAAATTTGGTTTCTGAAGATTGCCATCTCTGAAAAATGTATCACCTTTGTGTCCTTTTAGAGACCTTTCCAGATTTAGCTAGGCTGGGTCTTGGGTAACAAACATATGGATCATTACTAGCCCTGTACTTAAAGCCTTTACGACATTAGCAGGTCCTGCCAGAATTTACACCGTGCTGATTTGATCTTTTAGGATTTTGTGTTACTCGTGGCTAAACAGTGTCTTGGGCTTTAATGATGGATGGAAACCAGTGCAATTTTTTTTTTCTGCTTAGCATTTAAAAAGAATTCTAGAACTCTGAGAGGTTCCCTCATCCTATTAGACCTTCACTTCTGTGGTCAAAATGATAGCCTTGAATCATATGAAGTATATCTGAGGCTTATCTGCCTATCTGCTAAGGCTTATCAAGGTGTGGGCTTCTCTTATAATTAAATAATATGAAATGTATAGGGATTCAATGATTTCCCCAATATTAGATTACCAAATTCCATTCCTTAGCCTACTAGGGAATATACACACTGTCTTGAAACTACACAATAAATATAATAATCTTTTCTTTTCCTTATTTTTCACTTACATCCACAATATCCTTTTGCCATAAAGTTGTTTTAGTTGAATTTACTAGTATAACTAAAATTATTTCTCTTATTTATTTGAATGTTTAGAAAGCTGCTACGGGAGGATCAATTGGAGGCAGTCACCAAAGCAGCTCAACAGGAAGAATTGGAGAGAAGAAAACGGCTAGAACAGCAAAGGAAGGACTATCCTGCTCCAATCCCTACTGTACCACTAGAGTACCTTCCAGGTAAAAAAAGATGGCATGATATTAATTATGTCTAAACCAAGAGTTCTTAACTTTTTGTGTGTCAGGGACACTTTGGCAAGGCAGTGAAGTCTAAGGGACCCTTCCCA
Organism: Sminthopsis crassicaudata; assembly: GCF_048593235.1. Lineage (NCBI taxonomy): Eukaryota > Metazoa > Chordata > Mammalia > Dasyuromorphia > Dasyuridae > Sminthopsis > Sminthopsis crassicaudata. The sequence continues at coordinate 673,322,813 of NC_133617.1, forward strand.
GAATAATATTTTTAAGTGTTTAAAATAAAATACATAGACTTATAAAGGGAAATAAGTTATAGTGAAATACATTTATGAAAGTATTCTTTTAAAAACTAAGTTAGGAATGCCTGGACCAAATTCATAATTTTAAGGCATTAAATCCTACCCTCACTGTCCCCTTTTTAAAAGAGGTTTCTACTTCTCTAATGGTAGAGATCTGAGCAAAGCCTATGTCCTTTGTGGATTATAGGATAGGGAAAAGAAAAGACAGACAGATCGTATAGTAAATACATATTGTGTGCCAGACACTGTACTTTCTAAGTATAAGTGAACAAATCAGATTCTGCTTTTAAGAAATTTACATTTTATTGGGGGAAGATGACAACCATAAAAATGTATTGAAAAAAGGGGGAAGGAAAATGCCAGGAAGAGGTCCAGAAAATCAGAGGGAAAGGGATTATGTAGTTAACAGCAGTTTAGAGAAAAGTGTTCAAATGTAGTGGAGACTTTGAGGCATCTTAAGATTAATCAACATTTCTGAAATAATTATTTGGATTTGCAACCTTTAAAATGACAAACTAGATGGCACAGTGGATAAAGTACTAGGCCTGGAGTCAGGGAGAACTGAGTTCAAATCCAGCCTCAAATACTTCCTAGTTGTATGACCCCGGACAAATCATTTAATTCTGTTTGCATCAGTGTCCTCATCTATAAAATAAACTAGAAAAGAAAATAGCAAATCATTTTTGTAATTTTGCTAAGGAAACCGCAAATGGGGTCACAAACAGTCAGATGTAACTAAAACGACTGAATAAACCCTTTAAAACATCCAGGAAGACACTGAAATATATCTTCCAAATTGAGATTTTCCTCAACTTTCCCTCTATAATTTTGGGTCTGAAGACCTTTCTTTCACATGAATATTATTACCACTTCTCCTGGGAAGTTGAATATCATCAACAATCAAGAATCTCTTTAGAGATAGAGATTTGAAATAGTGTGACAAGATCTGGTCCAGATATTGCCATTGGGTGATGAAAACATACTAATGTGATAGCAATGGAACTAGTAAAAAGAGGCAAAAACAAGGGAATTGTGTCTCAGAGAAATCTGTTTTAATCAACTGACTTTCGTCCCCAACCATTACTCTGTTTTTTCCATAGAGGAAATTGTTTTACGAGCAGGTGATACTTCCCAGCTCCCCCCTCAGGTCTTAGCTCAAGAAGTTATTTGTTTGGATAGCACCAGCAGTGGCAGTGAGGAGGAGACAAAGGGAATACTCCATGGCATTAAAGATGGTAAGAAGTATTTTGTTTCTCTTAGTCTTGACTTCCTATGCTTCATTTGCAAGATATCTAAATTAATGAGGTTCCCAACCCTCCCACTTCCCACCATAGTTTGGGCCTGACTATATACATTTCTCTTTTATCCTCTGATTGACATGTGAATTACATCATTGCTTCAACTTGAAGTAAGAGAAAGGAAAAATTGACTTTACTGTTTTCAGGAATTACAGCAAACAGAGCAAAGTTTCTATCCTCTTGTGTTTTGGAAATGATCACTGAAATCCCTTTAAATCTTTCCTGGTATCTCAGAAGTGATCGAACTGAGTTCCGGAGAGGATGAGGCCCTTCAAATTGTGGACAGTAGTGATTCTGCCAATGAAGGGGATGGCGATGCCACAGAGGAGAGCAGTGGCTCCCATGTGAATGATGCTTTAAATCAGTCAGATGCTATGGGGCAGGTCATTGTCAACATCAACCATCCACCCAATGAGGAAAATATCTTCCTAGCTCCACAGTTGGCACGTGCAGTGAAACCTCATCAGGTATTGGAAGTCTTGGGATCCTTTTCTCTCCTTTCCTTTCAAGGGCTTCTCATTGGTGTTGATATTGCTCATTGCTTGTTTGTTGTTTTAATAAATGGAGACTTTCTGAGCACTTGGGAGTTGTATAGAAAATCCCTTCTCTGCTGATCTTCTAAAATTTCATCTAAGATTCATAAGATGAGAAGCCTCAGGAATAATTGAGGGAAAAGAGGGGTGGGATGGGATGCGGTATCACTGTGATTTGACCATTGACTCATTTTCTAGTCTTATTGCTAAATAGATTTGAATGAAAATCCTATAAGGTATAATAATAGCCTGAATTCCCTGAGAAAAGTAGTTGGGAAGTTTGCTTTATCTTATTGATGATTCCTTCAAGAGACGTGAATAGATCTTTAAAAATATTTAATGAGCCTACCTGTATAGGAAAGAGTAGAGACTTTCTGTATTTCTCCACTAGAAGCAAGAGGTAGAAGTTACAGGAAGACAGGTTTTGGTTAGATAGATGAAAAGAAATTTCTAACTAGAACTACCTATCAATGAAATAGGTTTCCCAATGGATTAGTCAAGTATAATATTACTGAAGGTATTGAGAATTGAGACTGGTAACTGAATTGATTATGCCAGGAATTCTTTAGAAAGGATTTCTCCTTTGGGTAGGAGGTTGGAATCAGTGACCTCAAGGGTCCCTTCCAAACTTAAAATTTTATATTCAGAATTATGGAATATGGAAAGGGAGAGACATGGAAATTCACTTATTTCAACCTCCCTATTTCACAAATAAGAAAAGTGAGGCCCAGAGTTGTTAAATGACTAATACAGAATCACAAAGGGTAGTTAGTGCACAGCAGAGCTGGGGTCCAGCCAGATTATCTGGCTCCAGATTAAGTTCAATCCTAGTACATCTTTAAGTGTGCTTTAATAATGAATGTTGTCCTCTCATTAAGGTTGACTTTTTGGTGTTCTTCTCAAAGACCACTCCTCCTCTGTAAATTGTTTTAATTATCAGCAATAATAATATAACACTTTATTGTACCTACATTTTTTCCCCTTTGGTATTCTCACAGCAATCCTGAGATGCTTAACAGAGCTATTATTATTCCCATTTTAGAGAAGAGAAAACTGAGATCCACAGAGGTCAGTGATGTGACAATGTCACAGAACTCATAAATTTCTGGCTTAGAACTTCAGCTTTCATCTCTCCCATTTTGCTTCTTAGCAAGAGTCTGCTTGAAAGGGTTATGAAATGTTGATTACAGACACCAAATGTCTGTTCTAATACTTACTGCCTTAACATTGTTTTTCCATTGCCCTGGAAAAAAAGAAAGCTCCAAATTCTACAATTTGTCACTTATGTTGTTTGTCATTTCATGTTCTTATGATTCCTTTCTGTCCTATGTTAGATTGGTGGAATCCGATTCCTATATGACAATTTGGTGGAATCCCTGGAGAGATTTAAAACCAGCAGTGGATTTGGCTGTATTCTGGCTCACAGCATGGGTTTGGGGAAAACTCTACAGGTGATCTCCTTCTTAGATGTCCTCTTCCGACATACAGAAGCCAAGACTGTCCTTGCTATTGTACCGGTAAGGACCCGGTTAAATCTAGTTTAACTATGTTTGGCATTGACTATGTGCCAGCATCAAAATGAGTTCCTTCTAATCTGCTACCTTTGCCCAACACTTACAGAGCTTCGTACCTTGAATAAGCAGGTATTTTAATTGCTTGTGTTGCACCTGAACGTGCTAATCTCTATAGTATAATTAAAAAAAAGATGCACCACAAATTTTAATATCTTTTCAACTGAACTGGCCTCTTTGGAAAAAGGACTGATTCTTCAAACACTTTCATTTTTTAGATGCATATCATAGGGGCTATTAGAAAATACAAAGCATATCAACATATCAGATATAATAAAGTCAGCCCTTCCTCTTTCATTGTTGTTTTACTTTTGACAGGTAAACACTCTTCAGAATTGGCTGGCAGAATTCAACATGTGGCTGCCAGCTTCTGAAGCTCTACCCGCTGACTATAAACCTGAAGAGATTCAACCACGCTACTTTAAAGTCCACATTCTGAATGATGAGCACAAGTAGGTCTCTAATTTTTTTTTTTACCTAATTTTCCTTTCATTTTATTTATTTGCTCAACATACTTTTATTTTAAATTCAGTTCATCCAGCAGTCAGATACTACAAAAGTCTCAACTTCTCTTGAGACTCTGATGTTCAACAGTGTTTTGTTTGCATATGTTCCATCCTAATTTCCTTTTGTTTCTTTTGTATATTAGCTACTCTATTCTTTTTTGTTTTTGCTTTTAATTAAAGCTTTTTATTTTTCAAAACACATGCATAGATAATTCTGCAACATTAGCCCTTGCTAGACCTTGTGTTCCAGTTTCTCCTCCCCTTCCCTTATCTTTTTCCCCTAGATGGCAAGTAGTCCATAGTAGTCCAATATGTTAAATCCAATATATGCATACATATTTATACAGTTATCTTGCTGTACAAGAAAAATAAACCCAGAAAATAAAATGCAAGCAAACAACAAAAAAAGTGAGAATCCTATGTTGTGAGCCATACTCAGTTCCCACGGTCTTCTCTCTGGTGCAGATGGCTCTTTTGATCACAAGACCATCGGAACTGGTCTGAATCATCTCATTGTTGAAGAGAGCCATGTCCATCAGAATTGATCATCTTATAATCTCGTTGTTGCTGTGTATAATGGTTCTGCTCATTTCACTTAGCATCAGTTCATGTAAGTCTCTCCAGGGCTCTCTGAAACCATCCTGCTGATCATTTCTTACAGAACAAAAATATTCCATAACCTTCATATACCATAACGTATTCAGCCATTCTCCAACTGAGGGGCATCCATTCAGTTTCCAGTTTCCAGCCACTACAACAAGGGCTGCCACAAACATTTTTGCACATGTGGATCCCTTTTCCTCCTATAAGATCTCTTTGGGATATAAGCCCAGTAGAAACACTGCTGGATCAAAGGGTATACACAATTTGATAACTCTTGGGCATAGTGCCAAATTGCTGTCCAGAATGGTTGGATCTGTTCATAGTTCCACCAACAATGTATCAGTGTCCCAGTTTTCCCCACATCCTCTCCAATATTCATCCTTATCTTTTCCTGTCATCTTAGCCAATCTGAGAGTTGTGTAGTTTCAATTTCTTGTTTCAGTTTCTTTATCTGAAAATTGTATGCTCATATCCTTTGACGGTTTATCAATTAGAGAATTAGCCACTCTATTCTTAAATTGAATTATTCTATTCCAGGTTTCTTGGTTTTTAAAAAAACAAAAAACTTATGTAACTGTAGGCTCTCTCTGCTGGTGCCTCTTTTGGTACTTGTGCTTTAAATGATTTTCATTTTGTCGCCTGCTTTTTCCAATCTGTCTCCACATAGCTTACAAAGCAATATTTCTCAAGCATAGGTATTGTCTTTCCTACTCAGTAAGGTTTAAAAATTGTCCCATCAAGTTAGATTCTTTTGTTATCATTTAAAGCCCTTCCCAGCCTGATTTTGACATGCCTTTTCAGCCTTATTATACACTCATTCCCTTTTCACCCTTTGGCACAGCAACAACAGCAAATGGTTTCCTTGTGTTCCTTACAGTGTTCTCTCTTCAGGGTCCTCACCTTTGTCCAGTTTGCCCCCCATGCCTGGAACGTCCTCCCCCCTCACTTCTTGGAATTCCTAATTTCCTTCAAATCTCAGCTCAATAATGATAGTCCCTTGCCCAAAAATCATCTCATATTTATATTTTATATGTACTTATATGTATACATATTCCTATAGAATATAATCTCTTTGCAGACAGAAACTCTTTAATTTCTTGCTTTTGCATTTACCTGGCAGAATTCTTAGTCCAGAATAGGTAGTTACTAATTGCGTATTGATTGATTCTTAGGTTTGTAGTAGTTAGTGTTTCTAAGGGAATACCATAAACGGAAAATGTACATGCCATTACTTTTCCTATATGTGCTAATTTTTGAATTTAACATTTGTCTTAGGAAAAGATTCAATGTAAGGACCAAAATCAAATTGCTTCATGTTCTGCATGTCCTTTCCCTCAATTGGTTAAAATAAATTCCTTTTCATATGTTCAATGTAGATATAGCTCTTCTTTGAGATTAATTTCATTTCTATTGGAATTGGCTTAAATTCTAGCCTTAGCTAAAAGCGTAGCTTTCAAGAAATTATGATTGGCTAGGGCAGCTAAGTGGCGTAGTGGATAGAATACCAGCCTTGAAGTCAGGAGGACCTGAGTTCAAATGTGACCTCAGACACTTAACACTTCCCAGCTGTGTGACCCTATGTGACTTAACCCCAACTGTCTTAGCCAAAAAGGAAAAAAGAAAAAAAAAAAAAAAAGAAAGAAAGAAAGAAAAGAAAAAGAAAGAAAGAAATTATTATTGGTGTCTTAAAAGGTGAGATAGGTGAGATATGGGGTAGGGAGAAGAAAAAGGATATCAATGCTTCTAAAACTTAGGTGAGAAGGGAAAAGTTGTTAGGACACCTGTTTTTTCATGAATAATATTAGAGAATTTCCTCTACCTTGTAGGAATAACAAAAATTTGGAGTGGGTACATTCCCATCTTTCAGAAGCTCCAAGTGGGTCCATTGTCTCTTAGCCAAAGTCTGTCTGTCTTAGCAGATTTTCATTGTATAGTGGTAACTGTGATTTGATTTTGCTTACTGTTTTCTAAGATCAGATACCTCATTATTAGTGTCCAGTCCTTGTTATATTACAAGGATGCATATCTTTAGAATTGTCTTAATGCTTACTTATTGACCTTTGCTGGATACTCTACCTCTCCACTTGATGTACTATTATTTCTGACATAGATAACATTTTATTTTTAGGTATTATCTAGGGAATCTTATATTGTGGCCTGGGATTTTTCCATAGCTGATTTTCTTAATGTTTAGTGGATGTCCTTGTGCCTACTGGTTTACTTTTTTAAATGACCTGGCTTCGCTTCAGTAATAGTATATCTTGAGGAATGATAGGAGAGAGAAGGACAGATTTTTGAGCATTTGACTGTGTGTGTGTGTGTGTGTGTGTGTGTGTGTGTGTGTGTAGTATTAGATGATATTTGAAGTCATTGCCATTCTAGAGTCATAGATGTAAAATAAATGTTATTCTGTAGGTGTCTGTTTTGGTGAATGCTGCTGGGGAATCTGAAAAAGCAGTAGTCATTTCTGTCTGTTCCTTTTTGTAGGACGACGGCTGCTCGTGCTAAGGTGGTGACTGATTGGGTGTCAGAGGGCGGGGTGCTGCTGATGGGGTATGAAATGTACCGACTCCTCTCCCTGAAGAAATCCTTTGCTACAGGTAGGAAGAAGAAAACCAAGAAACCTGCTTGTCCGGTAATCATCGACCTAGATGAGGAGGATCGACAACAAGAGCTCATGAAAGGTGGGTTGGTCTCTATGACCTGTGTCATCAGTAAATGGGAGTGCTTGCCCCGAAGCTGAGGTGTTGGGTAGCCTAGTGGAGAGAGGATTGGTCGGGGTTTGCTGACCTGCCAGCTACATAGTTTGAAGGGAGAGCCCTTCACTGTCTTGTAACTTTCTAGATCTGCTGAGTGGGGATGATGAAAAATTACTGAGAAGAAGCTTGAGAAGCCCACAAGAGCAAAGTTGTTTTACATGCAAAGCCAGCTTCTTTTGGAGGCTTTTGCTGGGGTCAGGGAGGGCCTTATTTCAGTGTCTTTCAAGCTTATTTCAGTGTCTTGAATCTATTCATCTGCTAAGACCTTTGAGCTTGAGCTTAGGGTTGTAAATGTCCTGGTAGAAGTAGGATGAGCACAGTAAAGGTTACAAAAGCCATTGACTTTCTGGCCTTCACCTCTTGGTTCTAGATTGTCTTATAACCAAGAGCCTGGAGGGACAAGCTGCAGGGCACCATTCTCTGTATCCATTGCTTATGTTGGGTTTGGTCAGAATCCATTTTTAATCTTGGGGACCATTCCTAGCATATTATAAATCCTTATCTGCCATCTATTCACTGGGGGATTAAAGAAGGTATGTTGAATTTTACTGTTATAGCCAATACAAATTTGCTGAGAAACTATATTGGCTATGAAAATTATATAGCTGACATTCCATGAAACCAAACATAGAAGTCAACCAGGATTTATTAAGCATTTACTCTGTGTCAGGCGGTGCCCTAAGCTCTGGGAATACAAATATAAATAGAAATAAAAGAGCCTCAATCCTCAAAGAGCTAATATTCTAATGAGGGAAGAATACAGCTCCTAAAAAGAAGTTTAAAAGCTGGAGTGAGAATGGAGTGTTTGTGTTGTCTGTCTTCCACAAGTGGTGTAAAGGTTCCTGTATTGTTTTCTAGTTTTTTCATTTTTCTCACAAAGTAATTTCTCTCCAGAGTGCTGAAAAAAAGGAATAACCTTTGATTTTGGGGCTTCTTTTTTTCTCACTTTAGGCATTGAGAAGGCCCTTTCTCGCCCTGGCCCTGATGTAGTGATTTGTGATGAGGGGCACCGAATCAAGAATTGCCATGCCAGTACATCCCAGGCCCTAAAAAATATCCGGTCTCGCCGACGGGTGGTGTTGACTGGATACCCTCTCCAGAACAACCTCATTGAGTACTGGTGTATGGTGGACTTTGTACGCCCTGATTTCCTAGGTACTCGGCAGGAGTTCAGCAACATGTTTGAGCGTCCCATTCTCAATGGGCAGTGTATTGACAGTACTCCTCAGGATGTTCGTCTCATGCGATATCGAAGCCATGTTCTTCATAGCCTCCTGGAAGGATTTGTGCAGAGGTGAGTCATTTTGAGAGTCTTCACACTTCTAGAAATTGAGATTGCTTTTATGTAAAAGCAATCTTTTATGTAAATTTAAAATTTAAAATTTAAAATTATGTAAAAATAAAATATGTAAAATTTTTTATGTAAAAAAAAATTTATGGCCACTCCTTTTAGAGGCTTCCTAAAGAGGATTCCTGATACTTTATTTTGAGTATGGAAGGCATACTTAGTGACCAGGCAGCAAAATTGGAAAGATGAAACCAGTTATACAGATAAACACTTAATCTGCTTGTGTCCTGGGACTAGTAGTACCAGTTCCTCAAAAACAGAAGTAACATTTCCCCATTGTGTCTAACTTCATAAGAGGATGAGCTGACAAAGTTTGTGGGCTTATTGATGAGACTAACTAGGGGTTAGTAGGAATCTCCCCCCAGGAATACATACTTTTTATGCCAAGGGAAAATTGGTACATATTAGACCGCCATTGCACTTCATTAGAGTAAAAATTTCTTTTATCCCATAATGTAGTATCACATGATATGATTTTCACATTTCTAAACTGTTTGTATAACTTATAGAAATCTAAAGAAGCCTCCTGGATTGTTTGTTTGTTTAACAAAATAAAAAACAAATAGAAAAAGAAAGAAAGAAAAGAAAAATTTATACAAAAAACAAAACTTTGTCATATGTCCAGCAAGAAAGTAGGGAGGATTCAAAATATATAACAATAAATTTCCATTTCAAGAAAGCATTTATAATAGAAGAGATTATATTCATGAATGTCCATCTTTCTTTTGCTTCCTTGTAGGTTATTCTTTTGTTCTCTGCTACGCACTTTTTACTTCTTTTTTTTCCCTTCCTCCCCTGCCCAACTTCTCCCAAATAGGCTACAGTTAAACATAAATACACATACACATAACACACATCCATATATCTATCTACATATATCTGTGTACATATATATTCACTTATACTAGACAGTTTTACTTTTTAGAGTCAGATCATATTCAACTCTGCCCCACTCTTGCACTGCTCAGTTACTGATATCAATTTTAAACATTTGGTATACATTTCCATGTTAAAAAAAAAAAAAAAACATAAATGTTTTGTCCATGGTGAGTTCTTTGAAATTAATCTTTGATATTGTTTCTCATATGTTAAATTTTCTATTATGTTTTTCTTGTTTCTTGCAAAATTTTCTCTTTGATCTAGTGGTTTCAAGATTTGGCAATAATATTCCTGTATGTTTTCCACATAGGATCTCTTGGATTTTTTCTATTTCTACTTTCACCTTCTGTTCTGTTCCGGACAATTTTCTTGGATTATTTCTTTCTCTTTTTTTCTTTCTTTTTAATAGCTTTTTATTGACAGAACATATGTGCATGGGTAATTTTTCAACACTGACCTTTGCAATCACTTCTGTTCCAACTTTTCCCTTCCTTCCATCCATCTCCTCCACTAGATGGCAGACAGTCTCATACATGTTAAATATGTTAAAGTATATCTTAAAAACAATATATGTGTACATATTTATACATTTCTCTTGTTACACAAGAAAAATCGGATTTAGAAAGGTAAAAATAACCTGCAAGGAAAAGCAAAAATGCAAGCAATCCACATTCATTTCCCAGTGTTCTTTTGCTGGGTGTAGCTGAGTCTGTTCATCACTGATCAATTGGAACTGAATTGGATTCTCTCATTGCCAAAGATAGCTATTTCCATCAGAATTCATCTTGGATTATTTCTTGCATTTATTCAAGGCTCTTTTTTTTTTAGTCACAGCTTTCAGGTAGTCTCATTATTCTTATTTTTTCTTTCCTTTATCTGTTCTCCAGATCTGTTGTTTTTCTTATAAAATGTTTCATAGTCTGTTCAATATTTTCATTTTTTACATTTTATTATTTCTTGGATTCTTACAGCTTTACTGGTTTCTTCTTTCCCAATTCTAATTTTCAAATAAATTTTTGTTTTTTTCTTTTAAAGACACTGTATCTCCTTTTCTAGTTGGTTAACTTTTTTTTTTAATAATCTTGTTTTTCTTGATTTTTTTTTTTTAGTTTTTTCTCAAAATCTCTCACTTCATTTTTATTTTATTTTCAAAATACATGCATAGTTTTAAACATTCTCCCTTGCAAAATCTTGTGTTCTAAATCTTTTTTCTCTGTCTCCTTCCTCCAATCCCTCCCCAGATGTCAAGTAATCCAATATATGTTAAACATATCTCATATACATATTTTCACAATTATGCTGCACTGGAAAAATCAAATCAAAAAGGAAAAAAATGAGAAAGAAAACAAAAATCAAGCAAACAATAACAAAAATGAAAATACTATGTTGTGATCCATACTCAGTCTCCATAGTCCTCTCTCCATCACAAGGCTATTGGAACTGGCCTGAATCATTTTGCTGTTGAAAAGAGCCATGTCCATCAGAATTGATATCGTATAATCAATTGATGTCTCACTTGATTTTTAAAGTCTTTGAATTCTATAAATTCTTTCAGGGAAGATAGCCATTTAACTTTACTTTGAGAATAGAAGAGTCATTTTTCTCTTTTTTAAAATTTTACCTTTTTATATCCTTCTCTGAAGATAAACCAGATCTTCTCTGTTCCCATAGTAAGTTTCTGTGGTTAGGTTCTTTCTTCTTTGCCAGTTCATCAAAAGCTCTACACTCCTGCAAGTATTTGCAGCCAGCAGCATCCCTGCCTCACGGCTTCTACACTTTTCAGGCATTCTGGTTCCTTCTCACCCAGGACAGTATTTTAGCAACACAGCTGGGCATAGTGATCCTAATCAGTAGAGGTTCTTCCAGTCTTCCTGGTCTTGGACCCCCAACTCCTCAGGCTGTTTAGGAGAGGAAAGTTTCTGTGGTTTGGACTGAGTCTCCCACCAAACCCAGGTAGCCTCAGGGCTCCCACTGGCTGTTTCTGGGGAGCTACCTTAGAGGTTTTGCACTTCACTTATTAAACCTGTTTTGGGGCCAGTCTTCTTAGGTTTTCTCAGGAGGAACCCTGTTCTACCCTATCTCCTTTTTTTTTTTTTTTACCAGTCTGTATTTGCCTTGAGGTGCAAATTTGTCTGTTTGTGGGAGAAATCTGGAGAACTTGAAATTTTCTGACCTACTCCATCATCTTCCCAGAATCTTCCTCCCCTCCTGGGTTTTTTTTTAATCATCCTGCTGTCATCTTCACCATCTCCATCATCCACAAATATTAATTGAATGTTTATTTGTGTGTTAATTGCTGTGGAGCCAGAGAAGCATAACATGCACTTGACCAGCTTTTAAAGAATGTCTGGATTAAGGCTAGGTGGAAAAAAGGAAGAAAGTGTAACCTAATAGAAGGAAAAGTAGGATCACAAGTCTTGGAAAAGGAATGTGCATGCTCTTGTGTCATGGATACTGAAAACAGCAACTTGGAGAACAGGAGGCTGTGATTATACATTTCATCTTTGCAGTTAATTTACTAATTGACTTTGAGTCAGTAGCAGCCTCATTGCCTTACATTCTTGCAAAGAATCTAAACTGTGTGTGTGAGGATTTTTTTTTTTTGTATTTCTTTCATTTATATCATATCTTTTATTTATATCACCATATCAAATCATTATATCATTTATATCATCAAGGTATATGGAATGTTAGGAGGTATATGGAGGGTTAGTGTGAGGGCTTGCCAAGTCCTTTTCAGAGCTGCTTACCACCTATCACCCAACTCTCATTTGTGGCTTCAAGAAACTGTTGCATACTCAAGTGACCACCTCCCAGTAAAAGCCATCTCAGAAGATGTGCTAAAGTAGGTTGAAAGGTAACTGAGGGGTCTCAAACCCATCAGTAAGTTAGGGGGATGGCTACCTTCCGCCAGCAGAATGGATAGATGAGAATAATTTGTTCCAGTGGCCATTAATGTGGCGAAAACAGGTACCGTAGAGTGCTTAGAGCTTAGTCAGATGTTGAAGACATCAGGGTCATCCACTGCATCTCGGGCCATTGCCAGACATCTTGACTTTTGCCTTACCCCTGGACTTCATGGCTCAGGAAGACAGAAACCGACAACCTTATGCAACTCTGTCTCACTTGAATGTAATTCATGCCCAAGTCAAGACATTACCCTGAAGTGATAAATTGTTCAAGTTTGGCAACTTAGAGCTCATTAATGAATAGCCACAGTAAATCATAAAGGTCCCTAAAGGGAGAACTAATTATGAATATTTAATTTTTATTCTATGTCAGCCCATGACCTTCTCCTATTGCTTTCTCACTTTGCTTTTGGCATTGCCTCTCTAGGCGAGGCCACAGTGTGTTGAAGATACAGCTTCCATACAAAGAAGAGCATGTAATCCTAGTGAGACTCTCCAAAATTCAACGGGCTCTGTACACAGAGTTCATGAATCGTTTCCGTGATGCTGGCAACAGTGGCTGGCTGGGGCTCAACCCTCTCAAGGCATTCTGTGTGTGCTGCAAGGTGAGTAGGGGGAGTAAGAAAAGTAGAGCCCTTTAGGAAGATATAATTGAAATTAGTGTCACTGGGATGTTAAGATTATTGCATTGCTCTAGTGTCTGCCTACTAAAAAGCAAAGTAAAATGAGACCCCACTGCCTAGTGACCAGGCAGGCCTGGAAGGTTAGGGGTTTCCAAGTGCCAGTCTCCCAGTGGTGAATTGCTGTAACCCTGGAGAGATCATATCCCCTTTGTGAGTCTGGCTTTCCCTCTATACACAAGTGGGGCGCTGCTGTCCAGTCTTTGGTGTTAACAACAGGGAGATTTAGATGAGTTCATATTTTAGAAAGGCTGGGCAGTGTTTTTTGTTTTTGTTTTTTTTTGTTTGTTTGTTTTTTTCACTTATCTCTGCATTCAACTGGATTGGAATTTGCTTTAGGCTGATTCTACCTCTGAGAGTTGAGGACAGTGCAAGGTCAGATAAACCTTCTCCGAAGTCCTAAAAGCAAGAAAAAAGGCAGAGACTTAAGAAGTCCCTGTGAGAAACACAATGGTGTCTTCAAGAAGAAAACCTTTTCATTTTAACCAATGCGAGCAGTTGAGCTTGAGCTGTTTCATTGTGTTTTATTTCCCACGAAAAGTTACTTTACCCAAATCAAAAAGTTGCTTTAGCCAAATCGAACAATATAGGTGGGTGTGAGGTTCAGAAGAAATTTGTCAAGCAGTCAGTCCTCGCAGCCTCATATCAGTGACGAGAAAATAAAAATAGCACAGAATTCTTTGTCATATGTATATTAGAATCTAAAATATTCCCAGAGCAGAAATCCTTTACTCACTCATACCATTTCAAAAATGGATCTGATTTTACATTTGGAGACTCTTAGTCACTGAATATCTAGCTTCCAGAGGTCCCAGAGTGAAACAAACAGCAACAAAACTTTAGCTCTTGATTCCAGCTTTCTGTCTATAGACTAAACAAAGAAACAAATCCCTTGAGAACAAATCTCTCATTTCTTTTTTTTTCCCCCCCTGAGGCTGGAGTTAAGTGACTTGCCCAGGGTTACACAGATAGGAAGTGTTAAATGTCTGAACCAGATTTGAACTCGGGTCCTCCTGAATTCAGAGCTAGTGCCCTATCCACTGCGCCACCTAGCTGCCCCCATCATTTCTTTTTTAAAAATCATATTTTGTTTTTATATCATTAAAATTTCTCCTAATGTCCCTCCATATCTCTCATTTCTATGAATTACACTGTGGAACTAGAACTACTTAATCAAAAGGAATTTTCATTTTCATCTCATATATGTGTGTGTGCGCGCATGCATATGGCCAGCAGAAGCTTGAGGGATAGAGAGGATGGAGGGAGAAATGGTAGGAGGTGAGAATTAATTCTTCCCATTACTCATCTCTTTTCATGGACTTCAGATCTGGAATCATCCTGATGTGTTACATGAAGCCCTTCAGAAAGAGAACCTTGCCAATGAACAGGACTTGGATGTAGATGACCTCAGCACAGCTGGGACCAATGCCCGCTGCCAGACCCAGGGAATTAAAGTCAAAACTGAGGGCAGCACCTTGGTATCTTCAGGGGGAGAGGCAACAAACAGCAAATTCCTACAGGGGGTAGGCGGCTTCAACCCCTTTCAGGAGCGAGCCAACCAAGTTGTCACTTATGAATGGGTGAGTTCAGAAAAACTGCTCTCTCTCTGATCTCTGTGTTGGCTCTTTGAGGACAAAGGCCCTTTGTTTTACCTGTAAGCAGCTTTGAAATGCTAGATGATGTGCTAGGCTCTGGAGGTACCAAGACAAACAAAAAATGGTCTTTGTCTTCAAAGCAGTTAACTTCTATTGAAGAAAAACAACAGGAATATAACCGATTCAAGGTAAATAAAAATTTTTGAACTTGTTCACCACACGAAATTGAAGGTAGGACCAGAGTGATGGCCAGAAATGATGGAGCACTGGAAGTCATGGGGAAGACAAAGAAGAGGGATAAGGAGCAGTGAGACAGCTTTCCTATGCTTTTCATATCATTAGTATTTAATAAGTGTTTATGCGCTGACAAGTTGAACATGGAGGGGGAATAATTAGGTGATAGGTGGTGATACAGTGTTAGTTTGGGGAGGAAATGTTCATGGAGACAGGGGAGCAGTTTTTACCTTTTGCCAAATAATAGCAAGAATACTAGCATTTAGAAAGTATCTTGATACAAGGGTGGCTATTGCTTATAAATAAACTGGCTTAGAACCCTACAATTTGTTATTTACAGGAAGCACATTTAAAGCAGGGTGATACATACAGAGTAAAGGTAAAAGGCTGGAGCAGAATCTACTATGCTTCATTTGAAGTAAAAAAAAGCAGGGGTAGCCATCCTGATCTCAAATCAAGCAAAAGCAAAAATAGATCTAATTAAAAGATATAAGGAAGGAAACTATATCTTGCAAAAGGGTAGTATAGACAATGAAGCACTATCAATACTAAACATATATGCACTAAATAGTATAGCATCTAACTTCCTAAAGGAAAAGCTAAGAGAGCTGCAAGAAGAAATAGACAATAAAACTATAATAGTGGAAGATCTCGACCTTGCACTCTCAGAACAAGATAAATCAAACCACAAAATAAATAAGAAGTCAAAGAGGTAAATAGAACACTAGAAAAGTTAGATATGATAGATCTTTAGAGAAAATTGAGTGGAGACAAAAAAAGAGTATACTTTCTTCTTAGCAGTTCATGAAAGCTATACAAAAATTGACCATATATTAGGACATAAAGACCTCAAAATCAAATGCAGAAAGGCAGAAATAGTAAATGAATTTTTTTTTTCAGATCACGATGCAATAAAAATTACATTCAATAAAATGCCAGAGGGAAAATAAACCAAAAAGTAATTGGAAATTAAATAATTTCATCCTAAGGAATGAATTGGTGAAACAGCAAATCATAGATACAATTAATAATTTCATCCAAGAAAATGTCAATGAGACAAAATACCAAAATTTATGGGATGCAGCCAAAGCAGTTATTAGGGAAAATTTTATATCTCTAGATGCTTACTTGAATAAAATAGAAAAAGAGAAGATCAATGAATAGGCTTGCAGCTAAAAAAGCTAGAAAAAGAACAAATTTAAAACCCCCAATCAAATACCAAACTTGAAATTCTAAAAATAAAAGGCAAGATTAATAAAATTGAAAGTAAAAAAAAAAACTATTGAATTAATAAATAAAAGTAAGAGTTAATTTTATGAAAAAACTAACAAAATAGATAAATCTTTAGTTAATTTGATTAGAAAAAGAGAAGAGAAAAATCAAATTGAAGAGGAAATTAAAGCAATAATTAGGAGTTATTTTGCCCAACTTTATGCCAATAAATTTGATAACCTAAGTGAATTGGAGGAATATCTACAAAAATATAGATTGTCCAGATTAACAGAAGAGGAAATAAATTACTTAAATAGTACCATTTTAGAAAAAGAAATAGAACAAGCTATTAATCAACTCCCTATGAAAAAATCTCCAGGGCCAGATGGATTTACATGTGAATTCTATTAAGCATTTAAGGAACAATTAACTCCAATACTATATAAACTATTTGAAAAAATAGGGAACTATCACATTCCTTTTATGACACAGACATGGCACTGATACCAAAACAGGTAGGATGAAAACAATGAAAGAAAATTATAGATCAATTTCCCTAATGAATATTGATGCAAAAATCTCAAATAAAATTTTAGCAAAGAAATTACAGAAAGTCAGCTCCAGGATAATACACCATGATCATATGCTAGGAATGCAGGGCTGGTTCAATATTAGAAAAACTTTTAGCATAATTGACTATATCAATAACCAAACTAACAAAAAACATGTGATTACCTCAATAGATACAGAAGCAGCATTTGATGAAATCCAACATCTATTCCTATTAAAAACACTTGAGAGTATAGTAGGAATAAATGGACTTATCCTTAAAATAGTAGCATCTATTTAAAAGCATCATATGTAATGGGGATAAATTGAAACCATTCTCAATAAGATAGGGTTGAAACAAGGTTGTCCACTATCACCATTACTATTCAATATTATATTAAAAATACTAGATTTGGCAATAAGAAAAAAAAGATGAAAGGAATTAGAATAGCTAATAAGGAAACCAAATTGTCACTTTTTTGCAAATGATATGATGATATACTTAGAGAACCCCGAGAATCAATTAAAAAACTATTAGAAATAATCCACAACTTTAGCAACATTTCAGGATATAAAATAAATCATCAGCATTTTTATACATCATTAACATTAACATACAGCATTTATACATCATAAACAAAATCAAATAGCAAAAGATACAAAGATAAATTCCATTTAAAATAATTGTCGATAGTATAAAATATTTGGAAATGTATCTGCCAAAGGAAAGTCAGGAACTATATAAGCAAAACTACAAAACACTTTCTACACAAATAAA
This sequence comes from Sminthopsis crassicaudata, assembly GCF_048593235.1. Lineage (NCBI taxonomy): Eukaryota > Metazoa > Chordata > Mammalia > Dasyuromorphia > Dasyuridae > Sminthopsis > Sminthopsis crassicaudata. The sequence goes on from NC_133617.1 coordinate 673,340,312, forward strand.
GTCAGATCTAACCAATTGGAAAAATATCAGCTGCTCTTGGATAGGTCGTGTGAATATAAAAAAGATGACAATATTATTTAAACCAATCTATTTCTTTAGTGCTATGCCAATGAAACTCCCAAGAAACTATTTACTGACCTAGAAAAATAACAACATAATTCATCTAGCAGAAAAAAAGGTCAAGAATTTCAAGGGAATTAATGGGGGGGGAAATGCAAATGAAGATAGCACGAGATCTAAAACTATATTATAAAGTAGCAGTCATCAAAGCCATTTGATATTGGCTAAGAAATAGAATAGTCAATCAGTGCAATAACAAGTTCATAGGACAAAATAGTCAATGACTATAGTAACAAATATAGTTTATATATATATAGTTGACAAACCCAAAGACCCCAGCTTTGGGGATAAGAATTAACTATTTGACAAAAACTGCTGGGAAAATTGGAAACTAGTATGGCAGAAAGTAGGCATAGACCCAAATCTAACACTGTATATACCAAGATAAGGTCAAAATGGGTTCATGATTTATACATAAAGAATGAGATTATAAACAAATTAGAAGAACATAGGATAGTTTGCGAGGAGGAAGGAATTTGACCAAAGAAGAACTAGAGATCATTATTGATCACAAAATAGATAATTTTGATTATATCAAGTTAAAAAGCTTTTGTACAAACAAAACTAATGCAGACAAGATTAGAAGGGAAGCAATAAACTGAGAAAACATTTTTATATTCAAAGGTTCTGATAAAGGCCCCATTTCTAAAATATATAGAGAACTGATTCAAATTTATAAGAATTCAAGATATTCTCCAATTGATAAATGGTCAAAGGATATGAACAGACATTTTTCAGATGAAGAAATTGAAACTTAGAAAAATAGAAATTGAAATTTCTAGTCATATGAAAAGGTACTCTAAATCATTATTGATCAGAGAAATGCAAATTAAGACAACTCTGAGATACCACTATCAAAAAGTTATCAAACTGTACATACCCTTTGACACCCAGCACTGTTTCTACTGGGCTTATATCCCAAAGAGATCCAAAGGAGGGAAAGGGACCTACATGTGCAAAAATGTTTGGAGCAGCCCTTTTTGTAGTGGCTAGAGACTGGAAACTGAGTGGATGCCCATTATTTGGATAATGGCTAAATAAGTTAAGGTATGTGAATGTTATGGAATATTATTGTTCTGTAAGAAATGATCAGCAAGATAATTTCAGAGAGGCCTGGAGGCAGACTTACATGAACTGAGGCTGAGTGAAATGAGCAGAATCAGGAGATCATTATGCATGGCAACAAGACTATACGATGACCAATTCTGATGGACGTGGCTCTTTTCAACAGTGAGATGATTGAGGCCAGTTACAATGATCTTGTGATCAAAAGAGCCACCTATACCCAGAAAGAGGACTATGGGAACTGAGTGTGTTCACAACATAGCATTTTCACTTTTTTTTGTTGTTTGCTTGCATTTTATTTTGCTTCTCTCTCTCTCTCTCTCTCTCTCTCTCTCTCTCTCTCTCTCTCTCTCTCTCTCTCTCTCTCTCTCTTTACTGGTTTGATTTGATTTTTCTTTTGCAGCACTATAATTGTATAAATATGTATGCATATATTGGATTTAACATATATTTCTACAATGTTTAACATGTTTTGAACTACTTGCCTTCTAATAGAGAGTGTGGGGGCAATGGAAGGAAATTGGAACACAAGGTTTTGAAAGGGCTAATGTCCAAGAATTGTCCAGGCATATGTTCTGAAAAATAAAAAGCTTTAATAAAGAAAAAAATAGGGGGCAGCTAGGTGGCGCAGTGGATAGAGCACCAGCCTTGAATTCAGGAGGACCTGAGTTCAAATCTGGTCTCAGACACTTAACACTTCCTAGCTGTGTGATCCTGGGCAAGTCACTTAACCCCAGCCTCAAGAAAAAGAAAAATATATATATATATAAGAAAAAAATAAATAAACTGGCTTTGGAACTGTTCTGATCTGTTGATTCTTCTGCTTTAGGCCAAGGACATCCTATGTGATTATCAGACAGGTGTCTTGGAGAACTCACCCAAAATGGTGCTGCTCTTCCATTTAATTGAAGAAAGTGTGAAACTTGGGGACAAGATCCTTGTATTCAGGTAAGAATATTAGCTACTCCCCAAAAAACCTGGTGAGATTTCACATATTTCCAAAGGAAATAAAGCAATTAGAATGAGACAGATGTCACTTCCTCTCACCCACTGCATAATTTTTTTTTCATTTTATTCAATCTTTTGTTGTTTTATCATGTTAATTTCCTCCAGTGTCCTTTCCCTTTTCCCTATACAGAGACTCATCCCTTATAATTATAATTATATGTTATAATAACAAAGAATTTTTTAAAAGAGGGGGGAAAAAACAACCAATGAACACATTGAAAAAAAAATATGACATTATATGCAATAGCTGATACCTGGTAGGCCTATATGTCAATGCAAAAGTGCAGCAGGAAGTGTCTTCTTATATCTCTTCCTTAGAGCTAACCTTTATCATTATAATTCTTCAGAAGAAGCTGTAGAACTTTCCATAGTTTTAGACATTTGGATATTTCTCTAGCGATGGCTTTATTTCTCAAGGAAGTTTTTAAAAGAGGGGTCTCATTTATTCAACTATAACAAGACTTATCCTTGAAGATATGAGGACCACAGTGGCCCTCATAGGAGTTGACTGACTTGCTTTTTTTTTTTTTTTTTTAAACAGCTTCCAATTCTTCATCTTTGGAAGCTCTTAATACTACCCAGAAAGGGCTTTAAGGAAAAAATGATAGTTAAAATCTAAAGTTTTTTCCCATTGTATTACATCATAATTTAATAAAATATTTTATTGTATAATTTAATGATAGAACCAGACATCAATAGCTATTTTTTCTTGCTTTTTTTTTTTCCCCCTGTGGCTGGGGTTAAGTGATTTCCCCAGGGTCACACAGCTAGGAAGTGTTAAGTGTCTGAGACCAGATTTGAACTCGGGTCCTCCTGAATTCAAGGCTGGTGCTCTATCCACTTCACCACCTAGCTGCCCTGACATCAATAACTATTTAAATGTGACTGTAAACTATCAGCTTTTTGGTTTAATCTGTCTTGAGCAGAGTTATATCCATGCCAGATAAGTGTAAAATTGGGTAATATTGTTTTTGAAAAGCATTCTGGCCCCCTTTTGTAGACTGCAGAGTTGAGAAAGACAAATACCTTCTTCAGGGCAGTAAGACTTCTATTTCTCCTTGAAGGGTTTACAAGGTTGCTTGTAGCACCATAATGAGTTCTGATTTGTCTGCATACTCATCTGCCATTCATGGTACCCAACTGCAGAATTCTTTGATGATGCATGAATAGAAGGAGACAAAGGAACAAGGATGAAGCTTTTTTTTTGGTTTCTGAACTATAGATTTGAAGTTGACAATTTTGTACAGATATGAAATGAATATTTTTTAGTCTTAAATATGATCTGTATTCATGGATTCTTGGCTGAGAAGAGGCTCGCTCCAGAGATCTTTTTGTGTTAGTGTTTTAGGATGGTTCATTTATTTTTAAGAGCAGAGAACATCTACAAAAACTTTGAGGAATATTTTGCTTCTGGACAAAATGACTTTTGGCAGGTTTTATTGAGGTGACCTGTTATTCTCTTCAGTCAGAGTCTTTCCACCTTGTCTGTCATTGAAGAGTTCCTGGCCAAGAGAATAATGCCCTGCCTGCCTGGCTCAGATGGTCAAGGAGATCAGAACTGGATTCGAAACCTCAGCTATTATCGTGAGTTCATTCCTATTGGTTTGATCAGATAACAGTGTGGGGAATGTCTGTTAGAATGGTATTTTCATCCTTTTTTTTTTCTTTCCTTCTTCATTATCTTTTTTTATGCTCACTTCAGCATCCAGGTATTAATAATAGCTATTGGCAAGATACATGGTGCAAAGCACCATACTATGGAGACAAACCAAAAGGAATATAAAACAATGCCAGGCCTTAATGGGTTTACAATCTAGTTAATATAAAAAAATGTGGGCATAAGAATTTAATCATAGAGGGCATTATATTTAAATATTACATGAGAGATATAGACAAGGACTACTCTAGGGGGTAGGGATCACTGGGCAGCATTCAGAGAAGCCTTCATGGAAGAGGGCGAAATACATTGGATTATGAAAGATTAGAGGGAGTAGGTAGGTAGGCAAAGAGTAGAGTTTGAGTTCAATGGAAATAGCCTTAGACTTGAGTCCAAAAATCTGAATTCAAGTTTCCCTTCTGCCAGTACCTGTATTAGCTTAGGGAGAAGTCTTTTAAGCTCTCTGAACCTCAGTCTTTTAGCTGTAAAATGGAATCTAATCAGATAGTTGCTAAGGTCCTTTCCCTGCTCTAAGCCTATTAGTCTATGAAAAGAGATTATCTGAAGCAGGAAAAATAGTATGAACAAGTGAGGAAATTACTATTTCTTCCTTTCCTTCTTCCTTTTCTCTCCCCCTTTTCCCCCATCTTATTCAGCCTAAATGTACAGATACTTCTTATAGGCCAATCCCACTACTGATCAACATTTCACCTCCATTTCTGACCTTAGGCAGGCTGGTGTCTCTTACCACTCTCCAGCTCCCAGGGGCTTAGCATATTGATGCATGAACCTCGTCGCTCAGAACTGCTGAGCTCAAGAGATCACCAACCTCAGTTTCCCCAGTAACTTGGATTATAAGGGTGTACCAGCAAACCCAGTAAATTTCTTTTGGGAAAAAAATAGAGAAAAAAAAGCATGAAAGAAAGGTTAGAACTAAATTATGGAGAACCTTGGATGCTAAAGTAGGGCTCTTCACTTTTTAGAAGTATCTTCTTGCACATCTATGTTCTAATATTTTATTGGTCTGTGATTAATTTTCCCTCCCATAATGTCCTGCACCAATGTCATGATATGTAATTGCATAGAGCTTCCTAGTTCTGGAGCTGGTAATTTACCAGCCCCGGTCAACATTCTTTTATCCATTTTACTAAGAGAAAAGATTAATGTGACACTTGAGCCAATTAATTAGAGCCCATCACCCTCTGGATCCCAGTCTATTTTACTAGAATCAGCACCAAAGTATGACTCTTGACTGACTGCCATGTAATTCTGGCTTATACTGATTTCCCTTCCTTTTCTTGGATGCCTTGAACCTACAGCTTTGTGTCAAGTACTTTGTGCCAACTTTTAACATGTCCTTCACTTGACCACATGCTGCTCTTTTTTTTTCTTTTTTTTTTTTTTTTTTAACTTGGAGACTGCCTGTCCACTGTATGTTCAGGAAGCCAGTGGGAATGGGTGCCTTGACATTAGGGTTGAGAATAGGAACCTTCCATTGAGTACCTTTGGGTCTTGGGGGCACTGCATTTTTTTTCTTGGCTAGGTGAGTTCTATGCTGAACATTATTTTCTTGTTAGCTTTTCACTCTTAAGATTCTTAAAAACATAGAAAAATTTTCTCTTGTCTCTTCCTATTGAGTGTATCTATCTGTCCATTAACGAGATAATACCTGAAATTCTGCTGGATGGGAAAGATTTTAGTATAGTCTCTGTGTATTTATGATAGCTCGGTATCAAAGTCCTTGCCATTTCCTTCCCAGGACTAGATGGTAGCACCTCGGCTTCTGAAAGGGAGCGTCTTATCAACCAATTTAATGATCCCAACAACAGCTCCGTCTGGCTCTTCCTTCTTTCTACAAGGTGAGTAGGGTCTTGGGGTGTGGCAGTTGAAGGGAATTTAGCAGGGGATAGAACCTTTTTTGAACTCTCTTCTGAAACACTTCTGCTTGAAAGGGTCACCATTAGGGCATCTATTAAATATCTGTCTCAGCTATTTTGGTCCTCAGTTCAAGAAAAGAACATAAAGAGGATATCATCTTGTTGGAGAGTCAAGAAAGAAGGTGCTGTACAGATTATGGCGGAGGGAGAGAACAGTTGTTTGTAATGATGCCCTTTTCATGAGAGGTCTAATGGAAGTATCTAGTTTCTTAAATTCCAGAGGAAACTTCTTGAGAATGGCCATACCTGCTTCCCCTACCTTACACCAGCAAATGAGATAATGGATAGAAAAGTGTTTTTAAAAGACTGCTAGAATAAGTAGTGGTATGTTATTCCATATACCCACACTCAAAGACTGTCTTTGGCCATTACAAAGGGGGGGAAATGTCTGGGGTGTTCAAGAGGACTGGCACTCTTGGTGTGGGGCTTCCCAAGTCACCTGACTCGCATTTGTGGCTCCAAGAAGTTTACATGGGCAGTGACCACACCTTGGCAAACCATCTCAGCAAACCAGCTAAACCAGGGTAAGCTACAAGCCTCAGACCCGTTGGTGATTTATGGGAATGTCTGCCCTGGCACGGGAAGACTTCCCTCCGAGGAGTGGGTGAATGAGAAGAGTTTGTTCTGGTGACCATGAAGATGGCTGAAGCGGGTGTTGTGGAATTCTTAGACCATAGGTAGGCCTCCGCAGCCATGGCCTCGACATTTGTTCTGCCGCGAGGCACTGACAGTTTTGTCCAACTCTGCTCCACTGACACCCAATTTATGCATATCACATCCCCTGTGATGTCACTGGTTCTCTTTGAAAATGAAGGACCAAAAACACTTGAGGATTAGAGAACAGTCCAGATTCTGGTAACATGCTGACAGTGGTTTTTCCTGAGGTGCAGCAGAGAACTAGGATGTTATGGCACGTGAGTGCCACAGGACAAGAGTAGTTAATGCTGTTTTAAGGGCTATTAGTGGCAAAAACAATATGAAAACTGATGTGCAAATTTCCTTTATAAGTGAATATTCTGTAGATGAGTCTGGTGCTTGTTGACTTGTATTTTTAAGAGCTGGATGCTTGGGTGTGAATCTAATTGGTGCCAACCGAGTTGTGGTGTTTGATGCCTCCTGGAACCCTTGTCACGATGCTCAGGCAGTGTGCCGGGTGTACCGCTATGGGCAGAAGAAGCCTTGTCATATCTACCGCCTGGTGTCTGACTACACACTGGAGAAGAAAATCTATGACCGGCAGATTTCCAAGCAGGGCATGTCAGGTGGGTCCCCTCCCAGCTGTACCATATGAATACCAAGAGCATGATACCCATGAACTAGAGGATGCAAGGAAGTCAAAGGTAGGGGGAAGGGAAAGGAGGATATGGGAATTTTGGCTTTGAACTTTGAAAGTCTACAGTCTTTTTTACACCAATACTATCTTCTCGGCCTTAAAGCCCTTTTGTGCAGGGCTTTGATTTTAATTTGTTGAATTATTGATGGTGAACTATTCAATTGATGCCATACTGGCATGTGAGTTTCTCTTCAGCTTCTTTCCTCAGACTTAGGATTCCCTATAATCTTGGTCCTAAATAGTACCTCCTTTTACTCTTCTAGTCTTCTAGTGTAGAATATTCTTGAATTGATGCCATTTAAAAAAAAAAATAATTTTTTTTTTTTTTTTACTTCAGCTCTTTGATTTTGCATTTGTAATCAATTTATTAGCTTGCTTCCCTGACACACTTTATGTCATTTCCCTTTTCAGATCGGGTGGTGGATGATTTAAATCCAGTACTAAACTTTACTCGGAGGGAGGTAGAGAACCTATTGCATTTTGTGGAAGAGGAGCCAGACCCTGCCCAGCTGTCACTGAACATGAATAAAATCAAGGACTCTGTCTTACAGCTTGCCTGTCTCAAATACCCTCACCTCATCACCAAGGTGTGTATGAACTCCTCTGAAAGGATATATAAAAAAAGAACACTCCTTGAGGAGTGGATATGCTCATTCTAAATTTCTGCCTCTATTGCCCAAGGCAGTCTGCTTCATCAGACAATGATCAAACATTGACTTTTATATAAGACACTGTGTTGGCATCAGGGTGGCAAAGAGGATACATAGACCCTCCTTTCTCGGGAACTTGTGATTTAATCCTGCTTTTTCCAGTGGTGGTGGTGGTAGTTTGTGTAGAAAGCAAAAATGGGACTCCCTCTATAACATTTTTCTTCTTTCCCCGTCTGCCCTGTATCCCAGGAGTATGGGTCATAGTGGCAGAAAGTATCCATTTTTTTCTTACTCAGAATTGCCATGGGTAGGAGAAAACAGAACTTCATTTCTATTTTGAAGTAGTTTTTCATTTATACTTTTGAAAGACAGACCCAGCTGCTTAAAAACATTTTGTTATTTTTTGTTTTTATATCTTCATTTCTAAAGATATATCTTCCTTGTTTCTTGTCCCACAGGCCTAGGGGGAAAAAAACAAACCCTCAAAAAAAAAAAAAATGGCCATCACAGAATTGATGCATGTGTAGTGAATGTGTCATAATCTTAGTCCTTTGCCTCTGCCAAGGCAGAAAGATTTTTCTCCTTTTCTCTGTGACTAAACTTGATTGTTATGCATTGTTTCAGTGTTTTGTTCTTTCCATTCACATTTTAATCTTGGGGAGAGGTGAGGAAAGGGGAGAAGGATTCCTGGTACTTTCTTCATCATGCATTAGTTCATAAGTCTTCCCTTTGCATCACTCCTAATACAATAAGCTACATTACACTGTGGGGAACTTGTGTGCTCTTTGGGGGTCAGTTGTGTAGGAAGAAGTGTGTAAACCTCCCTTTCTGCAGGAGCCTTTCCAGCATGAATCGCTGCTCCTGGATCGCAAGGAGCACAAGTTGACCAAGGCAGAGAAAAAAGCTGCAAAAAAAAGCTATGAAGAGGAGAAGCGGGCATCTGTCCCTTACACGCGTCCATCCTATGCTCAGTATTATCCTGCCAGCGACCAGAGCCTGACCAGTATCCCTGCCTTCAGCCAGAGAAACTGGTAAGTCTCCTAATCTAAGAGGCTTCCAGGAGCTACCACCATGATTTAATATATTCTTTCTTTGAACCTTAAGACAAAACAACTTTTAAGATTACACTTTTCATTGTTAGAATACTGTGTATATTTAGCAGAATTGTTCAAGCAGTTTGTGCTTATGTTATTGCAAAGGGAAGAAGGGTGGGGCTTCTTGAATTTCTGGTCTCTAGGTCCCAAGAAATGAAGTTATGTGCTTTCCTCAAAGTTTTTTTTGACATGAGCTGAAACTGGAACTCCTTTCTTTTCATATGTGCTTATTATTATTACCTTATTACCCTGATGTAACATCACTGATATAATTTGCCTTCTCAGTGGCAATTTGCCTAAATGAGTCCAAATCTTTCAAGAGCTATGCTGGGAAGCTGGTTATTGGATATAAGAGTTTCTATCTGAGCACAGTATACAGACTTACTTGGGCATAACACCTAGAACTGTTCAAACATCTGTTGATAAGGTTCTTTATAATATAGTTATGTTTTCTTTTCTCATTTTCAGACAATAATGTGGTTCCCAACTTTCACCTTCCTATTCAGTAACCAGATCTACTGCCCATTTTTGCAGTTTGGTATATTACATTGATGCATATTCAGGATAGTGACTTTCTCCTTATCCATGGGCTCAGGAATTTTACTGATTTCGTACATTTTTGTTGCTATTTTCAAAGTTTCTTACATGAAAAATGTCAAATTTTTAAGAGAAAGTAACTGGAGCCACGTTCATTATATCTTTGTAGAATAATTTGGGACTTAAAAATAAATTGTTAATTTTAATATATTTTGTGTTTTCCATTTTTTCTAAGTGGATGACTATCTTATAATATTAAGGTTTTTCAGAAAGTGTACATTGATGTATTTTTCTCTTTACTTTGGCTCATATATTTTTATGCCCATTAAGTGTTTTGAAACGAATAATTAAGTATCTAGAAGCATAAACATTAATTTATCATTTCTTTGTGCTTTGGCTCATATATTTTATGCCCATTATTTAGAAATGAGTAATTCTTAAGTATCTAAAGCATAAATTGTTTGCGTTTTCACCTTTGTGCTTGAAATAGGTAAATAGTAATATATTGTGTAACCAAAATGAGAGGCTAAAAGCTGCATCCATTCAAAAAATGTTTGGGATTCTGCTTTCTTTTTTAGTGCTTATTTCAGTTTGTAGTTTTATTTTACAGGAGAAGTGATCACAGGGTTGAGAGATGGGAAGGGACCATAATGAACATCAATCTACAAAACTGAGGGCCAAAGAAAGGACATAACTTGCTCCCCATAAGTGAGAATTCATCCTACACCCTGTGACTCTTAAGTATAGGCTTTTCCCATTCCAATGCCAGGTTGCTTTCCATGGGACACAAATATGTCTTTAGTTTCTCATATCTGTTCATTTTTTAAAACATTGTGAAGGAGAGATGGTCAAAATTGTGTGATTGTAGTAATAGCTGATATTGAGCTAGCACTATGTGCCCAGCACCTTGAAGCTAAGTACTTTGATCCTCACCATAATCCTTGAAGAGAGCTATTATCCCCATTTGGAAAATTGGAAAACTGAGACAGAGGTTGACTTGCCCAGGATGACATAGCTACTTAAGCTGAGACCAGATTTGAATGGGACTCCTCCTTCCTGACTCCAGGCTGGATGCTCAAAACACAGGCTGGCCATAGGATCAAAGATCCAGAGCTAAAAGGATCTCGAGACCCTCTGTGCCAATCCCCTCACCTTAATGATTAAATGACAAATTACACAAGCAGATGCTCTTTGGCCACTATTGCTGAGCTTCAGTCACTGAGACAGGAGGTTGGTGATTATGGGCAGAGGTTCTCCTTTAGCACTGGTACCAATATTTACGCTACAGCACAACCAGCAGTAACTATATAAGGCCAGTGTCTGGAACATGTATATAACTTTTAATACCTATATTCTCTTAATTGCTCACCTGTCTGTGTTTGGTAATGGAAAAACAGTTTTGATAAGCTCTACTGAATCAGTCCAGTAATTTATCCTGTCTAGTGTTTCGTGTTTGAGCATGGTGAGCATATAGTACTCCCATATAGTTTGTGGAAACAAATTTTCCATTTGTTAAATATTCAAGAAGTTAGATATATTTTTTTCAACTTCATCTTTATTGTAATTAGGTGATTTCCAGAGTTCTAGCTCTTGATATTCTATAATTTTCAACTTAGTAATTATTACTACCTGCTACATAGGTAGGTAGAACTCAACCATCAAAACACCTTGACCCAGAAAAGAGAACCTATAAAAATAATTTTTCACATTCTCTTACAGTAATATTACATGGATATTAGTTAGTGGAGAAATATCTATTTCCACTCAGCATTTGAGGCTAACATCTCCCCTTGCCCCCCAAAATCATTTCTAGAACATCTAGTTCTTAGTGCTTAAATTGATTCTGAAAGTTTCTTTCTCTTTCTCTTTTCCCTTTCTACTCCCTCTTTTCCTGTGTTCTACCCCTCTTTCCTTTTCCCTTTTGGATTGGCCAGGCACTGCAAGTCCCTCCTAATGATTGTGAGCTCTGGGATATGGCTGGTAACTGAATTGGTACTATGTTGAAAAGTGTCCTCAGTTGTTCAATATATGTGATGAAAAACCTGCCATTAACCTGGTCTCTTGATCTAATCCTGCTGCAGGGAGGGAGGGGTAGCAGGTAGATATGAAGAAGTTGGTGTGATGGAGGGGTGGGGACAGATGAAAAAAATGTCCTACTTGGGACAATTATGCCCCTGTCACAAAGGAGAGAGGGGCTAGGAAGTAGTTTTCTTTTGCTTGTTAGATGTTACTGAAGACTGAAAAAATCCCTGTGGATGGGTAAACTGGAAGATATTAGTACTGTTTTTTTTCTTCCTTTCCTAATTTCTGTGTCAGAGGGAGTATGTCCCTAGCCAGGTACCGAACGATCAGCAGCTCAGAGAATAGCAAAGCACTTTGTATTTATGTAATAATTTGTAGTTTTCAAAGTGCTTTTACACATTAATTCCATTTAATGATCATAATACTTCTGTGAAGTAAGGATTATTTTTTGCTGAGGAGCCTGAAGTTTCAAATAGGCCAAATGAATTAAGGCCCCAAAGCAAGAGCCAGGCATAGACTCATGTCTTCTGGTTCTTAATCTGTTTTCATTATCAAAGGTTGTCCCTCCAAGTAAGTTAGAGCATCCTATTTAGAAGGGACTCTTGAAACCCAGCCAAGCAAGAGTAAGACCAGCCTTTCATGTTGACTACCTCTGGGTCTTCATCTTCTCTCAGGAGGCCAAGCCTGAAAGGCGATGACAAGCCTGTGGCCAGTGTCCGCCCCGTGCAGTCCACCCCCATCCCCATGATGCCCCGGCATGTCCCATTGGGCAGCGCCGTATCCGCCTCCGCATCCAACCCAGCAGTTAACTTCCCCATCAACTACTTACAGCGTGCAGGGGTCCTTGTGCAGAAGATTGTTACTACTACAGGTCAGTGGTTCGGGCACAATCCCAGGAATGCCCTTTTCGCTTGGCTCATGTTTTCCTTCCATGGGTATTAAGTACTTACTATGTATTCAGTCCTTTGTTGAGTCTTACAAAGGATGTAAGAAAACCGACTTCATCCTTCACTCACTCCCCACTTTTGAGACTCACTATGCACATTTATGAAATGAAAAATACAAGCTGGTACATAATTATTTGTGTGGTATAAAGTACTGGTTGAATTTAGAAAATACTAAAAAATTCTGAAATGGGGTCAGTCAAGATACATAGCCTTCTTGGGAGTAATGGGTTTTGAGATCGCCTTGGTGTAAGATTCCTCTATGGCAGTGATCATCTTCCCTCAAGAAGAAAAAAATTAGCTTTCCCAACCATCAATATGAATTAGTCTAGATATATAACTTTATAACCTCAGGTATTGGTTTATCTACCAGATATTGTCATTCCTGGAACAAACAGCTCCACAGATGTGCAGGCAAGAATCAGCGCTGGGGAGAGCATTCATATCATCCGTGGGACAAAGGGTGAGAGCCTAGGGTCTGGGTAGACCAGCTGCCTCTGGTGCTAATGCCATTCCCAAGTTAGGGGAGGATGTGGGGAATTGAGTAAATAGGATGGGCTAAAGGAAATCAAACAATTTTGGATATGAAAAGTTTGAATAAGATTGTAGTCTGTAGTCTGGGTTTGGAGAATATTTCAGACAAGGCCCATCAGGTCACCTTGATCAACTCCAATGAGTTCCCAGAGTTCTAGCAAGGAAATTTTCATTTCTTGCTGAACCTAGTGGGGGAAACACATGGGTCTCCAAAATGAGTCTCATGGCACAGCACAAAGGGCAGTGCATTATCCATTTTGTAGAGCTTTCTGGAGAGTTCAGCCTGAGTCCTGAAAACTAAAAAAGCAAATGGAGCACAGACCTCTCTCGCTGGCAGGGAGGGGAGGATTGAGAAGTGGGTGATGGCGGTAAAACAGCATTAGGGATAGGGTCTGGAGTTGTGATGAATGTGGGGAACTCCAATAATGACTTCCCCATACCCCCTCACCAAGCCAGTCAAGGTGAGACCTGGACTTTGTCTTAATGCTGCAGAGTTTTAGTGGCTTGGCCCATTTTCTATTTCGGCACACCCTTGCCCCCAACACCCTGTCCCCGGTGTGTTGTACTGACAAGAATTTAAAGTTTAGGAACATGCTATTAAGTATGTGGTCCTACTATGGTCCTGGCACTGTTAACTACTTCACAAACATCTTATGTCATAGATACATCATGGCAGTTTTATCTAGTCTTCTTGTCCATTTCAGGGACATATATCCGGACCAGTGATGGGAGGATTTTTGCCATCAGGACAACTGGAAAACCAAAGGCTGATGATCGCCGGACAGCTGCCTCAGGTGCCTGTGTGACCCTCTTACTCTTAACTATTGGACTAAGTCACATTCTGACCGTTCTTTTCTCTTCATTCCCAAAGAGAAATAAGCCTGGTCAGAATGAATCTAACTGGGGCAGGTAGGGGGCGCGCAGTGGATAGAGCACCAGCCCTGAAGTCAGGAGGACCCAAGTTCAAGTCTGGGCTCAGACACTTAACACTTCTTATCTGTGTGACCCTGGGCAAGTCACTTAACCCCAGCCTCAGGGGGAAAAAATTGAATCTAACTTAGCCCCAGGGTTCAGGTATAGTGGCTTCTGCCCTAGAAGTAGGGCCTGTGATGCCTTGCACTCAGTATGTATGAGGATACTCAATATGTATGGAAGACTTTTAGAAGATTTTTGAGACCAGGTAGCAGAGATTAATGAAGAGATTATTGATCTTAGATTTAGAGCCACCCCCACTGCAAATTGGCCCTTTCCCTCGAGTCCAGGGTAGGTGTGATCCTTGTGCCCGAGCACTTCGAGTGCACTCAGTTTCTCTGTATCCTCTCTAATTCCTGGATATGTTTTGCTCTCAGGATCCCAGGGTCCATCTCTAGAGTCCACAAGCAATGGCAGACATAGTGCCTCATCGCCCAAACCCCCCAACACAGAGGAGCTGGCCAGACCTATTTCCCCCGACAGCCCTGAGATCATCAGTGAATTGCAGCAGTATGCAGAGGCTGCAGCTGCTCGAGAGACTCATCACATCTCACCTAGCACCAACCCCGTCTCCTCCGGTCCCCCAACCCGGTCTACAGACAGTAACGCAGTCCCTGGGACGGCTCGAGGGCCTGAGCCTCGCTTAGGGAGCCATTGCTTGGCCCTCTCCCTCCCGGCCACCAGCCAGCCCAGTGATGGGCACCCAGTACTGGACTTACGGGGCAACAAGCGCAAGTCGGCCTCACCATCTGCCACAGAGGAGCCAGCCCGCCGGCCGCCCAAAAAGTGCCAGCTGCCAGCCCCCGTGCAGCCGTATGAACACGGGTACCCAGTTTCCAGTGGATTTGCCATGCCACCAGTCTCTTTAAACCACAACCTTACCCATCCCTTCACCCCCCAGGCGGGGAACTCTTTCTACATGGGTACTGGCTCCTCCTATTACCAGCTGCCCAATCTGCTGGCAGACTCCCCGCTGGTATTCCCAGTGACTACTGACCCCCTCCTGCCAGCTGGCCCAGTCAGCTCTTCTTCTGCTGCTACCTCAGCCACTGCCAGTGTCCCCTCCTTCATGCTAAACCCCTCTGTGACGGGGATGCTGCCTAGCTACTCGCTCCCCTTCACACAGTCTCTCCTGCCCGAGCCCAGGATGTTTGCACCCTTTCCCTCCACCATTCTGCCCAGCAGCCTTGCCCGGGGCATGTCCGTCTACCCAGGCTATATGTCGCCCCACTCGGGGTACCCAGCGGGCAGTCTCCTACGGTCCCAGGTGCCTCATTTTGACTCCCACGAAGTCTCAGAGGTGGGGTGCAGCTCCAATGAAGACGAGGACAAGGACGATGATGTGATAGAAATCACAGGGAAATAGCTAGGGAATCCCTCTTCACCTCACTCTGGCCCCCCCAATGGGCTTCCCATTGGGATTGAAAGGCAAAGTCTGGGGCTCTGAAGATAGGGCCCATAAAGGGAGAAGGCAGACAGGGGCTGTCTGTCATTAAATATCAGGGGTTCTGTGCTGTTTAGCAAGGAAGGAGAAAATCCATACTGCTACAGTGGAGGGAGTTTGAGGACTGGGGACCAGAGATAGAACATCCTGCCTTTCTCCCTGTCTCTCCAACCTGTGCTGTCTGCCTGACTGAATGGAGAGTCCATGTGAAGATTGGTTCTTCTGGCTTATGTCTGGAGGCTTCCATCCAGTTTCTGGCTTTTGGGAGCCCTCTCAAGAGAGCTGCCTTACTGGGTGATTTAGCTTGGTCTGGGGAGGGCAAGAGGGTGGGTGGGTGGAGAACAAAAGCAAAAGGGACAGAGAGTAGACTGAGATCCCCATGTGAAATAGGGTCATTTCTTAGGGATGGAGCAGGAATTCAGCCAGATGGGGTGTGTGTGTGTGTGTGTGTGTGTGTGTGTGAGAGAGAGAGAGAGAGAGGGGAGAGAGAGACAGACAGCATGGTAGGAGGAAAGGAGGGTTCTAGGGAATAAGGGCTGGGGAGAACTTGAAATTTTAAGTGAAATAAATAGTAGTAGTGGCTTCTTTCCAGCTTGAACAGTGGGTAAAATAGAAGGGACTCAGCTCAGGGTTGGAAGAGTTGCCTTTTCACTATTTCCATCTAGATATGGGGCGACTGAGAAGACCTGGTTTGACCCACTGTCTGAGATGCAGATTCTTAGTGCTGCATTTGCTTTAGAATTTGAAGAAAAATACAAAGATTACACATTGCCAGGTTGTGTTTCTCCTTGACATGTCTGTGTCTTTGGGCAGCTGTTGCTTTCCCAAAGGGAAGCTGTGTGTGTATCCTGTGAGGGAGTGGGTGGTAAGGAGGGAAGATTCACTGCCATATGTGGAGTTCCTCAGTGGTGGGATCAGTGGGAACTCAAGAGAGTTTATAAGACTGAACCCCCAACTACCTGGCCTAGTGGTATGTCTTTGCTCCCTCCTCCATTAGAAATCTCCATGTTAATTTATTTCATGAAGGCAATTATTTATTATTGGGGGTTTTCATTTTTTTTTTTCATTTACATTAGGGGAGGGATTTGGGGGGGGGAAGATAGGAAGCAAATGGGGATGGGGAGTTTTAAGGTCTCCCTGACCCTTTGGTTGTCTGTGAGAAATACTATATGGACAGGGAATCAGTCTTGGATGGAAGTTAGAGGATTTGACCAAAGTATAGACTGTAGTTAGGACCAATGCATTTCTAGGTGTTGATTTCCTAAGATTAGTGTGGAAACATGAAATTGGCTGCAAAATGAGAAGGTTGGTAACATTTGTCCTGGTTTTGAGACCTCCAGTGTATTCCACTCCTGGAAAGGAAAGTAACTTAAGGCTTTGGAGCATTGGCTGCCCTTTTAAGTTCCTCATGGCTTGTCTACTGTTGATAGTAAATTTGGAAGGAGGGGAACATAAACTTACTTTCAGGATAAGGAATATTGCCAGCTCCTAAAGTATATCCAGTGGGAAGGAACAGATAACACCATTTCTCCCCTTCTCTGAATCCCAGGGTTTGACTTCCATTTTTAGAAGCCAGTTGGTCATTCCAGAATGACTTTTTCCTAGTGACAGTGTCTAAGTATGAATGCTGCCTTTCTTAGGATTGGTGTTGGGTTTTTGAGTTACTAAGATTTTGTCAACAGCTGAGGTGAGAAGGCTGAGCCAGACAAAAAGCCTTTGCCTGACATGCTTTCCCAGAGGACAGCTGGAGCTGATGACCATGTCTTATAGTGGGTCATTTCTGTCTCCTTCCAGCTTTTTGAGGAGATTATGACTACACTGACCCCAGGAGTTGAGATCTCTTGTGAATTTTCTGTCCAAACACTGTTTTCATCGTTCAAAGGACTAGGTGTGCTGGATAATTCCGAAGGGGAAAAAGAGAAGATGGATGATAGGGAGGTGTGCATATATACCAGTGCACATGTACGTACTGTTGTCTAAAAATGCCAAAAGTGGAACCTTAGAGCTTGCTTTCTCTGTTTTCATAGGCATTCTGTCAGACATACCTAACTCTGCTACTCATAGAAGCCTTAGATCTACAGTTTAGCTATGCAAGTTATTTTTGATTAATTTAAGAATAGCAGTTCAAACCAGTGTTTTCTCTTTCAGACACTTCCCATGAGTTGACAGTGAAGGGCTCCGTTGGAGCAGGCTCAGGTTTAAACTGGCACAGTAGAAGAGAACTAATCTGGACCCATTGGGTTCATTTACTACCTGATCTGTGCTAGTGGCTCCAAAGACCCAATAACAGGAAGGGTCTTGAGTTATGTTTTGGGAGGAGAGATTGTCTTTCCTACTGCCTCTTTGCATGTCCACTGACACTGATTGTATCACCACTTTGTCACTAGAGTTGGTGGACAGGCTAATGAGGTGGAACTGGCACAGGGACCAGGATCACAGATCCCTCTACAAGATAAGAAACTGATGCTCGTAGAAGTACAAGACCCCTTGGTATTTGCCAGGTCATGCATGGTTTCACAAGGTTGGCTGTAATGGGGGGGCACTTAACTGCTGCCTCTCACATGCAATACCAGGGGTTACTTCTCACAGTCACATATACCTGCTCCATCACTGAAGGCCAAAGCTTTGGGAGGCTGGTCTTGCTCAAAGCGGCCACCTTTGATGATTACAGTTGTGGATTTTGTGGGAAAGTGGGATGGTTGAGGGATCTGAGTTTCTGAGGGTTTTATAATGACTTTTAGAAAAAAAAAAAAAAAGAAAAAAAAACCCTGTCTTTACTGCTGCCTTTCTGTTTATGTCTGTCATGTATGTTTGTGTATATGTATGTGAGGGAAGCAGATGGTGTCATGGAGGCCATGAAAAACATATTCTTGCCTGCTTTCACTAAGGCAGGGACAAATGGCAGTAGCTTTCACTGTCCAGATTGTTTAGTAAAAGAAGGTAGTGTATCCAAGGTAATTCTTAGGCTGATGACATCTATGGGTTGGGGTGGGGTTTTTTTGTTGTTGTTTGTTTTGTTTTTTTAAGCCTTTGAAACCATATACATCTGGTTTATTGTAGATTTGCTGCTTACAGATTTTGCTCTTCCTCATAAGGGCACAAGAAAACTGTAGTGAAACTAACTTTGGATTTGAACTACACTCTTCCATTTTTTAAAATGTCTTTGTGGTCTTGAATTGGTTCAGATGTTACCAACATTTATGGCTCATGTATTAGTTGGAAAAGGAATAAATGTGTTCCAGAGCAGATCCATCCAATGCAAATATACTTCTGATTCTGACTTAACTTGGCTTCTGTACTCCTTAAATATGAGTACTGTTTCCAGTAACATCTAAGCTGCTAGAGATAACTCCCAGTCAGACACTGCTTTCTAGCTAAAAATTCAAGGTGATTTCCGCACACCCCTAATTCATACCCTATATCCATTATTTCCCCACATTTCCCTCATCCAGGAGCATGGATTGGGGAAAAACTAGACATTTCAAAAGTCCAATGTTGCTTCCTGGTTGAAAAAGTGAACCAAACTAACAATTTCTCTTGGTGGGAATTTACTAGATCTTACCTTTAAAGTAATGTTAGCAGAACCTTGCCAAGAACCCAGGTTCTTTTGTTGGATCCTGTTAATAACATAAGATGCACTATTTGAGCATGAGTCGTGTCTTTTAATTGAATGTCCGATACGGACCTGACATTCCTCTCTTCTCTTCATCTGAGAAAAGAGCCCATTCCTCACCTTCCATGGCTATGACCTTCCTAAACCCTATCAATTTCTCTTAATGACTGATAACACCCAACTTCTCCCTTTGGTGGGCAAAGCCTTCCCTTCTCATGCAAAGTCATACCCACAAAGAAAACTGGCCCCATTCAGTCACCAGTTTGAAACACCCTGAAAACAGGCGCCTGACCCAAGCCAGGACGAGTTCCATCTCTCCAGAGGATCAGAGAGGAAGCTCTCTGACTTGGCTGTAATCTGCCCCTGGTTCGGACCCAAGGCTTTAGCCCTGGACTGGTCCTAAGGGTATTCATCTGGAAGATCATTCCATCTTTCTCCCTGCTGTCAGTTCTTTCTGCCTAAGGGCATAGTGCTGGATGTGCCTGTCCCATTACTCTGCCCTAGACCAGAGACAACTGCATCTTAAAACTACTAAATTCTTGGCCAAGCAGATTGTAACTTCTACCCTTCACGAACCCTCAAACCAAAATTAGGGCACTCGGCTATATGAAAACAAGATATCCACTGGCCTTGGCCCAGTGCCTTTGTGAACATTTTTTTTTTTTTAAGAGGTCCTATAATTTGTGATTTGTCATTTTAAGAAGGGGCAGATTAGTCTTTACAGCAGTTGAAGTGACATGTTTTCTTTCCTTCGTCTTTCCATAAGGATGTTTTGAGGGTAAAAGTATATTGCTCAGGACCTCATACTGTGATGTAACCTAGGACTCATTAGTAGCTGTAAGAGTGTAGCCTGACCAATCTGGACATGTTCATTAAACTGCACTTAGGAGGATATGAACAGCATGGGGGGTAGGGAGACTTTAGAAGAACCCTGCCCCTGGCCCCCAGGACTGACATTTTTTTTCTATAACTTGAATTGATGAGCACCATCTACTGAGGGTGGGTGGGGTAGGACTAATCAGCGGACCAGGTTCAAGGGAGGCAGAGAGGGGAATGTACTGGACAACCACTAAAGCCACACCACTGGTAGGGGTGGGGAGGCACTTGGGACCCAGTACCTGGCTTTGATTTTCAGTTTTCTTTTCCTTTGGATGCCATCTTAGTTTGCGGTCCGCCTTTGGGGATTAAAAAGAAGAGATTCTGTAGCAGGGCCGGCTGTCCCGCACGAATGATCATGTGCTTCCCTCTTCTCTCTGTAAGGCAGGACGTCTCCTGCTCCAGAGATGGACAACTGGTCGTTTCTATGACGTATTTATTTTTACTTGTGTTTCATGTCACTTTTTTTAAAAAAGCAAACAGAACAATTGTAAGTCAGTATAACTGCCTATCGGTTTTCTTTCTCCTTTTGTAAAATAAAATTTAAAATAAAAAAAAAAAAAAAAGGCAGCTCTCTCTGGAGTCAGTTTTGTCTGGACAGACAATGGCTTGGAAGCTGGGACACCAAAGAGAAGGCAGCCCTGTGGGGGGAGAAGGGCTGGCTGGCTGGCTTCCCAGAAAACATCATGGGCATCAGGCAGTGGAATCTGGGCTGTGGAAAGTGCATGAAAGTGAATGTAGAGGGGTGTGAAGAACAGCTGCAGGGCTAAGGAGTGAGAGACTAGGCCGAAGCACAAGGCCGGTCCCAGAAGGTGGCCTGGCATCTGTGAGCTCAGGCCCCCCAAATATTAACACAGAAGGCAGACCCCTTGCTTCCCAGAGCCCAGAGCAGCACCTGCCCTGAGGTACAGAAGGGCTCCTGCCTGCTCAATGGTCCCCCCCAAGGTCTGGGGTAGCAGCAGGGGGTGTTGGGTGCAGGCATTTGGAAGACTTGGTTTAGGAAGTTCTGGCTGCCCTCTGGTGGTTTTCAGGGGCCGGTGCTTATAAATGGTGGGATTCCCACTGGGTAAGCCTTTGTAAGCAGGGAAAAGCCAAGGCGGCAGCAGCATCTGGAAGATATCCCTGAACCTGTGCTGCTCAGGACCCCCAGATCTCCTCCTGGGCTTAGGTCCTAACTCCCCCTCGCTGCTCCCGGAGGAGGAGAGAGCCAGGAGGGAAGAAGCCTGAGGTTCTGGCAGCTCTGCAGGAGGCTCCTCTTGGGAACCGTCTGTGAAAAAGGAAACCCACGGGAGACTGGGCAGAGCTTGTGGCCCGTCCAAAGGGCTGCCCTCCCGACAGCTGCTCTGACCCAGAGAACCCAAGCTCCTTGCTAAGAGGGTCTAACCAGTGACCCAGGGGTCAGGGGACACAAGGGCTTTCCAACCCACAGCTGCTAGAGGGAATCAATATTCCTTCCTTCATGCACTTAATCAGTGGTCACTAAATGCCTACTGTGTGCTAGGTACTAAAGATACAATGATTTTTTTTTTTTTTTTAAATGAGTCCCTGCCCTCCAGCCCTCAGGTTTTACAAAGGAAATACATAGGTGAGTGTGATCCAGGGTAGGGGATGGGTGACAAGGGAAGGAGCCATACAAAGTGCTCTGGGGAGGTAGGAAGAGCAATGGGGACATGAGGATGGGGAACCTCTTTAAACAGGTTTAAAAAGAAAAAGACAAAGGTGAAATGGGAAGATATTTACCAAGTCATCAAAGTGGGAGCCGGCGTGGGGAGTTTGGGAGCCAGCTGGTCCATCGTGGCTGGTACAAAGTGGGGGGGTCAGCGGTGGCAGAAGGTGGCCAAGGAAGACGGCCTTTTCTGGACACTGAGCAATGAAAGAACTAGAGGTCAGGGAGACAACGTTGGCAGGAACGGAACCCAGGCAAGGGGAGAGGCTTTGATGGGCGCAGCAAGTTCCAGAAGATGGAAGAGGATCAAAGGCTCAGTCGCGGCCTGGCAAAGGAAAGGGAGGGGGGAGGGAGGGTCCCATTCCCTTGGGAGGAGCTGGTGAGGAGGAGGAGGAGGGTCAAGTCAGAGGCTTAAGAGCTTGCAAACTACTTGGCAACATTGCCTCATGTGACCCACCTACCTGCAAGGCAGCCGCCATGTTGCTCCTACTTTACCGGTGGGCTCGCGCAGATTAAGGGGCTTGCACAGGGCTTACACAAGCAGCGCAGGGCAGTCATTCTTCTGGATGCTCTAGGTACTAGCTTGCCCAGCTGGCTCTAAGTGCTAAATACGCCTACAGTGGCCTTCCACCACCGACCCTCGGAGCCGTCCCTACTGCCCCAGCTAGTCTGCTTCAGGGAAAGATGAGCAGTTTAAAAGGCCTGGAGCCGGCGCTCAGGGGCAGCATTCCAGAGATGAAGTGCGGCCCAGCTCCCCGCAGGGCCAGAGGGCCCGCCAAACGGCTGCTGGGATCCCTGCCCCCGTGGGTGTGAATCCGGTTAATAGGAAAGTGAAGGACCCCGGACGCAACCTTTGCCTCGCCAACAGCGGTGGGCAGCGGGCTCCATGTACAGAAGTCGGGCCTGTGGGACACATTTTCAGCTTCGCCCGCTCCCCGCTTCCTGTCCTGGGGCAGGCTCTGCCTCCGCTCTGAGCCGGACTAGCCCCAAGTCTCCATCCTTCGGCCTGGCGGAGGAAGGAAGAGAAACTTACCAGTCCGGGCCTCCCTAAGCGCCCTGACTGTACACGAGAGAGGGAGGACCATTCCCTCACAAGGAGGAGCCCTACGTGGAGAGAGCCGCCACAGCTGCGCCCGGACAGGGGAGCGACTTCATACTAATCAGCGGAATGGGGGCTCGGAAACGCTTCCCCGCTCCCCTCCCCCTTGGCCCCTCACCCTGCTTCTCCGCCTCTCCCGTTGCTCCGGATGGCTGCGGATCCCTCCCCATTTTCTTTATTTTCACCTTTTCTAAAAGGGCTTCCTCGCGCCTCCCCCTCCCTTTTTCTCTCACTACCTTCCACTAAAACTGGGCACAGGGCGGGACCCTGGGGGGGCTCGAGGTGAGGTCCGGGCGCAGGGCGCTTACTCCCGGCGGGGGACCAGTCACCCTCCGAGCGGTCATGCTTTCCCCTCGGGCCTCGCCCGCATGCAGAGGGCACTCATTACCAGGGCCGGGCACCCGTGCCGGGCAGTGCCTGCTCACCGCGGGGTCACGGATGCACGGAGCCAGGCCGAGCTGCCTGCGTGCAGGAAGCCCCAGGCCCCGGCTGCTGCCCTGGCCGAGCAGAGCCCCATGGGAGTCCTGAGGGGGGCACGAGCGAGGGACCGCTGCGCCACACCGGGAAGGCCAGGCAAGTTGAGCATCACTGGAGGCGGGGCACGGAGGGCGGCCCGGCCGGGGGACAGTGGGGTTGGGAGGAGATAACGGCTGCTCCTCTTCCCCGTCTCCTCCCCTCCTAACCCCCCGCAACCCCTCCGTCCTCCGGGTCCCTTCCCCGCGGCTCGGGGCGGGGTGGAGGTAGGCACAGGCGTATGTTGCTAGGGCTCCCCTCCTCCCCCGGCCCGGGCCGTCTGGAGGCCATAGCCCCGACCTCATTCGCTGGGCGGGGAGGGGCGGGGCCCGGCTTGAGTTGGCGGGGGGAGGGGAGGGCTGTTGCCATGGCGACCCCCCCTGCCTTTCCCGGGTTTCCACCAACCGCCCCTCCCCGTCGCCCGGCTTCCCGACCGCGGGCGCCCTCCCCTCTCCGGGCGCCCAGCGCGTTCGCGCCGGCCCGGACACGCGCCCGCCTGCCCGCCAGCCCCGGGGGCGCGCACGGCTCTCCGGCTGCCTCAGCCCCGGGATCTGCCCGCGCCGACCCCCGAACGACCGCGGGGCCGGGAGGGAGCCGAGGTGAGGCGAGGACGGGCCGGGGGGAGGGCGCAGGCCGAAGTCGGGGGCCGGGATCAGGGGCAGCGCTGCGAGCGGGGAGTCTAGCCCCTGGCTTCCCGCCCTCCGCGCTCTCCAGGCCGCCCCGAGCGAGCCACGGGGCCTCAGTTTTCCCTTCCGCAGAATGGGCCAGCCGTGCGAATTCGTAGGGCCCCACCCAACGCCCCCGCTCAGACAGCCCCTAAGCTGGAGGGGTATCACTACCTCAGCCCTTGGGTCCCCTGCCGAGCCCCACCCCCGAGGCCTGGAGACCGGGAAAGAGAACAGACAGCCCCCCCCCCCCCGTGTCCTCGTCCTGCTTAGAGACTTTGGGCTACCGGCTAATGGGGGAGAGGGTCTTCAGGACCCCCCCAGAAATGGCCTGGAGAGGTATCCCCACGGGGGGCGAAGCCAAGAAGGGGAGCTGGTGACCTTGGGACTAGCGCGAGTGCAGCCCTCAGTCAGTTTCCCCATCTGCAAAAACACCCTTTGGGGCGCTCGTGGTCGGGTTTTTTCTTTCAGTTTTGGGGTCCCGAGAGCAAGCCTTTTGAATTTGCATCAGGCGGCCTCGGTTTAAGGGGACTAAACTGATGCTGACCCTGGTTCCGGGGCTTCTGCTCTGTACACGTCCCTCCCTCCCTCCCCCAAGGAGTCAGTCAGCATTTATTAGGCGCCTACTTAGCGCAGAGCGCGGGGACACCCAGAAAGGCCTGGCCCCGGAGAAATCCCAGTCCGGCTAAGCCCCTCCCAGCCAGCCTCTCACCCGTCTCTCTGCACGTTCGCAAGGTGTGATCACTTGTGGATCTTCTGCTGCTTTAGGAAGTTCCAGGGTCCCCAGAAATAGGATGGGGGGCAGAAAGTCGCCTTTCCGTAGGAGAATTAAGTTACATTAACTTTTCAGATATAACTCTGCCCCTCTGTAGCTCCTCCCCAACCCAAGGGGGCGCATTGGAATGATGGAGATACTAGCTGGGCTCTCCCCACCGAGATACTTAGGAGATAAGGGAAGCAGGGAGCGAATAGTTTCAGGGAGACCGGGCCTGGACTGGCGCCGCTTCACACCAGGCAGCGTTCGGCGCCCCTCCCCCCCAGAAAAGGGCCGCAATGAGAATCCCGCCACGCTGCTGACACCCTCCCGCTCTGGGGAGAGTTTTCTGGAGCCCTCCGCATCCTGGAGGCGCCGGCTGGGCCCAGGTCGGGGGGGGGGGGTCTCCAGGGCGGCGCCCTGACCCCCAGGGAGCTCCCCGCACTCCCGGCGCCCGGGTTCGCCGTCGCGGAGCCCGCTTTCCCTTCCCATCTCTCCCGGTCTTGTCCCCCCTGCCAGAAACTGGAAAAGCTTTGCTCGGGACGTGAGTCCCGGGCCGCCGGGAGTCCCGGGCCGCCGGCAGTGAGCCCCTAACGCGGGAAGGTCCCTCCCGGCCGCCCCCGTCCCCCCAGGCACAGGACGGCGCGGAGTCCCAACTCTGACGGCCTCGGAAGTTCTCCTGGAGGCCGGGGCTCTTTAAGAGCTGGGAACGCCCTCTCCTGCCTGCTGTTGTCACCGCACACGTGAATCCCGGGGAACCAGGAAGCCGCCGCCGGCCCGAGGCAGCCCAGCTGTCTGGGAGGAGTAGCAGCGAGGCCTGGGGGGATGGAGGGGCGCTCTGCTTGAGGGCGGCCGCAGCCTCGCATGTGCAGGCCCGGCCTTCCGTCTGGTGTGGGCAGACGCCGGCCCGCAGCCCTCGTCGGTAAGAGCAGCCCGGGACAGGAGGGCGCTTGTTTCTGGGTACGGGGGTGCCTGGAGCTGTGCCAGAAAAGGGGATCTCCCCACCTGTGTGGCCCTTAACACAGCGGGGGGGACAGCAGGAAGCACCGCCAGGCGGGGGCTGTGGGTCCCGCAGAGCTGGGGCTTCATCTCAGAGCTGAGGGAACTCAAATCCCGAGGTCCGAGAGAGGGGTGGGTGGGTGTGTGTGTGTTGTGTGACAAACAGGTGGGATTCGAACCGTGCTCGAGAGTTAGGGCTCTGATTGAATTGTGCCCCGTTTCCCTCCCACCCCTCGGAAGGCTAAACGTGGCGGGTGGGAGTCATCCTGTAGCAAAATAGCTTCAAGCCATTAACCCCCGGAGGCGTTGGGCCCGTTTGCCCCTGCACTACGAGGCCCGGACTTGTGCGCACGTAGTCCTCCTTGCATTTGGGGGGGGGGGGGCTGGCCCAGGCGGGCCAGAGACCACGGACTGAGTGTTTGGTGATTTTTGGGTGAGTAACCACGGAGCCACCGAGGATTTCTCCTGCTGTGCAGCTCTCTCCGTGATGGCCCCAGTCACTGGCACTCTCTCCTGCAGGAAGTGCGGGGCTGCCTGCAAGGGGGGGGAGCCAGGAGGCTGGAGCGAGGTTGGGGTGAGAGGAACCAATGGCTTCAGGGGGCCTGAAGTGTGGAGGAGCCAATCAGTGGTGACCGGAGGTTAGCCACCCACAGAAACCTGGAGAGGACTTTGGAGGTAAAAGGAAGCTGCTGGGGACTCCTCGGAAATGGGGCTCTCTGAGGTTTTGCACCATGGTCGCTGAGGTCGGGGGCTCTCTGGAAGCCGGGGCTTGTGGCGGCAGCGAGAACAGCAGGCTGCGCCAAAGCCACAGTTGGGTAGGGGCTGAAAGAACCAAAGGAAATTGAGATCCATGAGAACCTGAATGGAAACACGTGATTGTGCGAAGTAAGATGGTGGTGTCCTAAGACCACCTTTGGTTTATATTTGAGGGTTTGTTTCTGTTGATTGATAACCGTTGCCTCCCTGCTGGCAGTAGCTCCAGTCGGGTAGAAAGTGTTCTGGATTCGGAGCTGGGAGAACCCTTCCTGCCACCTTTGGGTCCTGACTGGCCCACTAACCTGGGCTTCTTTTTGCTCATTCCCTGAAAATAAAGAGTCAGGATGAGGTCGTCACCAAACTCCCTTGTAACCCTGAGTGTCTTGCTGTGCCCGTGTTAGAGCACTTTGCCATCGCTCCGCAGTGGGTGTTAGAGCAGAGCAAGGGCGCTGGTTTTGTTCTACAGATGAGTAAATTGAGCCAGAATAGTGGTGATTCACGCAACTAGTAAGTTTCATAAGTAACTCTTACTATTAAGAGTGGGACTCAAAGTCTTCTTCAGTCTAAGACCTGTTTGTTTTTTCCAGTGCTACTCTCTTTAATTATACAGGAAACCTCTACAGTTCCTAAGAAGTAAGACCTTGATAGCCAGGTTTTCTAAATGGCTTCAGCTTTACTTTCTTTCAGGATCAAAAATTTTAACTATCCTGCCCTCTTAAACCAGTGGTATCAGATTCATAGAAATAGACCAACAAAACTGTATATAAGGATCCCTGCAGGTTATTGATTTAGAAAACCACATTTTATATTATACCTTTTTACTTACAAGACATATGCATGGGTAATTTTTCATCATTGACCCTTGCAAAACCTTTTGTTCCAATTTTTCCCTCCCCCCAGATGGCAGGTTGACCAATACATAGTAAATATGTTAACTTATAAGTTTTTTATTTTTCGGCATCATCCACTGACAAGTTATTACTTCTCTCAGTACGTTTGTTTGCTGCAGCCACCTTCTGATTTCTTGCTTTCTAATTTATCGTGGGCTCAAAAAACAGAGGGTGAAGCTTATTTGACCCATGTAAAATTAAAGGAAATAGGGTATCGAGTAGACTCTCTTTTTGCCTGGTTTGTGGCTCTTTTCTAGAGCTGAGAGTGCTGGAAAGTTGAGCTGCAGAGAAGTAAAGTATCATCATCATAATTAGAGCTGCAGAAAGCTTTTTCTCTGGGGTGTTGTGTCTCCCAGCATCCTTGTTATTAATAGGTATCTGGGTCTTTGCCTCCTTTCTCTAGGTCCTCTTCTGACTGCAGCAGCCCCAGGTGTTTCTGACCACAGGACTAGGAAGGGGGACTTGAGAGTCATAGTCTTTTGAGAGCTGAGAGTCCATCCTCTCCCACCCCCTTCTTGATGGGAGGTGGGGAGACTTTCCCACAGCCGAAGGTCATGACAGCCAGGTCTCCTTTTTGCTGGCCGGCCTGCCTGTGGCAAGGGCACAGAGGCCGGTTCCCTCTGGGCTCCACCATCACTCTGGGCACTGTTGTCACTTGACTGGGTGTTAGGTTTCCCTCCCTGAAGCCAGTCCTACTGCCTTCCTTGTGATTCAAGTTGAGGATGATGTGATGACACTCTGGCCTTCAGAGCCTCAGTGATTGTGATTAAGAAATAAGGAGGCTTGTGGCTTCTGTCACCCTTTGTTGCTACCTTCTGGGTCATCTTGCCAGCAGTAAACAGTCCTGGCCCCTCCTCCTCCTCCTGGCTCATAGCTTCTTGTGGCGGGCCCAAGGACTGAGGCCTCCAGAGTCAGGGAGGCCACAGCTGCCTGGACTGGAGGCAGGGGACTGCCATCACTCACCTCCCTCACGTCCTTTGGCCCTTTCTTCTTCTACAGCATCTCTCGGGAGCGGAGGGCCCAGAAGCCATGTCGGAGTTCCTGCTCCTGGGCCTGATTGCGGCCCTGGTGCTGACCCTGCTGCTGACCCTGTTGGGTTTTGCTGTGTACTCTGGGCTTCTGGAAGATGTCGTAGTGAGTGCGGGCTCTCCCCCGATCCGGAACATCACCCTGGCCTACAAGTTCCATGTGGGTCCCTACAAGGAGTCGGGCCGCTTGTTCACGGAGAGCTGCAGCATCTCTCCACGTTTGAGTTCCATTGGGGTCTACTATGACAACCCCCTTACGGTAAGCCTGAGCTGGGGGAGCTGCTGGGAGGGGGGGTCTCCTGCTTCTTCCTGAACCCAGGATTTGGTTCTGCCAGCACTGCTTTGAGGGCCTGCCTGAGTGTTGGGCTTTCTGCGAGGCTTCCTTATGGGTTTGAGATTGTGTCCTGGCCTAGGCCTTCCATGAGCAGTCCTCCTGCCGCCTCCAAGAGCTGGCTCATACCCACTTCTGGTACCTCCACAACTCCTTCTCACACCCATACCCTCCTGGCTCTCTCCATTGCCCTGTCCCAGCTATGTACCCCGCTGGGGGTAAGGCTGGGATTTGTATGTTTCTGCTTCCTTCGTTTTGTACCTTCTTCCCTTTTCTGAGCTAAGTCCTTTGGACATAGGAACTAGCTGGTGGGGGCTGGGAATAGGAGCTTGAAAAGTGCCAGCCTTTCCCACTAGGTGGGTATCAGAATCCTCCCATTCTGGATGCCCTCCTTCTCTTTACCCCTGATGTGTGCTTTAGCATAGCCTTTCTTGTGCCCCCTCACCTGTCGTCTTGGACCTGGCTGGGTAGTGGGATGAACCACGCCGCCCTTGCTACCCAGGATGCTTGACTGGCTGAGCAACATCGCTGCCCTGGGGCCGGCCAGCAGGCCACCTGGCCCTCTGTAGGCGTCTGGCTGGCTTGGACTCCTGGGGAGTGAGTCAGGGCCCTCCAACGTGGCCTTGGTGGCATGGGGAGGTGCAGCCCACAGCCTGGTGTGCTGGCATCTCGAAGCTTTCAGTTCAGCAGGCAGGGCTCCCCAAGCCCGTCTCAGGCTACTCTTTCCCCACACCCAGAGTTGGCTCCGAGCCTAGGATTTGGAATTCCCGGCTCAGGTTTCCACCTCTGATGGGTGGCAAGGACTTGGCAGGCGGTGGTGGTTCCATCTGCTATACTCCCGAGCTTTGCCTTTGTGCCCGGGCCAGACTGCTCTTGTCCGGAGATCAATGGGAAATTCCCGGGTGCCAGGGACCCCCCTCCTCCGCCCACCTTCTGGGGAGGGAGAGTTGGGCAATCTTCCTTACCAATGGCCACCTACGCTGCTGGGCTCCCATTCACCCTGCCCGGGTCAGGCCCTGGCCCAAGGCAACTTGAACCTTAAAAAGAGCCACCTTGGCCAAAGCAGAAGGGGCAGAGGGGAAGGGGCCACCTGTTATTAGCCCACAAGTCTGTCAGCCTGAAACTCCACATGGCAGCGCTGAGAAGGAAAAGGCCCCAGCAAGAACTGAGGTTACAGACAGACCCAGCAGTGGTCGTGTGGGGTCCTGTGGCCCAGACATCATGACCTCACCACGCCTCAGACACCATGAAAGCAGCCAAGACAGATGGTGCTAAGGGCAGGAGGAGACTTCTTTTTTTGCTTGGGCACCAGCCCTCACAGGACTCTGAGTGGCCACACAAGGCCTTGTGACCCAGTTCTTTAGCTTAGGGCAGAGAAGTCGGACTCCTCTCTTGTCTTTCTTTTCCTGGCCCTTCCTCCTAGGCCCCCAAAAACCTAAACAAGGCATGCCTGGGTCTGCTTCTCTGGCTCTGGCTTCTGTCCATCCCCATGTATAGAAAGAAAAAAGAGAAATATATTAAGCCACTCTCCTTTCCCCTTGCCTGAGCTCCCCAAACAAATGAAATAAAACAGAATCCCACTGGCCAGGTTTCAGTTGGAGACAGATGAAATTTTCTGTGATCCCAGCCCTTCCTGTCCCAGAAGGCATCTGAATCCTTCTTGTGAGTCAGCCAAGCCTTGATGACCCTGTGGCACCTACCCTTCAGGTGACCTCAGCGCCAGAGACCCTCTCCTCAGGACCCCTTCCTGCCGGGAGTGTCAGGAGCCGACCTCTGGCATAGTCCAGAGCGTTCAGTATCCACCCCTCACCCTACTTACTCCAAGAGGCGGGACTGCCGGCAATCATCCTCCCTGCTCCCTTGGTGAGGATCTGCAGCCTTGGAAATGGGGAAATATGGCTTCACAAGAGCCTCCAGCTGTAACCTGCCTCACTCTGCCCCTCAGAAGTGGTCACAGAATGAAGGCTAGCTTCTCTGGCGAGGACCAGCCCCCTTCTAGGTAGCGGCCACGAGGGTGACGTGACTGGGTCCCAGAGCTCCATCTGGATCAGAGCAGACTTCCATCCAAGGATGTGGCCCCTCTCAGAATAATGTTGGTGGATAGTGAAGGGAATTCTCAAGTTTGGTTTTAGAAGTTAATGAGAGTAAAGGTGTAAATTTTTTTTTTCTCATTTAAGTTCTGGAACCTCCTGAAATCTCCCTAGGCAGTCTGTGAACCTCCGGTTAAGAACCCCTGAACTAGACTCTTAACAAGCCCGTCCTTTTTGTTAGACGTTGGCCTCTGTCTCTGTCTGTTTCTTATTTTCTCCACCTGTCCCTCTGTCTGTCTCGCTCTGTCTCATTCTGCCTCTGTCCCTCTGTCTGTCTCTCCCCCCTTGGGCCTGAGGCTGTCTCAGCAGAGTGGGCTAGCCCGGTGTACACTGGTTGGGGTAGGCAGGTGGCCAGACTGCACTATTCCTTGAGGGACTGAGAGACGCCTGGGCCCCGTGCCCTTCTACATTAGAATCAGGGCTGCTGGCCTAGGCTCCTCCCTCTCAGGTTCCCACAGACTCCGCCCACCTCTTTCCCTCTCCCTCCCATTTACAGGTGGCACTGGAAGGCGGGCACGACCAGCCCTTTCATGTGGTAGGGGAGGCTCTACAGCCTTAATCACTGGCCTTGCTGCCTTGGGGCCTGAGGGGAGGGAAAGGGAAACTGAGGCCCTAAGTGGCTGTGTGATTCTCTTAAATAGCAGTGGGATGTGGCAGGTGAGGGCTGTGTCCCGGCCTTCTCCTTTTTTGTTTTTGTTTTTGGTGTGTGTGTGTGTGTGTGTGTGTGTGTGTGTGTGTGTGTGTTTAGCACAAAGCTTTATTTGCCTGTGGGTAGGAAAACTTCTTGCACTCAGCCACATTGCCCTGGGTGAAGCTGGCTCTCGCTCAGGCATGTGTGTGACGGGGACTTGGTGGAGCATGAGTTCTTAGAGTCACCTTGCTCTCCACTCTCCTCCAGGACTCGGGCCTCCCCATCTCCCTTCCCCCAAGTGACCTGCTCTCTGGCTGAAGGAGGGGTGGGCTGGGTCCCTGAGGGCACCAGGGAGAGTCAGAGTAGTGCCCTAAATCTCCTTGGCCATCTTTCCCTGAGCCCTCAGACATTGTGGTTTGCCAGCCAAGCCTCTTCTAAATGGCTTCAGAGGAGGGAGAGCTACTGCCTGGAAAAGCGGAGGAGGGCCAAGCTAAAACCAGTTGAAAACCAGGGGCTACCATCCCCAGAGGGAAGGGAACACACACATTTATGTATTTATTTATTTAATTGATTTAGGATTTATTTAAAGCTTTTTATTTTCAATATATGTGCATGGATAATTTTCACCATTCACCCTTGCAAACCTTTATGGGAACACACATTTATTAAGTGCCTACTATGTGCGAGGCACTATGCTGAGCATTTTGTGGATAATATTTCATTCTATCTTCACAATTGCAATTACTGCCCCCATTTTGCAGATGGGGGAACTGAGGCAGACAGTTTACATGACATGCAGCTAATAAGTGTTTGAGACTAGATTTGAACTCAGGTTCTCCCTACTCTAGGCCCAACAACAAAGCAAAATCCCTAAGGCTAGCCTGCTAAGTGAGATAAGACCCAGGGCTCTGGCCTCCAACTAGGACAGAATTCTCTCTACCCCCTTCCTTCCCTTTCTTCCACACACCTGTCTCTACCCACCCCCTCCATTCCATCCCATAAGCCTGAGCCTGGGGCTGAAGGGACCCAGGGGCTGCTAAGTGCCCATCTGGGCCTTGTGCAACCTTCCTGGAGTGGAGGAGCGCTGCCGGTTGAGGCAGGTAAGGTCTGGTGAGACCTAGCTCGGCTCACCTTACCTTGTGGGCCAGAGGCGGGATTTGGCTCTCCTGGCTATTTACAGGCCTGCCACCTGGGCCCTGACCCCCCCCCCTCTGGGCCACCCACCAGCTTCCTGCTTCTGCTGGCTTCCTCCCCCTCTGTGGGGAAGCTGTCCAGGGTGGTATCATCACTAAGAGGGGACCAACGCTGCCCTCCTTAGGCCTCAAATTGGGTTTCCTGAAGCAAGCTGAACTCCCCCTCCGGGCTCTCTCCCCCCAGCGCAGTGAGGGCACTCTGCTCTGTAGCTGACCCTTCCCTGAGCATGGATTGTGGGTGTTTTCAGTGCCACAGGGGAGAAGCACGCATGCCCTTCTGCTAACTGACGCTCTCGGGGAGCTGGTCTGTCCCTTTGTGCCCATTTTCCTTCAGAAGAATGAAAGAGCCTTGAGTAGCTGAGCTAGTGTTTCATAATCCAGAGCTCTGACCCCTCCTCTTCCTTTACCTGGAGGTAGCCTCTTATTTCCTGGAGATGCTGAGAACATCCCCATGATCCTTCCAGAGACCCAGAGGTACAGTTTTGGGGAGGGAAGAAAAGAGAAGAGAAGGGGATTTGTTATAGCAAAACTTTGTATTCCCTGACTTTGAAATAAAGGGGTGGTAATAGTCCGCAGGCACTTAGTGCTTTCACACTGACGTACCGTGGAAGTAGGTATTCCAGGTGTTGTTTTCGCTGTGCAGAATAAGGTTTATCCAATTACATTTTATTGAGATTTAGACTCAGTGGTTTAAGTGTGATTCAGGCTCATCCGGGTGGTAGGTAGCAGAGTTGGAATTCTTGTTCTGCTCCTCTTTCACAGCACACGTCACTGTCAGCGTAGGCTCTGTGCTCAGGCAGTAGAGCACCCAGCACCTGTCTGATACCCAGGCCAGCTCCATCCTTTGGGATGATGTCCTTTGCTGAATGACCTGTGAAGTCATTTCCAGAATGACTGGTGTCGCAGCCCAGCTGCCTCGTACCTTGGACAGGGGAAAGATTTCATAGCTGTTTATTGAGTTGTTGACCTGGGCTACCACAGTAGCCTATTGAGAGGTCCCCCCACCCACATGTCCCGTAGACCTTCCTAAAGTACAGGTCTACCCATCATCCCCCAGGATTCAGCAAACTCCTGCCACTTCCTGTCACCCTGAGGAGCAAATACACACCCTCTGCTTGGCATTCAGAACCCTTTTTAATCTGGCCCCTTCTTGCCTTGCCAGTCCCTCATTCCCCAGAATCCCCAGCTTTGAGATCCAAGAGGCTTTTCCTTGGCCCCCCATTTTCTGGCTCTTCAGCAGTGTCACCAGCTTTCCCCATACCTGAAATCCTCTGCCTCTTCATCTTCCTCTCCTGGCTTCCTTCTGCAAGAAGTCCCTAATGGGAGTGCCTTCCCTCCAAGACCCCCCCCCCATTATCTTATATACCTCTTGGGCAGTCTCTTCCTGAGTCCCTCCCTGTGTGGCCCTGGCCATGTCACTTCCCCCTGGAGTCTGCTCTGTAAAATGAGCTGGAGAAAGCAATGGCAGCCACTGCAGTGTTTTTGCCAGGGAAGCCCCCAGTAGGGTCACGGAGAGTCGGACATGACTTGACAACAACATCTTGTGTGTATGATTGTTGGTGCGCCATCTATCCCATTAGATTGTAACCCCCTTGAGGGCAGGGATTGCCTGTATCACTTAATCAGGGCTCCTTCATTGAGGGGTTGGGCACCTGCCTCCAGCCTGCTTCCCCTCTGCCCTGCTTCTTGGGGGAATCTCCCTAGGCTGGGCCTTGACTGTGATAGGGAAAGAGAAAAGGAAGGAGGTCAGAGGTCAGGGAGTCAGGACCAGACAGCTGTGGAATAAATAACATCTGGTGAGACATGCTTGGATCCTAAGAACTATTGAGGCTTTTAGCGCCCTTGGATTCCCAGACCTCTTGGAACTTGACTAACGTGTCAAACCAATAGGACACTGGGTCCTTCCCTGGGCAGAAGGCCTCTTAACCACTGGCCTGACCTTTTGGGAGAACCTTGAAATTATTATCATCAAGGGTAGAACTAGACAGGAATCTAGGGGTCAGTGGACATGAGGCCCTTTAAGAAAGCTGGGGATGAGCCCTCCCTCGGTTTCCTTTCTCTAGGAGTAAAGCCAATCCTCACGTCTGAACTCACCCCCCTTCCTCTCTGGTAGGGGTTCTGCTGCCCTGACCTCCTTTCCAAGAATCAATGAATGAATAGAAAAAAGAGAAGGAAAAAGTGGTTTCTGTGCTTAAGGGTCAGTGCTCTGGATTCCGAGGGGAATTTCTTAGCCCAGAAATCCTAAACCCCCCCCCAGGGGCATTCCTCCCCGAAGGTTAGTGATAAAGTTGTGATTGGCCTGTGCTGAGGGGCAGTTGCCAGGTGGCCCACTACTTCAAAGAAGAGGAGAGGAGACAGCTGGATGGGGTTTTAGGCAGGTGACAAAGTGTCTGTTCCTCCTAGGTGAGCCTGCTCAGCCATTTTCCCAGTTTGGGAAGGTAGGTAGGACCAAGTTGCTAAGTCCGTGGGGGTGGGGCAGGGAGGGAAGAGAATGTCTTCCCTCTGGAGGAAACCACAAGCAGGTCTGTTCCTGCTGAGGCACTTCCTGGAGTTAATCTCTTCAGACTGTCTTTTTTTTTTTTTTTTTTTTTTTTAATTAATTTTATAATTATAACATTTTCTTTGACAGTACATATGCATAGGTAATTTTTTACATTATCCCTTGTACTCCCTTCTGTTCTGAATTTTTCCCTCCTTCCCTCCACCCCCTCCCCCAGATGGCAGGCATTCCCATACATATTAAATATGTTATAGTATATCCTAGGTACAATATATATGTGCAGAACCAAATTTTGTTGTTGTTGTTGCAAAGGAAGAATTGGATTCGAAAGGTAAAAATAACCTGGGAAGAAAAACAAAAGTACAAACAGTTTACACTCATTTCCCAATGTTCCTTTTCTGGATGTAGCTGATTCTGTCCATCATTGATCAATTGGAATTGGATTAGCTCTTCTCTATGTTGAAGATTTCCACTTCCATCAGAATTGATCCTCATACAGTATTGTTGTTGAAGTGTATAATGATCTTCTGGTTCTGCTCATTTCACTCAGCATCAGTTGATTTAAGTCTCTCCAAGCCTCTCTGTATTCCTCCTGCTGGTCATTTCTTACAGAGCAATAATATTCCATAACCTTCATATACCATAATTTACCCAACCATTCTCCAATTGATGAACATCCATTCATTTTCCAGTTTCTAGCCACTATGAAAAGAGCTGCCACAAACATTTTGGCACATACAGGTCCCTTTCCGCTTCTCAGTATTTCCTTGGGATATAAGCCCAGTAGTAGCGCTGCTGGATCAAAGGGTATGCACAGTTTGACAACTTTTTGGG
Organism: Sminthopsis crassicaudata; assembly: GCF_048593235.1. Classification (NCBI taxonomy): domain Eukaryota; kingdom Metazoa; phylum Chordata; class Mammalia; order Dasyuromorphia; family Dasyuridae; genus Sminthopsis; species Sminthopsis crassicaudata. The sequence continues at coordinate 673,376,067 of NC_133617.1, forward strand.
CATAATTCCAGATTGCTCTCCAGAATGGCTGGATTCTTTCACAACTCCACCAACAATGCATCAGTGTCCCAGTTTTCCCACAGCCCCTCCAACATTCATCATTATTTGTTCCTGTCATCTTAGCCAATCTGACTGGTGTATCTCAGAGTTGTCTTAATTTGCATTTCTCTGATCAATAGTGATTTGAAACACTTTCATATGAGTGGAAATAGTTTCAATTTCATCATCCCTCAGACTGTCTTGTGGGGTCAGAGGTCTCTTGTGTCTTCTCCAGATAGATAGATGGGACCCAGGAGGAGGCCTCCCCTTGGGCAGGGCCCTGCGGCCTCCATTTCTGGCTGTGGCCAGAAAGGGACGCTTTGGCCCAGAATTGTTGGGAAGACAAGGGGTGCTCTGGGGGAGTGAATTGTCACCCCCTCCTGAGGTAGTGGCTGGGTTTTTGGAGCTCCCCTCTAATTCTGGTGGGAATTCAAGCAAATGCTCTCAGGCAGCTTTGGCAAACCCGAGGTCCTGAGGCCCCGAATGCCCTTTCTCTGATTCCAGCTTGGCCAAGGAGCTGCCCAGCTGTGCAAACAGTCAGCAGTGCCTCTGCTTGAGGGGCGCCCCTCCTCCTGCCTGGGCCTTCTCCTGGGGAAAAGGCTTAATGCTCCTGGGCCATAGCAGACCTCCAGGTGTGTCTGTGCTCAGGCTGGGGCAAGGGGGAAGCTTGTCATAGGAGGAAACCAGCTGATCTGTCCCCTTGGTGCCAAAATAAAGTCAGAGCCTGGAGCAAAAAAGACTCTGATGGACTATAGTTTGAGCTCCTTGACTTTTCCTTTGCTTGAGGGAATGTTCCTAGGAGGCCATTTTGCTAGGCTCAGTCTGCTCCTGGCCCTCAAGGAAATGGGCTCAGCATTTGTCCAAGATTCCTGGAGGACGCAGTTGGGAAACAAATTTGGCCCTTGTAATATCCCTGATGTGGCCTTCTCTGAGAAGCCGAGGTGCCTAGGAAGGATGGGCCAGCCTGTCCTGGGGCTTGCTGGGGTGCCAGGCATCCTGCCTGTGCACCCCCGTACCCCTACCTTAGCATCTGCTAAGCCTGGGCTTTGTCCCTCTAGGGCAGCGCTCCGCTGAGTGCCAGCCAGTGTAATTCATAATAAACGTTTATTGATTAATAGATGGAAGAGCAGCTTCAGGAGTGCCCAGGGGGAGGATCTCCAGAGAGCCCTACTTCTCAGCCTGGGATAGTCTCGCAGCCCATTTGAGCCTGGGCAAGCATGGCTCAGAGCCTCTGAATGGAGGCATTTGTTCTGGGCCTCTGAGGCCTAGAGGTCTGCACCAGGTTAGCAGAAGGCTTTGTGGTTATTCTGGCTGAAGGTGACTGGGAAGGAGCCGATGCTCCCTCTAGTGCCCGCAGCTCTGACTGCACGGCCCTCTGGGGCATCCGAGCCAGCCGAATCATCCAGTCCGTCCCCTGGGTGATATGGCCTGGTCTGGCGTCACTCTGGGAGAGAAAACATGGACTGAGGGGGTCGAGGTGGCTGCAGGCATATGGCAGGGCTCAGAACCAAGCTTATCGAGTCCAGAGGCTTCCTGGAGGGCTGGGGCCCCAGAAATAGAGGCGCGGGTGGGCGCTGTGGGAGAAAAGAGGGACACTGGGGTAGAGTGGGTACAAGCTAGGGCTCAGACCAGAGCTGAGGGATGCTGGGTGTGGGACGGTGATTTAGGGCATAGATGGCTCCATTCCAGGCCATCTGGGAGAGGCTTATGGAGGCAAGCTACAGAAAAACCTGGGCTTTCCAGAGGAAGGAGTGAGGGCTGGAGCTTCCCTGCCCCAGGCGGTTAGGAGTCTGAGCTGCCATGATGACAAGGGACAGGAAGTGGAGAATGGAGCTGGGAGGGGATGCGGAGTAGCCCCCCCAGAACGGGAGCCTGCTGGAGTAGTTGAGGAGGATTGCAGACAGTTTTGTGTCATGGGAACATGGGAAGTCTGGGGGGGGAAACTATTAGGTTTTGACCTATTAGGAATGTTAGAGGAGAGCCCCATTCCAAAGTCCTGTCAGGTGCAAAATAGGGACGAGGAATCCCTAAAGCAGGGCTGGGAAGGCTCGTGGGCTTAGCCCCCAGATGATCTCAGAGAAGCTGAGGAGGCAGAAGGTGAATCAGAAAATGGAAAGCCGGTGGGGGGGGGGGGGGAGGATGCTGTCTGCCTTATCCAGGAAGGGATGGAACAGGGATTGACTACGAGAAAGGACAATGGGACTGAGTCACACTGTCTGCATGGGGCTCCCATCAGAAAGGTTGCAAGCGAGCTTGAAGCTGGGGACATGAGAGGAGAAAAAACATGAGGATCCTGGAGACCCCAATGGGAAGGGCTGGAGATTGCTGGGGTAGTGTGCTCCCAGAGGAAACTGCTAGGGACTGAAGAAAGACCTTTGAGTTCTCAACCTTTAAGCTGATAACCTTCATCTGAAGAGATGGCTTTGTTCTGAGCCTTGTCGTCCGCCTCCATGAGTCTGTCAGTGTCCCTGTCTGGTACCTTCCTTCAATGTCTCTGAGCCATTGTCTCCTCAGGTTCTCCTTCCTGTCAGACTCGGGGTCTGAGCCACTGGCTCTACGCAAAGCTTTCTGAACTCCTTAGAGTGGGGGGGAGGCTGGGGGCAGGGAGGGAATCTTTCTCTGGGTTGTTGGCTCCAGCTTCTTACCCCATCTGCAGGCCGGCCGGTTGGCTTTGGATGGCGGCAGAGCCTCGGCCCTCCGAGACTTGGGACTTGGGCAGGAGGGGCTGCTTCCCAGGGCGCCCTTCCCTCCCTCCTCCTCTTTTGGGCCATCTCTGATCCGACTCCTAGTGTTGCATGTGTCCAGGCTGGGGAAGCAGGTGTCTCCTGACTGACAATGGGAAACCAGTGTCCTCTGCAAACTAGGTCTGGAGGCAGCTGGTCGGCAGAGCCCTGGAGTCAGGGACGCTTGGCTAAACTTCTTGTTGCCTCAGTTTACTCAGCTGTCAAATGGAAGTAATCGCAGCTACCTCCAAGTTCTTGTGAGGACCAAGTGAGAAAATACTTGTAAAAGGCCCAGCACTGTCCTTGGCACAAAGCCGCACACAACAAACAGATGCTGCTTTCCTTCCTCTGAACCGCTCCTCTGCGTTGGAGGCTGCAGTGGAAGATGGGGGGTGAAGCGCAGCTTTGAGGCCGGCTGTTGTTAGTGCAGCGTGAGGCTTGATTCTGTTCTCTTTGCTGGGTACCTTGGCCTCACTGTCTGTGAGCAAAGCACCTGAAACCCTGCTTTCTCCTTGCAGGTTCCTCCGGAGAAGTGCCGCTACGCTGTGGGTAGCATCCTGAGCGAGGGGGAAGAGTCGCCATCCCCCGAGCTCATCCGCCTTTACCAGAAGTTTGGATTTAAGATCTTCTCCTTCCCAGCTCCCAGCCACGTCGTGACTGCCGTCTTCCCCTACACCACAGCGCTGTCCATCCATTTGGCTGTGCACAGGGTCCATCCCGCCCTGGACGCGTATATCAAGGTAGGCTGCCTTCCTCTGTCTGGCCTTGTGGCAGGCTTGAAACAGGAAGCACAGAGGGGCAGGCTGGGAGCAGGCTGAGAGACTGGGGCTGCCATCTAGGCTTCTGCCCTGTCCTCCAGCTGCTGCTGGGACTGCTGTGGAGGGGGTGGGGAAGTTGCCCCGGAGTCAGGAAGGCGGATTCCCGAGTTCAAATCCAGCCTTGGATGCTTCCTCTTGGGGGGACTCTAGGCAAGTCCCTTCACCCTGTTTGCTTCAGTTTCCTCATTTATAAAGTGAGCTGGAAAGGGAAAGAGTAAACCACTTCAGTGTCTGCCAGGAAAACCCTAAACAGGTCACTAAGAGTCAGTTGTGACTGAACTGACCGGACATAATGACGGCAACCTGGGGTGGGGGTTGGGAGTGCTGAATGAACCCTGTCCGGTTGGAACCTTAGAGCTATCCAATGCTCAGTCCCACTAAGTGTCAGCCAAGGGTCTCATTGGCAAAAGTGTCATTTTGTTCCTTAGCATCCATCATGATTTGGGCCGCCATCAGCTCCCTGTCTCTCCAGACCCCCGGACCATTATCTGATTAACAAGGGGGCCCCATCAAACAGTTTTCCTCAGCAGAAGGCAGCCTTTAAAGTCCTCTCCTCCTCTCCCACTAACCCAGCCAGAAGCCAGAAGCCAGAATCTGTGGGGGGCCATCCTCTGACTGGGAAGCTCCAGCTACTCTGAAGTTGGCAGAGGAATAGACAGCTGCTCCCTGTCTTCCCTCTCTTGTTCTTTCTGTGATCTGCACGATGTGATTCCTGGGGTTCAATTAGCAAGAACCCCAATGGCCTCTGGGTATAGTCACCAAGAGAAGGACCAGAGCTGGACCAACCTAGTGGACTCAAGAGGCCAGGCTCTTCAGAAGACAGGTCATTGGAGCTATTGGAGGGAGAGCCGGGACAAAGTGTGAATGGAAAATGAAGTAGGGGCAAGGCTGTTAAGGTTTCCCCAATCTAAAAAACCAATGGGTTTTTTTTTTAAGTTATTTTTACATGCTTTTATTATTTCTCCTTCTCACTGGTCCTCCTCAGGGGACAATTCAAAGCAAGCTAAAAAATAGGACCCCTCCCCCACAACAATCATGCATAGTCCAGCCTCACAGATTCTCTTTGGCCATCTCCCCAAACCTGCATTTTTAGATGCATTCTTTCTTGCAGGAGGATGGGAGATTTCATCATCAGTGGTTTAGTATTGCAGTGATCAGAATAATAGAATCTTTTGAAGATGTTTTTCTCTGTATGACTGTCATTGTATAAACTCTTTTCCTGGTTTTCACTCTGCATCAGTCCATAGCAAAGTCTGAAGTGGTTCCCTTTGTCATTTATTATGACAATCATATTCTGACACTCAGTAGCCAGTATTTATTGAGTGCCAAGAGCTGAGGGTGGCATTTATGGGTGGCAGGAGTCAGGGCATAGAAGGACTTGAGCAGACTTGCTGAAGAAGTCACAGAAATCCCAAGTGATGACACCAGTTGAGAAATGAGGCAACATCTGAGCCAGAATTTTCCCTTCAGGGGAAGTTTGGCATCCATGGCCCCGCCATCCAGTCAGCAGGACAGATGAGGTCTTACTCACCTCAAGCAGGGTCTTCCTAGCATACGGGGAGGGAGGGAGGTTCGTTCCTCATTAACTCTGCAGGCTCTGTCCTCCACAGTTTGTCCAGGCGTTCCTCAGGAACTGGGGCCTCTTCATGAAAAGGGCTACTGTAAACAGGCTCTGTCTTTGTGGGACCTTCTTTCTTTTACCTCTGTTGTCAAGTCCTTTCAATCTTGTCTTGGCAAAGACACTGGCACAGTTTGCCATCTCCTTCTCCAGCTCACCTCACTTCTAGAAACGGAGGCAAACAGGGCGAAGTGACTTGTCTAGGGTCACACCACTGGCAAGTGTCTGAGGCCGGATGTGAACGTGTGTCCTCCCGGCTTCCCCGGCACACCCAGGTGCCCAGAGTATAGAGTGCTAGAATAGTTGGCTCAGGAGATGGGGGCACAACTCCCAGGTGCTTTCCAGATGCCTGCACTGATTACCGCTATGCATACGAATATTGGTGTGGCCCCAGGGCCTCCCGACATTATCATCTTCCTTTTCTGCCGTCCCTGCCAGTCTCGTGGGCGCGAGGCAGAACCTCTGAGGTTAGCGATGGTTGTTGAACAAAAAGCGGTTTGAAATATCTTCCAGAATGTGAGGGGGGGAGAAGGTAACTGTTGGTGTTGGGCCCCCTCTTGTGAAAACCCAGAGGTGCCAGTGTGCGTGCCAGGCTCCTGGCCTCAAGAAAACAAGCTCTGAGCACTCTCGGCCGTCCCTTTGTAAATGGCCAGGAGAGGGATGGCAGGGTGCCCGGGGAGACCAAGGAGGGTGGCCCACCTGGTATGTCGCAAAATCCTCCTGGCAGACCCCTCTCCCTTTGGCTGGTACCTGGAGGCCCAAATGTAAGTTCCCATGACGAGTCATCTCTGGGAGCTGGGCAGAAGGGATCTGTCTGTGTTTTTCTCCATTCTCTGTTCTCTAAGAAGCCCTTGCTGGGGAGCTGGGGCCGGTGGCAGAAGGGGGCTTTCCCCCTGCCCTGACCCTGTGATGTGCCCACAGGTCACCTATGGCACAGGCCCTTTGTCTCTGCCATGCTGGGCACTGTGTATGTGAAGGGCCAGCTGGGAGAGTGCGGGCCTTTTGTGAAAATGCCATGGGAATGGAAGTGTGTCCAAGGCCATTCCAGTGTCTGGTTTTTAGATACTTCTGCCACATTTCCCAGCTCTCAAGACTTTTTAGGTATTCTAGGTAGTGATGTCACTTCTTTGAAAACTCCCTCCCCAGGGAGCCCCAGGCGCATTGAAGATGGAAAAGTCCATGAGATCTGTGTAGTCTTGATCCGCAAGTCAGGGCTGGAGACAGCCAGCAGGAAGCTCCCAGGTCTGTGGATGCACACAGGATATCTCAGGGAGGCAGGGAGTTCCCCCTGACCAGGACCAGCCGCCATCTTGGGGGGGGGCTTTCTGGCATCCGGCCTCTCTTTTGGCTCCTCGGGACATGGTTTTTGTTAGCTTCTGGTCCCAGGGAACACTTGCTGAGCCTGGAGGGAGGACCCTCAGATCCAGGAACCAACATGAAGGAACTGAAGTCAAAGGCCCTTGAGTATTTGCCTTTGCTCTTTGAGAAGGGGAGGCAGGGCCACCCCTACTTCTCCCTGTCTTGATTCTCCATCCCTTACTGTGGAAATGGGGAAAGGAGAGGCCTGAGGAGGCCCCAGTCCCTCTGCTGCTCCCTGAGCTCTGCCGCACAGCCTGCGCCTCTCTCTGGGCCTCTGTGCGCCTTCTTAATCTAATGGAACCATCTGGGGGGGTAGAGAAAAGGGAAAAGGAGAAAGAAGACTTGAGGAAGAGCTGGAAGGAGGAGTCCTGGCCTTGGACTGAAGGAGCTAAGGGAAGGGGACAGGAATGGCCTCCTGCAAGAGGGTTTGGGCCTAGGAATCCCCTGGGGCATGCTGGGAGCAGTCAGCTGTCTGGAAGGATCCCCAAAAGATCCCCAAGAACCCAGCAGCCAGGATGACCCAGCCATGGTGCAGCACATAGCGCCCAGCCCCCAACCCCGGCCTCACTCACCAGCCCTCTTCTTTCTCATCTCTGCTCCTTCCTGGCCTCTGTGGCCCACTCTCTGGCCCTAGGTCCTGGCATTCCATCTCTGCCTCAGAGCAAAAGTACGGTCTCCCCAGCCTTTCTGGGCCCTTCTTCAGGAAAGCCTTTCCCATGCCCTCTGGTCACTGGCGACTCTCCTCAAGTCTGCTCACAAGTGCCTGTTTACAAGCTGTTATCTTCTAACAGAAAGTAAGTGCCTTCTGGGCAAGAACTCCAGCACCGTGGGCTTCTTATCTGATCCTTGCCCGTAATGAGAGCTCAGTGAATCCCTGCTTGTTAAATGAAGGGGAAAGTGGCGCAGAGCTGCGCCAGAAGCAGAGGCTGGGACTGCTTTCCTGACCCGGCCTCCCGTGCAGGCCCGGCGTTCCCTCTGCAGGGGAGTTTGTTCTCTGAGGTGAGGGCCGGCTTGTGCCCCGTGTGCCAGGGCTGAGAGCTCCAAGTGGTGCGCGTGGGCCCTTGTGTCTGTGTGCAGTTGTTCATTGGTCTGCCTCCTCCTGACCCCGGGTGGGGTTTTCTTGGCAGATACCAGAGGCTTCCTCCATTTCTTTTTCCAGCTCATTTGACAGGTAAGGAATCAGGCAAACAGGGAGAAGTGACTTGCCCAGGCCGACACAGCTAGGAAGTAAGATTTGAGCTCATGAAGATGAGTGCAGGCCCAGCACTCCATCCTCTTCACCACCTAGCTGGGTGCTGGGCATTGAATGAGAGTCATCTTTAACAAGCCAGGGCTTGGGTTAGCAAATTAGCACGCAGTTGGCTTCTGGCTGATTGAAGCCATCACCTCCCGGTCCCAGGGCATGGACCGCGTAGAGTTAACACCTGCTTGGGAGCTGCAGGAGAGAAGAGGCTCTGTCACCGCCCAAGTGTTGTGGGGAGTGAGACCTCACTCATGCTGGGTCGATGAGACTTCAGGTGGTGTGAGAAGGTGTCCCCTCTGCCCGGCCCCTGGTGCGGGGCTGGCTTGTGAAGGGAGATGGCAGCTACGGAGGTCCCAGGAAACACTGCTCTTCTCTCACCCCTCCACATCCCGCCCTCCCAGTCAGAGGCCCTCGTTTTTGTCTCCCGTGTCTCCCTTACCTAATGCTAGTTGGCGCTGTGTCCTCCTGTTAGGCAAGTTTGGGGCTATCTGCAAGAGGAAGTTTCTCACTAGATGATCCGCCTTCAGTTTGAGGGAGAGGCAGACACGCCCCGTGAGCAGAGTTGTACACGGTAGCTACACGCGTGTGCATGTCCCCGCTGCTTGATGGGTCTCATTCTGGGGGTCACAAAGTGGAGCCACGCTGAAACCTGAAATGCAATGTGCAGGCGAACAGTCTGGCCGGTGGGCGGCCCACAGGTGTTGACGTCATTTACGCTGACCCACTGCCTGTAGGCCTTACACAGAGACCTTGCAGAGAAGCGGCCCCTCCTGTCTGGGGTAAACCAGCCTCCATCCCTCTGACTGCGCCTAATGAGGAGGTTTTATAAGGTGAGAGACAGAGTAGAACCGCTTTGGAGTCTGCAGGTATCATCAATTACTGCTATCTGGCCATGTGTCCTTCCCCCTCTGGATGAAAAGCCCGGTAATAGGAGTGGATCACCCCTTTGGTCCCGGCCCAGAGAAAGCACGGGCACCCAGAGTATGAGTAGTAATCAGCCCAGCAGGGAGCACAGACATGAGCCCCAAGTTAGGCCAGACTGGTACAGAGGGAAGTGGGCAAAGAGGGATCCCCTCTGTCCTTGTTCTCGAGCTACCCAAGGGATCCCATTCCAACCCATCTCCCCCAGTAAGTTGCCCTTCCATTCCCATCGGCTGGCTCCTCCCCTCTTGCCCCCATAAGTGCCCACATCTCCTCCATCCACATATAATTCTCCTCTTGCTCTTGCCGCAACCCTTCACAGCCCAGCTGCTGATCTTGTCCTTCCACCAAACTGCTCTCTTCAAAGTGATGGAGAGTCTCGGAGTTGCCAGATCCAGGGGCCTTTTCTCCATCCTCATTCCCTTACCTCTTGGTGGCCTGCGAAACTGCTGATCACTTTGTCCTCCTGAAATTCTCTTCTCTAGGTTCTCAGACCACGCCTCCTGGTTCTCCCACTGATCTGATTGCTCCTTCCCTCTCTCCTTTGCTAGCTTCTCCTCCAGATCCCACCACCTCATCATATGTGTCCCTCAGGGCTCTGTCCCAGCCCTCCTTTCTTGTCCCTCTACACTGCTCCCCTTGGTGATCTCATCAGCTCCCGTGGAATTAATTATCGCCTCTATGCTGATGATTCTCAAGTTTACCTTTCCTGCCCCAAACTCTCTGCTGACCTCCAATTTCATGTCTCCAACTGCCTTTCAAACGGCTCCAACTGGATGCCCAGGAGACATCTGAAGCTAAATAGGGCTAAAATTGAACTCATTATCATTATTTACCAATCCCCTACCCCCGTTACTGATCAAGGTACCACCATATCCCCAGTTCCTCAGCCTCAAAGACCTAGGAGTCATCCTCTCTCTCGCTGCCCATATCCACAGTGTTGCCAGGGTCTGTCCACTTCCCCTTTGCCACATTTCTTGAATGTGCCCACTGAGAAGTTGGCACAGGCCCTTCTCTTTTTGTGCCTGGACTGTTGCAGGAGCTGCCGGGGATCTGCCTGCTCCAGGTCTTCCCCTCCATCCATCATCCTCCATGCAGCCACCAAACTGATCTTCCTAAAGCATGGCTGAGACCATTCACTCCCCTGTCAGCCCCGCATCACTCCCACAAACTGTCAACAGATTCCCTGTCACTTCCAGGGAGCTCTGTTGGTCATTCAACGCCTCTATGAGCTGGCCCCTTCCTCTCTTCCCATGCTCTTACACCTCAGTCCCCCACTACATTCTCTTGGATCCAATGACAGTGGCCCCCTGGCTGCCCCATGAACAAAACTCCCATCCCCCATGCCTGGGATACTCTTCTCATCTTCACCTCCTGGCTTTCCTGGCTCTCTTTGTATTGCAACCAAAATCTCATGTTCCCAGGAGTCCTTTTGTACCCCACTCTTAATTCTAGAGCTTTCCTTGGATTAATAATTTCCTATTTATATTGTACCTTTCTGTTTGCTTGTTTTCTCCCCCATTGTGAGCTCCAAGAAGGAAAGGAGTTGCCTTTTGCCTCTTTTTGTATCCTCAGTGCTTAACAGAATGCCTGGCACATAGTAGGTCTTTAAAAAATGTTTACTGATTGATTTGCTGATTGAACAATCAAGAGTTGCCTACTAAAAGTAATACCAGAGCCTCCTTGGTGTTTCTGCCACGGCCTGTCCCTTCACCCACTCTTTCCCTTGCTCAGCCCACACTGGAAGGAACCTTAGTGGTTGTCCAAAACAGACTTTTCACATATAGGGAAACTGAGGCCCAGAGAGGTTCAATGATTTATGGACAGCATCACTAGAGCCAGGTCACGCAGTGACTAATGCAGAGTTTGTTAGCCACACTCCGCCCTGGCTCTCAGGCTCGCCCCCTTCTTTCCTATTCTCTTAGACCCTTCAGTTAGTTCCAGAATCACAGAGCTCAGAATGTTTAGGTTTAGAAGGGACCTCAGTGGCCAACAAGTCCAACCCATACCCAGGAGAAATCTCTGCTGGAGCACGCCCGGCCGGAGGTCACCTGGCCCATGTTTGGATGCCTCTGACTGAAGAAACTAGTCCCTTCTCGGTCCTAAATTGCCCCTTTGCACCTCTGCTGTTGCTCTTGGGCCTCTTCTCTGGCACCAAGCGGAAGTTTGTCTTCCACGTGGCAGGTGGCCATTGGGATGCTGGCAAGTGGCCAGCATCCTCTTCCTTATTCCCTCCTGAAGCTTCTCTTGTAGCTTGTAGCGCCAGCTCCTGGGACCGATCCTCCACTGCCACGGGCTCACGGCCCTTTACCTTTCTGGTTCCCCTCCTGGGAATTCTTCCTCTCAGCAGCGGCCTCTTAGTGTGTCTCCCAAAAGGGATGATGGCCCCGGCTCCAGAGGGACGTCGTCTTCCCAGTCTTGGGACTCAGGTCTTTTTCACAGAGTACAGGCTCACCCGAGCATGCTGGTCATTTTTATTGTGATTTGTGCCCACAAATCATGAAAATTCCTCGTTCCTGCTTCAGACAAGCTGCTTATACTTGGCCATTAGATTTTTGAATCCAAGATGAGACTTCATTTACCCTTATTGAATTTCACCTGTGAGACCAAGGTGCTCAGCCCAGGGTCAATGGTCGCCATGGGTCCATGGATAGAATTTAGAGAATCCATAATCTAGGATTGAAAATAAAAAGACTAACTCCTAGCTGGGACTAACTCCTAGCTGGAACTTACTATTTACTTATGTTATTTAAAAGCATTGTTCCAAGGTCGTCTCTAGGGTTTACCAGACTGCAAAGAAAATGTCGGGGACTTCGGATTAGCCTCTGCCCTTGCTCTGCTCTGTTAGGATCTCTGGTTCCTGACTGTCCTCTGGGCTCTCCCTCCCAACTTGCTGCCCTGGTGAGCCTGCCCTTCTGTGCAAGTTACCGAGGCCAGACAAGCTCCTCGTGCCTCTCCCTTGGAGACTTCCTGCCGCAGTGACATTGAACAGCATCGGGCAGCCTGCCGCTGCTCCCTCCATCTTCCCTGGAACAGGCCCACGTACCTCATTGCTCATGGCTGAACTTGATTCTCACCTCTTTACTCTAGGGGCTGCTAGCATCAGTCTTTGGCCATCTTCACTTGTCCAGATGCGGCAGGGGGCTTGTTCCCGTGTCACATGTGGCTTGTCTGCCTGCAGTGGGGACCCAGATGAACAACAGTTAATGTCACGATCAGGCAGCTTACAAAAATAAGGAAATTTGCAATAACTTTATCCCATAGCCTTGGGATTAGAGTCCCAGCAGAGAGGTGCTGTGCCTTCCTGCTTCCTGGGCTTGCTTGGCCTTGGTTCACCTCCCTAAAGTGCATCCCCAGACAAGGGTGGGTCAGGGGCCCGGCCGCCTCATGATGCAGCTGGTTACACCGAGGCCCAGGAAAGGGAACTTGTTCCCTGCCCAGAGTCGCCCCACCCACTGAGAGCACTGATGCTGTCACCGGAAGCTCAGCCCCTGCTCTCCCCTGCTCCCTCTCCCCCCAATTGCCCACCTGTCCTTTCCCGCTGGCATTTATTCCTCTCCTGGTTCCCAGTTACTCTGCTTCATGGCTCCATCTGCATAGAACAGCTTTTCCCTCTGCTGGATAATCAATCAGCGACTTTTCCGTCAGCCTAGGCACAGGATGAGAGGGCTCAGCTGACCCAAGGTCCTTTCTCCTTCAAAGGACACAGCCGATGTTAGTCATCACTTTGGCCCACAGGGTCTTCCCTTCCAGGGAAACGCCTCTGCCATTTGGGACAACGGTGCTGCTCACAGAACTTTCTAGAGAGAGAGCAGCCTTTTTTAAAAAGCACATCCAAAACACAGTTTTCCTAGTGGTAAGGGGGCTTCCCATGAGCCGTGCATCCCTGAAGCTCAGCCGGGGGTCTCTGCTGAGGTCCATCACAACCATAGTCCTTTCCCGGCCTCCCTCCCTTTGTAGTCCCCTGCCTTTAGCCCCTTTGGCTCCCTGGGCAACTCTCTGGGGGGTTCAGGAAGCTGTGGCCTGTGGGGCTCTCTGCAGTGAGTAGGGGGAGCTTTGGCCTAGGGGAGGCTCTGTGCCTGAGAGGCTGTCTGGAGGCTGGGAGAAGCAGGCTCACGGCTCACTTTCTCCCCACCCTTCCTCTAACTTCTTGGCATTTGGGAGTTTGAGGGGCTGCATCTGAAACGGGGGTGTCCCCCTCTTCCCTAGCCCACAGCTGCCTCCATTCTCCCTCCTCAGGCTCTCTAAGGGAGTTGGGCTCTGGGCAACTCTAGGAGGTCGAACGGAGGTGTAAATTGCATGGCAAGCTGCCTTTCTGAGGTGAAAATGAAAAACTGGGAGGTGGGGCCCCTCGGCCTGGCACAGCGGCTTCCGCCCGGCCTTGCTGCCTCCGCTTTCCCCTCTCCCTTCATCTCTGTGGCGGCCACCTCAACTGCGTCTCCTCCCTTCTCACCTACCTCTCCCCTTCCTTTGCCAGCTTCATCTCCATGACCACGCTGCTCCCATCACTCCCTGCTCTCTCTCCCCCATCTTTCTCTCTCCCTTCTGGTGCTCCCGGCACTGGGCACGGCACCTGGTCTGGGGCTGCCCTGCAGAGGGGCATTAAGATGGGAGGTGATGGGAAGTGTTTCATTTTAACACGTCATTCCCATTTCCTATGTGGCTTTTCAAGCTGTTTAATTGTAACTTGGCCAGCCGCTTCCCCCCGACAAGCAAGGGCCTGGTGGCCACTGGGAGTGGGGCTGCGAGGAGCTGACAGAAGCTCCCAGGGTAGGGAGGATAATAAGGATGTGCCGTGTTTGTGAGGCAGCCCCCTGCTGAGGTGTGGCATTTTGCACATGTCACACAGAGGGTCTCTCGGGATGCCCAGACATGTACCCCCACGTGTGCGCACGGGTGTGTTTGTGCATTTCCTTGTGTGTTGGGGAGATGTGGGGGCGTGTATATAGCAGGGTCTCTCTATATAATTAAAAATAAGTGTGCATCACTTCACCCACTACTGAAATGCCACCACCCTTGGGTAGAATGCAACAGCTGCTTACCAGCTGGGTGGTTTGCTGCCCAGGGACTCCCACCATGGCAGAGTGGGCAAGGACACAGTCCCCGTCATCTTTTTCCTAGGTGGCTCCTTGCTCAGGCTTTCTGCTCCAAGATGAGATGGGAGGAAGGCAGATTTAGCACTAGGGACAACATGAGGACTTCCTCAAGTTTGGAGGAAAGTGTTCTTCCTTTAACCCCTGACCTAGCTGCTTGTGACTGATTCTTCTTCAGCACCACTTGAGAACACTCAGGACAGCCCAGTGGACTTGTGGATGTGACCCTGCCATCTCCTTCTCTGTCATCCTTCCTCCCTCTTTCCCTTTGGGATCTTAAGGCTCCTGTTAGTGAAAAACACTCCCTTTGGGGACTTAGCTCCCAGGGTCCTCAGCAAGATCTGTTCCAGGGCCTAGCCAGCAATCTGGAAGGAAAAACTTGGTCACCAAGAGGGGCTTGGTTTACTGACCACCCTCCGAGGCCCAGGGACTGCCCTTCTTTGAGGTCCCCAAGAGCTACCACCCTGGACAGTCTGTAGGCAGGTAGCAGAAATAGGCCTCAGCCTTAGCCCCACCTTCTGCTGGGGTCTGACCACTTCAGCAACTCCTGTGGACCACAGCCTCCTCATCTCTCCTGCTCGGCCCTGAGTGCACCATTCTTGGTCCCCCTGAAGCTGAAGGTGCACCTTTCCTCCTCTTTTCTCTGATAACTCTCATGGTTTTCTCTGTCATCTCTGTGTAGAGGATTCACCGATGTCTGTCCCCGGCCCTCCTATCTCTCTCAGGCGCCAGTGCTGCTTTGTCAGCTAGCTGCCTGCTGGCCACTCTGTGGCCTTCTCACACTCAGAGCATCTAAACCAGAACTTCTCATCTGTGTTCTCCCTCCAGACTTTCTGGACACCACCAAGAACAAGTACCCCCATCCTTCCAGGTTTGCAGCCTTGGCCCTCCTCCTCCCCTCCCTCTCCATCTCCTCCCTAGCATCTCTTGGACCTGAACCCTTGTCTCTTCTCAGATCAGCCTCCTCCCCATGCAGTCCGGGAGCACCTCTCACCTGGACTTAGAGTAACCTGATCCTATCCCTACACGTCCCTTCCCCTGTTCCCCACAGCCAGCTGTTCCTGCTCTTTTGGGTCTCTAAAGCTCTTTAAACCTAGCCCCTGCTCACCTTCCCAGGCTTCTGGCCTATCACTACCTTCCAGGCCAGTCAGGCCGACTTGCCCGATTTTCCACCGGTGCCTTTGAACCTCCAGTGCCCCCCTTCCCAGCGCCCACCCCTGGAGTACTCCAAGATTCAGCTCAGATCCAACCTTCTCCAAGAGGATTTTCCCTCTCCCCAGCTACAAGGGTCTCCTTCCAAGATGACCTTTCAGCCACTCTTGTATGTTCCTAGTGATGCCTGAGCTCTCTCCTCTGTTAGAGCATGAGGCTCTTGGAGATAAGGACTGTTTCTGCCCCAAATGCTCAGGTAACTGGCATGCAGCACATAATAAATTGCTCGGTTAATGCTTGTCAGCTAATTAGTCAATTGATCGATGACCCAGGAAGAGTTCCTCCACTGGCCTGGGAGATCATACATCCCTATCTCTCTTGAACCCTCACCTTCCCCTTTCCTCTGCACCAAGGCCACAGCCCCACACCTTGGCACAGGCAGGCAGAGTTGCCCCCCTCTAAGCCGTGAACTGCCAGCCTGCCTTCGTTTTAGGTCCTGACTGACCTGTAGGTGACCCTGGGCTGGTGTCGGGGCCTACGGAGATTGAGTGACATGCCCAGAGTTACAAAGGCAGGATTCTGGAGCCCTCATTCTCCTTGTGTGTGCGAGCAGCTGCTTATTTCTTTGGATCAGACGCTATTTCTTCATCAGCCGGGCTCTGGGGAGAAGAGGTGGTCAGGTTTTCAGGGGCGAGGGCCAGCAGGTGAAGGGGGCATTGTACCCCCTTTTAGCTTCACCTTTCTGCTATCCTCCCAAGGCTGGTACCCAGGAAGAACAAATATCTTTAACATCTTCTCTTCCTTTCCTTCCCCTCGAGTGTAAATTATGACAGGACCTGGCTTGTGTTTTAATGATTTCAGTTGAGCCGTAAATGAAATTTTAATTAGTTCGGTGCCACATTCTGACAAGCGGCTCCCTGGGCAGAATAAGGAGCAGGACCAGGGTGTCGGGGCAGCCCTGGCAGGAAGGGAAAGTTCCTCTAGGGCCCCCCTTTGCAGGCTGGGACAAGCCAGAGGTGGGGATGCCGGCACAGAGGAAGGGGGGCCAGGAGAACAGGGGCTCCCCATGTGTGCTGCCTGAAAGGATCCAAGGAGAAGGGGAGGGAGAGAGACTGGGCCTGGGCCTGCCAGGCCTTTCGTTTTTTCTCTCTTCTCTGTTCCTCTGTTATCCCTGATGGTTTTGAGATGGAAGCCACGGGAAGGATAGAAGATGCGGTTTCCATGACAACAGATCCCTCCGTAGTGAACAACTTCAGAGCCTGGGCTCTCCCAGGCAGGCAGATGTGCTCAGCAGCCACAGAATTTCCCCCCACTTGCCAGCAAGGGGGTTAAGGGAGAGCAGGTGGTATGGGGTCACCACAGGGGAAGTAACCCAAGGTAGCCCATCCCTGCTGGCAGGACTCTGGGAGAGGATAACAGAAGGTTATGCTTCCTTCATGTCCTCAGAGCTTTCTGAAGAGCGGGATGGTCTGAGTTTGGGGGGTACTGGGGGATGGGAAGCGGGAGCTTCAGCCTCTAAGACTGTCCCCAAACACCCAGACTGATCAGTGGGCCTTACATGGCCTTTTGAAGGATTAGCACCATCACGCCAGCTCTGTCTCAGGCTCCAGCTGTGGGGCTGCCTTGCCTACTGCTGCCCTTTGCACCAGCTGGAGGCCCGGGGCTGAGCCAGAGATTCTGAGAAGGTCAGTCATTAACTGGACCTCAGGGGGTCAGCCATGCCTGTTTTCTTTGTCCCACCCTCCCCCGCTGTGACCTCCTGCTGATGAGGCAAGGGCCAACTATCATTTAGCTCTCTTCTCACTCTCTCCTTTTCTGAGCAGGGCTTCCACAGCAGGTGATGAACTCCCCTCTCCAGGGAAGGGCAGCCGGCAAGAAAAGGGTAAAGATCAGTGGCTGAGAAAGGGGGTTTCCTCTCCCCCCACTCCCAAGTGCCAGGGCCTGGGCAGCTCCTCTTCAGGCAGCTCCTACATGTGGGTCTGGATGGAGCTGAGTGGGCTTCAGCACTGTGGCCTGTGCTTCAGGGGGCCCTCCCCCAAGGGCCTGGGCAAGGCTCCATAGAATAGGCTGCAAAGGGCCTCGCGCCCAGCCTGGGTAGGCCTGATCTCTTTGAAAGATTTTGATCAAGCAGAGGAAGGGATCAGATCTCCTCTCCTTTCTCTCCCCAGAAAAGAAGAAATCCACCTGTGCTCCCTCTCCCTTGCCTCTGGCCCCAGAGTGAGGAACGGAGTCCTGGGAGCGGCCCTTTCCCCCGGCTAGGACCTCCTCCCCTCATCCCGGGGCAGGGGGCTCTGGGGGAGCTGGAAGTGAGTGCGGCCGCTAAAAATAGCTCATTGTGGAACTCGGCATGCCAGGCTGACAGCACCGAGGCCGGCCCAGTAATCTTCTTTGTGATCCACAGGCTAATTGTCCTCCCAGGCAGGAAGAAGCTGGCTCTTCCCCAGGCCAGCCTCCGGATTGCTCTGGTCCCCTCCTGGAGGAGCCACTATCCTCCCACCCAGGCCAGTGAGGCAGGCCCCCAAGCACAGGGCGGGGCGCTCTCGGCGGTCTCCCTAGATGTTCTCCCATCCACTGAGCTCAGCTGGGGCCGGCAGCCCCCCCGATTGCAGGGTTGGGAGCAGGAGAGACCTCTTTGCTTCCTGTCTTGGGCTGTTGGCACATCTTGGGAAGAGTAGGCCCGTTTAGCCCGCTGCTGGCCTTGCCCTGCACAGTCACTCCTAGGGCCGCGGCTTCTTTCTGCGCCTCCTTCCAACATCTCTGTGGGAGGGGTGAAACCTTGAGGACCCCTGGCCCACGGAGCACCATTCCTGCCAATGCTGAGCAGTGCCCGTGGGGGAGCAGGGGCAGTGCCAGAGAAGCTTTCTGAGATTTCTGTTCTGTGCAGTGTGGGTGCTGTGGCTACAGGTCACAGAGGTCTCCAGAAATGGGGCTTCTGGAACCTCCTGGCTTTAACCTCCTGCCTAACTGAGCCCCTTATACCTCGTGGGCTGGCATGGGGTAGGGGGAGACATTGGGCTTAGGGTGGCTGCCTCACAGGCCCAGAAAAATCAGTCGCTTCTGTACTTCATACATCTTGGGGACTGGAAGAAGCTGCAAAGGCTGTATCTGACAACTCTTTCGTATACAGAGGGGGAAACTGAGCCCAAGGGGGGAAGGCGCTTGCCAAGGTCAGACTAGAGGAAGTGACAAAAGCATGTCTCAAACCGCCCAGCTTCTTTCTGGCTCAGACATTGAACAAACATCAAGTATCCAATAAACAACAAAAAAAAAGAGGATGATGGAGAAACTGAACTGAGTTTTTTTTGGCAGGTTTTTAAAAGTTAAGTCAAATATTTAAAATATTAAATCAAAATTATAATAACACTTCTCTACTTGTCCGTATCCCCTTCAAACCTTCCCTTTGCTTTTCCAGTCTGTCTTTAATGTCTCCCTGATGCTCTTCGTTTCTCCTCTTTTATGTTACTTTTATTTCCTACCTACCTCACACTCAGAAGGCCCTCCGTGGCACCAGTAAGTCCAGTTCCCAAATACGCCACTCCCACTGGTCATCTCTGTCTCTCTCTGTGCCCCCAAGCTGTCACCTCTCCCTGTGCTTCATCGCCCCCAACATCCCCCCTGCAGGCTGGTACTGTGGGCATCTCAATCCGTTTTTTTCTTCCTCCCCTTGCCCAAGGAGCGGAAACTCTGTGCCCACCCCAGACTGGAGATCTACCAGCAGGACCAGATCCATTTCGTGTGCCCGCTGGCTCGTCAGGGTGACTTCTATGTGCCTGAGGTGAAGGAGACAGAACGCAAAAGCCGAGCAGCTGCCGAGACCGATGATGCCCAGACTGATGTCACAGGTACCCTGTGGGGGGGAGGGGAGCTGCTCCTTCCCTGCCTCAGGTGCCGCTGCCTGGGTCCCCAGCTGTGCGCAATGCGCTCGAGGGGACGTGGAGGAAGGAGCAGACATAGCGGGGGCTCTCGGAGAGACAAGGCAGACATACATGCTGAACCCTAAAGCACCGCCAGCCACACACTGACAATGTGGACAAGTGCCCGATTCCGCAAGCGCCCTGGTCAAGAACAGTTTCCCACTGAAAGCAACATTCAAGAGCATTGGGACCTAAGCCGGCAAGGAAATAGGGCACCGTCGCCTGGAGGACTCAGAGGAGGGAGGGCTAATTTTCCTCCCTATTGGGCCCTTGCCTGACCCTTTGGCCTCCAAGGATCCAAATCAGTTAAAGAAGTAGGTACTTAGGGCAGCTAGGTGGCGCAGTGGATAGAGCACCAGCCCTGAAGTCAGGAGGACCTGAGTTCAAATCCGATCTCAGACACTTAACTCTTCCTGGCTGTGTGACTCTGGGCAAGTCTCAGGGGAAAAAAAAAAAAAAGGAAGAAGCAGCAGCAGTAGGTGTTTGACTTCCAGATCTGGGAAAAAAAGAGGGGAAGATCATGTCCTGGTTGTTAGGGGCCCATAGTTGGGAATACAGGCCATCAAGAGAGTCTGCAGTAGCATCCACCCAGAGGAATCAGCTTGTGCTGACTGACTTAGTTAAGCTTAAGTTCCTCATATTCACATCTCCAAAACTGGCCCTCACTACAAATAAGCTCAACTTAGGAAAAGGAGAGAGGAACGATAATAATGCAGATTAAAATGAAAAGGCGTCTTACATTTTCAGAAAGCCAGTTGTTAAATGTTTCCCGGCATAGCCCTGCCTGTATCCCCGTCCTAGCCCAGCTAATGCCCCTCAGGCACCTTGGGAAAACAACCGTCCATTGCTCCATTTGGGGGAAGGGAAGGAGAAGGTGTGGGATTAGCCGACCATTATCTCAGACCCAAAGGACTGGACCAAAGGTCGCTCCCCTCACCCCAGTCCTTAGCATAGTCTGGGTGGTGACCTCTTGGCCTGAACAAGAAATTTGCTTTGGCAGTCCCAAGTAGACCCGAGGGGCCAAGCCTAAGCAGCTCATCTTGTGACCCGTGAGAGGTCACAGCTAAGTAGAGCTGGGGTTTGGAGGGAGCAGGAGTATAGTGAAGAGAAGGCGTGGGCTCCTGCCGGAGGGGGCAGAAAGTTCTGTCTGTAGCCATCACCCCCATCATCCTCATCCGGTAGCGTGGCTCCTCGGCTGCCAAGGTCACTGGGGAAAACAGGGGAGAGTGTGTGCAAGGGGGGATGCAGAGACAGTGACTTGCTCCCCAGGGATCGGTGTCTAACACAATTAGGTTCATCTGCCACTTAATTACCTCCCTGGGGCACAGCCCAGTCCGACAGTGCCCTCAAACCGGCCTCGAGATCCTCGGTGCCCCTGCTGTGGGCATAGGACATGGCACAAGGTCAGAGCAGACCTCAGGATGAGAGCAGATAAGGAGAGGCTGGGGCGAGTCGTGAGTTTCCAATCTCACCCACCCTCATTCTTCCTCCCCCCCCCCCAGTCCTTCTTCTCCCAAACACAGCCTGCCAGGGCTCTTGAGGGACTGCCTGGCACTCTGATCCCTCCTCTGCCTTCCCCCCTCCAGCTGGCTGCGGCCCCCAGGCTCCCTCGGGGGCCGAGATCCCCCCACAAGCCTGTCATTAACGCCCTTTTCTCCCCTTCCCCCATTTCTCTCTGGCCCCCTGGCATGGAGGGCACATGGGTTTACTCCGTGCTGACAAGGTCCATCCTGCCCACCCCTGGGCGGGATCTCGGTCTCCCGACTGCCAGGTGCGTGCCACTCACCCCGCAGCGTGTGGTGGGCGCCCGGCCTGCGCCGCCTGTCTCTCCCCATGGCTGGGACACAGGAGGTGAAAGGGGGTGATTAGCTGGCTCTCACTGCTATTACATTGATGTATTATTTAGTGCCGGGAGAGGAGATGAATATTTGATTGCACATTAAGCGGGCTGCAGGAGAAAGCCTGGATGTGGGGTTAGGGGTTAAATAGTGACCCTTGTGTTCCTCCAGTAGCGGCTGGAACTCTGGCAATCTGGCTGAGAAGGGTGAAGGGAAAAGGCTCCCTGGCTCCCTCCGGGGGCTCTTCTGCTTAAAACACCCCATGGCTGAGACAGGCACGGGAAGTGGTTCTTTCTGCCCCTTGTCTGAAGGAAACAGGTAGGGAAGAAGAGCCAGCACTTGCAGATAGAATGTGGAGGTGGCACGTGCCCAGCATAATGAAGCAGGCCCAGGAGTCTGGCCGCCAGGTCCCGGGGCCCCATGGTCCTCCCCAGACACACAGGGGCCCCTCCTGAAAACTAAGGCTGAGAGAGTGCCAGGGCCCGAGTGGCTGCCCCGAGGTGGGTTGGCTCTGCTGGCTCGCTTGACCCATCTCTCCCCGGCTCCTCCTGGAAGTGAGCTGGGAAGGGGAACCCTGCAGACTGCTTAAACTGTCATACAGCAGTCCCTCCTATCGCGGTCCCTAGCTCCTATCAAAGCAAAAGCAGCTCAGGAATCTGGGGGTAGGGACAGTCCTTAGGGGAGTTCAAAGCACCCCCTTTTCTTAGCCTATTTATTGTTATGGCGTGAGGCCTGAGAATCAGACCCAGACTTTGCCAGCCCCTACTCACTCCATCACTGAGGGATATGCGGGGGGAGAGGAAGGGAGATGCAGTCCTTGCTTCTCCCTTTCAAAGACATGTCCCTTTTCTCCTGGGACACCCTCACCCTTGGCAGACGGGGAGAAGGGGGACTCCATAGGTTGAGGATCCTGTGATGGCCACAGGGGTAGGTGGGACACAAGCAGGGTACAGGAGGGGATTTGTGTCACCCAAAGGAGGCAGGGCACAAGAGAACGGCGCCCCTGCCTGGGACACTCCTCCAGGGCCCCCTAGACCTGAACTGGAGCTGCAGAGTCGGCCCCATCAGCGCTCAGACACTGTCCCCATTTGCCTGAGATCTTTGGGTCTGGGGGTGGGGCAGAAGGTGGGGGCGGATGTGAAAAATGGGCAACTGGCTGGCTGCCAGCTTCCCCTGGCACCCAGATCCCAGGAGAGCCTGTGTGGAGGGAGCAGGAGGGAAGGACATGACAGTTTAATAAGACTGGAGAAAACTGCTCCTCCTCCCCCTCCCCCTCCTCTGCCTCTCTCCAAATGCTTGCTCTCCTTTGGTCTGTGGCCCTGAGAGGAGAGGAGGGAGTTCGGCAGCTACTCCAGCTCTGCTGGCCCCCAGGGGCGCTAATTATTATTTAAAGAGACATGTGTTGCTGCTGATGAGCGGGTGTCCTGCCTCAGGGCTGAGGAAAGATTGTCTTCTGATCTTTGGGCCCCTGGGATGGGAGTGGGGGGTAGGGGGTGACCAGCAGGAGAGAAGGAAAGGGACCAGGCGGGCTCCAGAGACAGATAGAGCCTTCCAGTCTCTGCCCCTACCTTGCCCATCTCCATGGGACATCCTGGCATTGGGGGCAATCCGTTGGCACCGCGGGGGTAGGAAAAGTTAACCCAGAGATGAGTGGACCCCCTTTAGCCCCCACAGATCTCTTCTCCCCCCCCCCCCACAGTTCAGATCACCTGGAAAGGCACTGCCTTCCCAGGAGGTCTGACTGGCATTTCAGAACCGATGGGGTCTCAGAATAGCAGAGTCATTTTATGTGGTCAGTCGGCATATGCCATTGACTTTTGAGCCCAACCCTGTAGGATTCCAATAAGATCCCAAGCCAGCAGCTAATGTAACCCTAATTCTGACCTTCCATCGGATCCAGGGGTGCCCCATCCCATTATCCCATCCCGATTTCCAACTGGATCTACCACAGAGCTCTAACCAAGACCAACCAAAAATCCAAGACCAGCCCGAAATTCTGAGCATTTACACCCCCAGCAGCGCCTGGGCTCTGGGCTCTGTCACCATCACCATGGAGACGGAGAACCAGGAAAGCATCAATGCTCACTGAATACGGCTAACCTCTCACCTCCCCAGTGCTCCCACACCTGGGCTAGGCACCCGGCCGAGGTGGCGGTGAAAAGGCAGCTCCCCGTTCCCCATGTGTCTCTGCCTCTGCTAGAGTAAGGCCGGGGGCACTCGCTTCCCCCTTCCCCTTCCTATTTTCTCCTTTTATCCAGTAGCCTTCCCCACAAAAGGGAAAGATGGCCAATTTTTAGACAAGGCAGCGTGATAAAAAAACTAGAAGTGAGACATGTGGATATGGGGAGCGCTCCTTCCCACACCTCCCTGCTGCTCCTTGAGCACCACTAGCCAGGGCCTCTTAGCTCTCCCTCCCTCCTCTCCTTCTCCTCCTCCTCCTCGATCCTACCTGCTGCCTGAATGCCTGTCAGGCCTTGGTGCTTCATCCTAGGGAGCAGAAAGTGCCCTTTATGGCAATTTAACTGGGATTTCCAGGTTGGGGGAAAGGGAACTCCCATGCTTCTTGGTCTTGGTAGCCCCTTTTGGGGATTGCAAATCTAAGGGATGCATTGGAGCCGTGGGGATATCAGGAGGGGACAGGCTGCTGCTGAGGCTTTAAAGATAACATCTTTGGGCACTGACTGGTCTCTCCTACTCTAGCTCTCAGGGGACACGTCCTGTGCTCCTTGGTCTGAGGTCAAGTCGGGCCAAAGGGTCCCAAATCTCTTCCCTAGTTTTCTCCCAGACACAAAAGTCTCATGGGCCTGCTGCCTCTGTTTCTCAACAGCCAGATTCCAGCTTCTTAAGGGGCCCGTGCATGGCCAGCTCAGTTATGTTCTTTCTCTGCACCATCTTTAACCAGGGGACATCTCTGGTTTGTTGCTCCCTAGACCCTCGGCAAAATAACAGTGTATCGGGGAGAAGGTGGGGACTCTCAGTGTGCCTTTGTTCTCCCTTCCACCCCACACTCCCCAGGGCCAAAGAGAACATTAGAGCTAAGAAAGAGCCAGGTTCATCAGCTAAGAGCTGGGAGGAGTAGCTGGGGCTTTGTGAGAATGCAGGGAACCATGGCTAACACCAAGAGGTAGGCCAGCTTAGCCGAGGGCCGCACTCCCTCCCTCCTTTTCTCCCTTCCCTCCCTCGATGACAGGGGCAGAAATACTTTGGCTGATAGTAATGCAGAGGGGACACCTCTTTTTCATAGGTCTTGTCCAGCAATGGGGGAGTTGTCCCCTCTCCCACTTGTACTGATCCTCTGCCTGGACACTTTCTCAGGTGGGCTCAGTCCTGCCTTCAGGAAGCCCCAGATTCCTCAGAGGAATCCCGGGTTGTGCCGTGTCCCGGCCCCCCACTCACCAGCCTCTCCATTTCCCTCCTGCCCCAGGAGCTGACACGCTGAGTGATACCAGCTCTGTCAGTCTGGACGCGGGCCCCGGGAGCCGTGAGAACTCGGCCGCCACCTTGTCCCCCGGTGTGGCGGGTCGCGGCTGGGATGACGCCGATAACCGGAGCGAGCACAGCTACAGCGAGTCAGGGGCCAGTGGTTCCTCCTTCGAAGAGCTTGACCTGGAGGGAGAAGGAGCCTCGGGTGACCTTCGCTTTAGCCATGAGGCTGAGCCCCCCGGGCCCAAGTGGGCCAAGGAGCCCAGCACCCCGGAGAAGGATGAAGAGTAGGTGCCCCTTGTGGTCCAGGCCTCTGCCTCTCAGCTCCCCTCTCCTCGGGCTTAATCAAAGAGGAACTGATCAAATTCGTTCTTCCCCACCTCTGACCTGGCCCGGCCAGGCCTGCCTCT
This sequence comes from Sminthopsis crassicaudata, assembly GCF_048593235.1. Taxonomy (NCBI): domain Eukaryota; kingdom Metazoa; phylum Chordata; class Mammalia; order Dasyuromorphia; family Dasyuridae; genus Sminthopsis; species Sminthopsis crassicaudata. The sequence goes on from NC_133617.1 coordinate 673,400,618, forward strand.
CACCCCTCTCCCCTAGACTCTCGCTTTGAGGGCTGGGGCCCAGTGCAGCCCCAGCTGACCCCGTGGGGCTGCCACCTGCTGACCAGGCTGGGGGTTATCTTGGTCCCTTGCACCCCGAGCTCTTTGCTCTGTTCTTTCTCCTCTCTCCCTGGCCTGTTATTCCCAGCCAGCTGGAGGGAGTACAGTCTCTTCCCTCCTTGCCCCTCCCTCATCAGTCTCTTTTTCAGACTCACATTGGGACTTTTAGGATCCAGAATAAAGCAGATGATTTTCATTTCACTCAGACTCAAGCTGCAGATTTCTTTACTGGCCCAAGACCCCTGAGGATTGCTGTCAATCATACTCTTGCCAGTTCTCTCAGGGTCACCACGCACAGGGCTGCACTGGAGGGACACGACACTTCCAGGATCTCCCGGTGGAAGGCAGGAACTCACTGCCAGAACTGTCATGGGGAGGGGGCTGGGGTCCCCTGCTGTTTTCTAAGGGTTGTAGATCCAGAGACAGAAGACTTCAGTGACCATTTAGTCCAGCCCTCTGATTTTATGGAAGAAGAAATTGAGATCCTGGGGAGTCACACAAGGAGTATCCCATGAACCTAAGTGCCTTGATAGACCCTCACCATTGCACCACACTGTCTGCCTTCTGTGTCCTTTAGTCTCAGACCCATACTTCTGGAGTAGGTGGGGGGCCATTTTAGGAGGAGAGGTAATGTCTGAGTGGAAGGCCCAGCCTGGGCTACTGGGGATGTTCTGCCTTTCAGGCCCCTCAGGCACCCCACTATGATTTAATGACTGGTATCAGAGACACCCTACAGCTGGTGGGACAGCGCCCACACACTTGGGGCTGGCTGGTGTGGAACAGACATTTCCTGAGGGCTTAGAGTGCAGGTGGCTTGTGCCTTCCTAGTTCAAGGGTCTCAGGTGTATGTCTGTCTGTGTGCTAGCTCTTTACTTCCTTAACCCCGGGGGCTTTATCCATAGGACTCAAGCAGGAGCCACTCTCCCCAGCTGCTTCTGGTGGGCTTAGGGGTCTCATCCCTCTGCTGCAAGGCTTCCTGGTCTGGGGTTTTTGTCCTGGTGTCAGGGTGTAGTTAACAGTGTTGAGTTTGAAGTTAAGAGGACGGCCTGACTTCAGATTCTATCTGTCCAAGCATTAGCAAGTCAGGTGCTTCTTGCCTCAGTTTCCACATCTGTAATCCATGGGCTCTTAAGTCCCTTAGGGCTATAAGTCTATTCTCCTATGACTTAGGGAAACAGGGAGTTGGGTGGAATGAACCCCACCTTTAAATGGCCCCCAAATCAGCATGATTGTTTCCCCAGGTGACTGGCATTTTGTTGTCCACTAGGGTCATCTTGTGTGCCCATTAGCGTGTCTGTGTGCCCATTGGCACATTTATGAGGCCCCCATCTGGAAGGGCAGCATTGGATCTGCCTGTTGGTAAGAGGGGTTCTGTGCTCAGGATGATGGGATGACTACTCTGCTCCCCCATCCTCTCTGCCCCATTTGCCCGATGCCCTTTGGTGTGGCATCGACAGCCTAAGAGCAGTCTAAGTCCTCTGCCTGCAGAAGAGAGAGGATTGGACAGGTTCTGGGGGAGGGGAGGAGAGTCAAGAATCTCCTCTCAGTTATTGCCCTCCCTGGGCTTCCCATCTCTACTGCCCCTAGCAGGTACCCCACAGCTGAGGCAAATTGGCTCTCTCCGAGTCCCTCCCTCCACAGAAGCACATGATCTCTGGGTGGAAAGCGACCCATGGAACCTCTCAGTGAACCCAAACCTGAACAGAATCTGTTACTGGCGATTGGTCATCCAGGCTTTGTGGGAAGACCTCATTACCTTACAGGACAGTCTAGGGATACTTTCTTGTGTAGTTTTTTGGCTTTTTTTTTTTTTTAACATATAATGGAAATTTTTATCCCTGAAACTTCTACTCTTTACAGCCAATCAGAATATGGCTAATCTCTTGCACATGAAAGCCCGGGTTCCTCCTCTATAGCTTCCTACCTTACTCCCATCCCAAGGCTGCTCTGCCACCCAGCTGTCTCCTGGGAAACCTGGGTCCCCATTCTCGGGCTGGGGGAGCTGAAGAAAGGTGAGAGAAGTGCTCCTCTGCTCCCTCCTCTCCCCACCCCAGACCTGGACAAGGATGGAGTAGTGCTCCTGGAAGCAAAGCTGCCTGGTGGTGGAGGAGGAGGCCGGCGGGGCCATGGCTCCCTGCCCTCGGCTCACACACATAGGGACAGACATTTGTGTCCCTGCGTGTGTGGGCACACCTGCAGGCTGGGGCACGGCCAGGCCCACCTTGGGAGCGGGAGCAGTTCACAGGGAGAAGCTCGTGGAGCACTGACACGGGTGTCCCGGGAACGCCTCGGGATCACATTATCAGAAGAGGTAAAGCACGGGCCTCCGAACATGTCTGTGGGGCGTCCACCTGCACAGTCACTTACAGATAAAAAGAAGAGTCCCATGGACTGACAGAGGGGCCCGGCCCGGCTTTCTGAGACTTGGGGCATCTTTCTGTCTGTCTACGGGTCACTGAAGCTCACCCTCCAGGGAAGGCACGGGGAAAGGGTGCTGTGGGGGCGCAGGGAGTGACCCCACGCCCTCAGCTGCTCTCCAAGTGAGAGGGGAATGCCACTGGGCAGGAGCATAGGCCCTGGTGCTGAGGGCCAGAGGACGTAAAGTGGCCAGGCTGGGATTGAGGGATGGGTCCGGAGCGAGGAGGGGGCACTCGGGGACGCCCTCCCTGGGCAGGTCTCCAAAGGCGCGGCCGGCCGGGCTAGCTAGGAGTTCAGCACCGGGGCCCGGACAGCTCCGGAGGGGGAGGGCTGGGGAGGTGGCGGCCCGCTCCTGGGGCCCGAGGGAGGAGCAACGAGCGGGGGGGCGGGAGGGGGGAGAGGAGAAGAAGTCGCAGAAAGGGAGGGTGGGGGGCGGTTGGAGAGGGTAAGGGGGGAGAAGGGAGGAAAAGGGGGGGCCTGAGGAGTGACGGAGCGGGCAGAGCCAGCGGGGAGGAAAGGGAGGAGGGGCCGGGGGCGGGGCGGGCGGGAATGAAAGCGGCTGCGAGAGCTGGGCGGGCGGGAGAGCGGCTCGGAGCCCGGGCCGGAGCCGGAGCCGGAGCCGGAGCCGGAGCCAGGACGGGAAGCCAGGAGCCCAGAACCAGACCGCCGCCGAGCTGAGCTCCGTCTCCGAAGCGAGCCGAGGCAGGTAAGGCGAGCCTGCAGGCCGCCCTGTCCAGTCCCGGGAGCCCCTGAAGGTGGAGAGGATGAGCCCGTCCTGCCTTCCTCTTCTACCTCAGGGCTCTGACTCAAGCTGCTCCCTCCATCACTGCCTCTGTCTCCCTTCAGTGTCTCTGCCGTTTTCTCAGGCCACCTCTCCCCCGTCAGCGTCTCTGAGCCTCTCCCCCACATCCCCGGTTCTGTCTTCTTCCTTGTCCTTTCAACCCCCCTCCCTGTCTCCCACTTCTGGTTTCTGTCTCTTATCTCTCCCCCATCCGTCTCTCTTCCTTCCTCTTGTTCCCCCTCCCCCACGTCCATTCCCCCCTCCTCTGATTGTCACCCCTTTTGGATCCCCGTCTCTAGAGTCTCTAATTCCGCCTCCTCCGTTTCTCTGTCTCTGCTCCTATTCCTGGATCCTCACAGTGTCTTATAGTCTCTTATGGAGAGAAGGGGGTTAACCCCGTATATAGAAATGGGGGGCAGAGATGAGGCTCCCCATTGAGCCAGAGGAGACAACAGCTAGGACAGGTGGCCCTAGGGGACGTCAGAAACCTTGGGGTGGATTGTCAGAACATTTCAAGCCCAACCAGGTGGCCCTGAACAAGTCCCTCGTTTCCCTTGGACCTCAGCTTCCAGAGTCATGTACCATGGGAAGGTGACACTTTCCAGGGAAGTGTGTGTACATGTAGCTGCCAGACTGTGTGAGCATCAAGAAGTCTGTGTGTGTGAGTAGGGAGAGCTGTGTGTGAGTGCTGGTGACAAAGAACTCTCCCGCAAAATTGTTTGGGGGGGGGTAAGGGGAGAGGAGCCAGAGAACAGGTGGGGATGTTTGCTGGGCTGAGGAAACTGAGTCACTGAAACAGCATCTCCTTTCCCCGACCCCGCCCTTCTACCTGAGGGTAACAGACAGGACCTAGCCCCAGCCTTTGGTGCTTTTGTGGTGCCTCAGGGAAAGTATAGGAACTAACCAACTTCTCCCACATTTCTGACCTGAGTCACCCACAATCCGACACATACACACACATTGAAAAAGACATGCACAAACGCATATGGACACACCCACCTGTAAGTCCACAGGCAGCCATATACACCTGTATGCAGTCACTTGGCCATAGCAGTCAACTATACAGGAGCTTGAAATGCCTGATTTCTGTCTCGTTCCCCACTCCCATCAATTATTGGGAATCTATCAGCAAAAACAGACTGGAAGGGGACCATATGATACTGGAAAGCCATCTGGGTTCATCCATCTTTGTCCAGGCCCTCTTCCTCTTCTTCAAAGAGCCTCTGCCTAGGCATTGCCCAGACACTGAATCACACAGATTAGGAATTCTCAGCATACAGTGAGGTTATGGTGAGGTCCTTACCAGAGGCTGTGCTTTTTATACCAGCTATCTAAGAATGTTGTACCATTTACCCTCCACTTCTGACCAAGGCCTTGTCTCCTTAGCTTTTCCAGGCCAGTTGAGAAATTCTCTCTCTCTCTCTCTCTCTCTCTCTCTCTCTCTCTCTCTCTCTCTCTCTCTCTCTCTCTCTTCTCTCTCTGTCTCTCTCTCTCTCTCTCTCTCTCTCTCCTCTCTTCTCTCTCTGTCTCTCTCTTCTCTCTCTCTCTCTCTTCTCTCTCTCTCCTCTCTCTCCTCTCTCTCTCTTCCTCTCTCTCTCTCTCTCTCTCTCTCTCTTCTCTCTCTCTCTCTCTCTCTCTCTCTCTCTCTCCCTCTCCCCACTTTTCTCTTTCCCCATCATGTCAGCCCCTGGAAAAGATCAGGGACCACATAGTGTTCAACTGAAGGGAAGAGGAAGAAATGGGACCCCAAGAAATAGATCAGAAGCCAGTTACTGTCACCCCTTTAGCTTGATGAATAATCTTTTTTTGGTTTTTTGTTTTTGTTTTTGTTTTTGTTTTTCCTGTGGTCCTGGATTCACAGAAGGGAGGACAAACTCTCATTTCTCTTGAGTGTGATTGAATATGTGAGGTGGGAGTGTTGGGGAAGCCCACTGGGTTTTCCTTTTCACCCAGCTTCCATGTTTCTGTCTCTCTGCAGGGCTGTTCTCTTTCTCTCCTCTCCCAGTCCTTTTAATCCTGTCTTTTTTTCACTCTAGCCTATTAGGTTTTTTCCCAACCCACTACTTCCTATTCCTTCACTTTCATCTAAAGTCCTCTTTCCTTCTTTCCCAGTGAATTTTTGTCCCATCTTCCTTCTCTTCCCTCATTTCTGTCTTCTCTCCTCTAGCGTTTCATTATTTCTTCTCCTCCTTCTTCTTTCTCTTCCCCACCTGCCTACCTGTTTCATCTTCCTTCTCTCTCCTCCCTTTTCTGTTTTTCTCTCCTTTCTCCTCACCCTACCTCCTGTTTCTCCCATCACTTCTCCTCCTCTCCTCCTCCCCCTCACACCTCCCCTTTCTCTCCTTTGTTTATCTTTTCTCCTCTCCCTCTTCCCTTCTGACTCCCGTCTCTGCTCCCCATTCTCCTTTCCTCCCTTCCTTTCTTCCCTTTCTCTTCCTGCACTTCTTCTCTCTCCCTTTATTCTCCCCATTTCTCTCCTCCTTTTGTTTTCTGTCCCTTCTTTTTCCTCTGTCTCCTCTCCCTGGCCCCATCCCGGGCCTCGGTCAGGTGCCCTCCAAATGGGGCCAGCTCTGCTTTTGCTGCTGCTGCTGCTGCTGCCGGCTGCCATGGGGAGCCGAGGGTGGGAGCGAGGCGGGGGCTGGGAGCCCAGGCAAGAAGACCCTAAGCCTAGCGGGGGACCTAGTTCTGGGCGGGCTGTTCCCGGTGCACCAGAAAGGGGTCCCGGGGGCCGGGGGGACCGGGGAGTGCGGCGGCCCCGTGAACGAACAGCGCGGGGTGCAGCGACTGGAGGCCATGCTCTTCGCCCTGGACCGCATCAACGGCGACCCGCGGCTGCTCCCGGGCGTGCGCCTGGGCGCCCACATCCTCGACAGCTGCTCCACCGACACGCACGCACTGGAGCAGGCCCTGGACTTCGTGCGCGCCTCCCTCAGCCGCGGCCCCCCGGGCTCCCGCCACGTGTGCCCCGACGGCTCCTACGCCATCCACGGCGAGCCGCCCACGGCCATCACGGGCGTCATCGGCGGCTCCTACAGCGACGTCTCAATCCAGGTCCGCGGGGAGGAGGGTCCGGGCAGGGGGGGAGTGGTCGTGGCCGGGGGCGAGGGCAGCGGCGGGCGCGGGAGGGGCGCGGACCCGGGAGACTCGGAGACCGTAAAATAGAGACAGAAACAAAGAGACAGAGACAGAAACAATAAAACAGAGACAGAGACAAAACAGAGACAGAGACAATAAAACGCCACAACAGAGAAGGAGGTAGAAGGACAAATAGCAAAAGGAGTCCGAGGCGAAGAGGGAGCGTGTGTGCAGGAGAGCGGGAGAGAGCGGGTCACCGAGAGCCCGCTCGGAGAGACGAGACGGAGAAGGGAAAGCGCAGTCAGCCTCCCGAAGCTCCCTCGGTGGGCATCTAGTCAGATCCATTCCCGTTACATGGGGGGGGGGGGGGTTGAGCTGCTCGTAGCCTTTGCTGGAAGAGCTTCCGAAGAGCCCATTCATTTTTAGACAGCCCTAATGGAGACAGAGAGGGGGAGAGAAGCACGCACAGACAGACACACGGACACAAAGGGTGCGGTGGAAGGGGAGGTGAGGAGGCAGACTCAGCGGGCAGGATTCGGTAACAGGGATGGGGGCAAAACAGGGAAGTGAGAGACCCGGAGAACTAGGGATCGAGATGGCCTGACTCGTCGTGAAACGGAAAGACCCGGCAAGAAACATCTGGGGCGGGAGGGAGAGGAGAGCAGTAGAGCTTGTAGGACACAGGGGCAGAGCAAAAAAAAAAAAAAAAAAAAAAAAAAAAAAAAAGGGAAACCAGGAAGAGAAAAATGGACCGAATCCGATCCTCAAAACCAGCTTGGGAGGCGGAGGCTCTCCAAGTTTCAGAAGAAATCTGAGGTTCCGAAGGTGGAGTCATTTGCCAATGGTCACTGAACTAGTGTCTCGGGCAAGATTTGATCCAGTCTTCATGACATTCCGCCCTGTGTTTTTTTCCAGTATCCCACTGATGCTTCTGAATAGAAACAGACACAGGTAGCGAGAGACCCGGCTTCCCAGAGGAAGCTGAGACGGAAGGCAGAGACGGACTCAAAGACGGGAAGATAGTTTAGAGATGGAAGCAGAAAGAAGGGCCAGACAAAGACAGAAACGTGGAGAGATGGGTCGACAGATGCCTGGATAGGATGAGTGGGCGGGACAGAAGTAGGAAGCAGAGGGTTGGGATATAAGGGGAGCTATTGGCGTGGGAAGACACCCTTATAGCAGGTACACCCACATGTGCAGGAGGCGGCCAGGCCATCCACATACACACATGCACACGTGCGCACACATGCATACAGTCCCTTTCTCCTTCCCTCAGCATCTAGCTCTGTCTGAAGGTTTGAAGAGGAAATCCTGTTTCGGAGGCCCCTGGGGACGGGTGAGCCAATGCAGGCCCAGCTGAGGTCTTGTCTGCTCTTACCATCTGCCATTCTGGCCCTTGGGGAGACAGGGTCCAGGACCAGGGTTTCCCCTTCTTTCCCTGCCCCCACCCCTCTCATCGCCAGCTACCTCATTCTCAGCTGGAGCTGTCCAGTCCCTAAGGCACCCCACCAGGCGGTGGTCCTTTGCCAAGGACAGACCCCCAAAACCCGGCTGGCCCCACCCCAAGACGGGCAGTAGTTGTGCAAAGTACAGCTGAGGCAGAAGGGAGCGAGAAAAGCCAAGGAAAGAGGACAATTCCTAACTGAAACAAGTGCGGGCAGCCACGATTCCTGGACTTACTCTGCTGGGGGAGGAAGAGGCAGATGTGAAGGAGTCTCCTATAAATTAAGAGAGAAGGCTGGGGAAGGGCGGGGAAATGGGTGGGGATCTTCCCTCGGGAAGGAGGACAGGGACCCCAGGTCCCCGCGACCTGCCTGGGCAGATCCTCTCTGGCGTTGGTTCCACTTTGGTTCCGACGAGAGGCTCTCTCCAAGGTCCTTGCCCGGTCCCGAGCTCCCCGGGGCCAGGAGGAGAGGCGAAAGGGAGCGGGCGGCTGAGCCACACCAGTCCAGTGCATACTCTTTATTGAAAGAGGTGAGTCCGCCGGGGTCCCCCCCCCAGCTACCCCAGTCCGTAGGGCCCCGGAATTTTTAAACCAGAATCTTTATATCGATCTCCAAGTGCTCTGCCGTCGTGTGGTTGCTCTCCAGCTTGCGGTGCCGGCTGGCGTACCAGCGCCAGTACGCCTGGATGATGCAGGCGGCCGCCCGCGCCCGGCAGAAGCAGCGGCGGATGCGCCACATGCGCGCCCGGGCCTGCAGCTTCACCACGGCCCCCTCCTGGCGCGAGTAAAGCAGCAGCATGGTCCGGCGGCGCTTGTCCAGGGCGCGGGCCAGCGCAGCCCGCCACCAGCACTGAATGATCCAGGCTCTCAGGGCGGCGTGCAGCAGCGTCCGGCGCACCAGCAGGCCTCGCCACCAGGCCTGGATCTTGATGGCGGCCTCGGTCTTCTTGTCCTGGAGGAGAGGGGGAAAGGCGGTCTTTCTCCCGGTCCTGAGCCTCCAACTTAGCCGGGATGCACGAATCTTAAGCCTTCTCTTCGTTCCCCTAACTCGGCCCTATCTTCTCTGCAATCTCTGCTTCTCCCATCTCATTGCCCTCCGGTCTTCTTCTCTCCTCCTTCCTCTGCTTCCCTTCTCCCCAATTCCTGCCCCTCTTATTCTTTTCTCCTTTCCCTTGCCTCTTCCCTCCCCATTCTTCCTATTCGCTCTCCTTTTCTTCTGCCTGTCTCTTGTCTCTCTCCCCATTCTTTTCCTTTTCCTTTTCTCTTCACCTTTTCTTCTTCCCCATTCTTTTCTATTTTCTCCTCTTCCTTTTTCTCCTCTTTTTTCTTCTCCTCTCTCTCTCTCTCTCTTCTCTCTCTCTCTCTCTCTCTCTCTCTCTCTCTCTCTCTCTCTCTCTCTCTCTCTCTCTCTCTCTCTCTCTCTCTCTCTCTCTCTCTCTCTCTCTCCTCAGACCTGGAAGGATCCTTAAACAGCACTTAGCCCAAATTCATAGCTGACCTGATCAAGAATTTCTATGCAACGTTCCCAACAAGGGTCATTCATTTGTCACTTGAAGATTTCAAATGGAGAAAAACTCATTTCTGGAGACAATCCATTTCACCTTTGGAGACCCTAATTGTTCAGAAGTTCTCCCTTCCCATGGAGGAAGCTAACTGCCTCTTTACACTTTCAAATCATTACTTTTAGTTTTCCCTCCAGATTCAAACAAATCAATCAAATGGAGCCTTTTTTTATGTAACAGGGTTGCAGATACTTGAAAATAAGGGTCATGTCTTCCTCTCTGGGCCCAAGGGTTTTCTTCTCCTAGACAAACAGTTCCTTCAACCAATCCTTTTGTGACATGATCTTTAGCCTCCCAAACCCTAGTTATGCTCCTCCAGCTAGTTAAAACATCCTTCCTTGTGTGTGGTGCTTTGCACAATTCTCTATAGGCTCTGCTGAGAGCAAAACCTCTACATCCTTTGCTCTAGACACCAGCCTCCTCTACAGCTCTAAGGGATCCTTAGCTGACCAGATGGATAACAGTAGAGTTCTTTGGACTCCTGACTCCTGAGGACCCTCTTTAGGTCCAGATATTTAATCAGCTCAAACTCTACCTATACTGTTGTCTAACCCACAATTCTCTATCTTGTCTGGAAGAGACTTTGTCCAATCAAGGTCAATCATCAGTTGACCACAACTACCTGATCTGCCAGTCCAATTATTCTGTCAAAAAAAGGGAATGAGCCTACTTTGGTCCGATGTCTTGAAGTTATTGGCTTTCATTGCTTTCTTTTCCAGATATTCCCAAACTAATCCTTTAATTATACGGTCTATCCCTCCACTGCCCAAAGCTTTCGTGCTCTATTCTTTTTTCCCTTCTCTCAAATCTGAGTATTTGCTTTCCTCTAGTCCTGTAGCTGCTCACAAAATCCAAGTTCATGGACAGTTCTTAATGACTTAACTATCACATCCAGCAGTTCTTTCAATATCCTGGACTGTATTTGGCTTGGCAATTTGAATCGAAGAGGGCAGCTATGTGCTTTCTTCTATATTTCCTAACTCACATCTCCCTTTGCCCCTCTCTGCTCTCCATCTTCTTTCTCCCTCCCACTTTTCTCCACCAGCTTTCCTTTTTTCTTTTCTTTCTTCTCTTCCTTCTTGCCTCCTCCCATTCTTTTTTCTCTCTCTCTCCTCTACTTTTTTGTTCTTTTCTCCCCTCTCTCCTCTTCCTTTTCTTTTCCTGGCCAGCCCTTATCCCATCAAGCTCTGTTATGGATTCTCCATCAATCTTTTTTAAGCTTTTCTCCCAAATCTCTGTTATAGTCTTTTTAATTAAAACAAATAAGCCTTTTCTCTTTCCTCTTTCCTAATCACTCTATTGCTCCCTCGGGCTATCCAACTCAAAGCAAAAATCCTGCCTCCTCCAAGATGCTTACCTCTTTTTCTTCTGCCTTTTCTGATTCTTCTGTTTCTGGCTCCTTCTTTTTCTTTTTTTGTGTCGACTTGTGGGAAGGAGAGGGAGAAGATGGGGTGAAGAGGAGGAAATGAAGCTGCCCAACATCTCACACCCCAGCCCAGACTCTAAGGGACCCAAAATCTCCATTGTGGATTTGCTCAGGGATCTCCAGAGCTAAACTGGTCCTTCCCCCTACCTCAGGGAAGATCAACCCTTGGTTCAAATCAGCCCTCTCCTCCCTGAAATTATGAGGACCTCCAGGCTCTTGCCCACCACCCCAGGTCCATCCCTTACAGAGAGCAGACTTCCCATGACTTCCAGACAGATGATGGTTCAGCCGTCTTCTTGACCTTAGTTTAAGAATCTCTGGCCTAGTCTGAAAATGGGTTACAGGGTCATCTATGAGGTCACAAGAGTGACTCTGACTCAGCGATTTTCACTTAGATTGCTCATTTCTAGCCAACTACTGAGAAAGAAAAGGTTAGAAGTTAGTCTCTCACTGGAGGGGTCAGACTTCTAGAGTAAGAAGCAAGACCCCTGTGGCTCTAGGGGAGGGAGAGCTAAGTCCTGCTAATAAAACTGGGACTGTGAGAAGGACCTGGATGAGGAAAAGCTAGAGCAGTGATGGTGAGAGCAGGTCACTAAAGCTCAAGAAGCAGGGTGGGAAGGGTGGAGCCACAAGCCATGTGTCCAAGGAATGGAGAGATTCCTTGGGAGGTCCTTTCCAGGGAGTGAGTCAGCTAGGAACCTAGTTTGATCCCCAGCAGGTATCAAATAAATCATCAGTCTGAAACTCTGGGGACCCTTCTCTGTCCCCTGCTCTCTCTTCCAGGTAGCCAACCTCCTCCGGCTTTTCCAGATCCCACAGATCAGTTATGCGTCAACCAGCGCTAAGCTCAGCGACAAGTCTCGTTATGATTACTTTGCTCGCACGGTGCCTCCAGATTTCTACCAGGCCAAGGCCATGGCTGAGATCCTCCGCTTCTTCAACTGGACCTACGTCTCTACCGTGGCCTCAGAGGGTGACTACGGGGAGACTGGCATCGAGGCCTTTGAACTGGAAGCCCGAGCCCGCAACATCTGCGTGGCCACTTCAGAGAAGGTGGGCCGAGCCATGAGCAGGGCTGCCTTTGAGGGGGTGGTCCGGGCCCTGATGCAGAAGCCCAGTGCCCGCGTGGCTGTGGTGTTTGCTCGCTCAGAGGATGCCCGGGAGCTTCTGGCGGCTGCCCAGCGCCTCAATGCCTCCTTCACCTGGGTGGCCAGTGATGGCTGGGGGGCCCTAGAAAGTGTAGTAGCCGGCAACGAGGGAGCAGCAGAGGGGGCCCTCACCATCGAGCTGGCCTCTTATCCCATCAGTGACTTTGCCACCTACTTTCGAGCCCTCGATCCGTGGAACAACAGCCGGAACCCTTGGTTTAGAGAATTCTGGGAGCAGAAATTTGGCTGCAGCTTCCGCCGGCGGGACTGCGGGGGCCACTCGCTCAAGACGGGACCTTTCGAGCAGGAGTCCAAAATCATGTTTGTGGTCAATGCTGTGTATGCCATGGCTCACAGCCTGCACAACATGCACCAGGCTTTGTGTCCCAACACGACCCATCTCTGTGACGCCATGCGGCCAGTCAACGGGAAGCGGCTCTACAAAGACTTCATGCTCAACGTCAAGTTTGATGGTAATGTGTTGATTCCATTTTTCAACATTTATTAAGTACCTACTGTGTGCAATACCCTGACCTGGTGCTAAGGATACAGAGATGTTTTTTTTTAAATGTTGTGGTTACTTTTCACAGGAATTATATTTTAATGGAGTGGAGGATATAATGTGAGTGGATGGGGGTGGGGAGAGAGGTAGGGGAGAGCTAGACAAAATGTGAGGAAAAAAGTGGAAGGAGAGAGCCTTTTCCTTGACTGGAGAACAGTCAGCTTTAAAGAGGAAGATTTGGGTAAGATGGCTTCTGAGATTCCTTCCCGATCTGTATCTAGAACTCAATCCTTCCTTATCTCCATACACTGAAATTTTCCCTTCTTCTCAGGCCCTCCTCAGGTGATGCTATTAGGAGAACTCTGTAGTATCACATGGAATGAATATAACCTTGGGAGTACTGAAAGCAGATGGAGAATGACTCTTCCCATACCACCTGAGGAGGGCCTGGAAGGAAGGGAACATTTCAGTGTATGGAGAAGAGGAAAGAATGAGTTCTAGGTACAGACCTGGAAGGAATCTAAGAGGCCATCTTACTCAAATTTCACTTTGCAGTTGACCACATCACTGGTCTGAGAAGTCATTTCCTCAGCCCAGGTCCACAATTGGTAGTATTGAGCAATAGTTTAGGTGAATCCAAGGTAAGCCAATTACTGTTACATGTGTGCTAGTACCTATATCTCCACGATATAATTATACCATACTAAGGGCCTATCGTCTGGTTTGGAGTTTGACGGAAGTGATAAAATGTATAAGGGGAATAGGGGCCGAGGGGCCTGTTGTCTGATCCCCAGTCAGCACCGTTTCTCCTAAGCCACACGGCCTGTGCGTAAGAGATGGATAGCCTGCCTAAATACACACAAAGAAAGCACAGAGGAAGGCAGGACAGCTAGCAAGGGGGCCAGTTTGTTTGGAATGAAAAGTCAAGTACAAGGAACACTGAGCCAAAGGCCGAGCTAGATAAGCACTGGAGGTTGAATGGCAGGGATGACCGTCTGTCTGATGGCTTGGTTTCCATATGGATACTTCCATCCAGAGGTATGAGAAGATTACTTTCTATCTAACAGGACACCTTAGGTAGTGACAGAAAACATATCCGGCTAGTCTTGTCATGTCTCAATGATGGGGGAAACTGGGGTAAAGCGAAGGCAAGAGCTTTGTCCCAGGTCACTCAGGTAAATGGCAGAGGCAAGATTAGAAATAACTTCTCTGTTAGGTTCAAAGCACAGCTCTGTCCTTGGAAAGTAGAGAGATGGAGAAGAGTGTTCGGAAATGTGATCATAACCTAAAAAGGGAGGTCTGGAGGAGGGGAGCTCAAGCTGACTTGAGCCATGGAAAACATTTAAAATAGAGGATTCTCCCCCTCCTAAGCTCAGGATGAAGACAAGAGGGTCCTAGGCAACAAGAACCATACTAAACATTTACTGATCAAGACTCCCTCCTTCAATCAGTAACACTCCCTGGGGCTGCTGAGACAGAAAGGGGAGGATTCTGGATTCCAGGTGTGAGAGGCTCGGGTGAACCTGGAGGGATATCCAGAGGAGAAGCTGGTGCTGGCTGGCGTGAAGGACCAGATTTAGGGTCAGGGTATGGAAACATCAGTCTCCATCTGCAGTCCATATCTCCTGAAGTTCTCCCAGTTTAAATTTATTTAATTTTTTTTTTTTTAATATACAGAAAGGGGCAGTTAGGTGGCGCAGTGGGTAAACCCAACAGCCCTGAAGTCAGGAGGACCTGAGTTCAAATATGGTCTTAGACACTTAATCCTTCCTAGCTTTTTCGCCCTGGGCTTAATTTAACCCCAGCTGCCTCAAAATAATAATAATAATAATAATAATAATAATAATAATAATAATAATAATAATAATAATAATAATAATAATAATAATGAGACAGAGATCATGATTTCAGAAAGTGTAGAAATAACTGGATCAGTTTCAATTCAATATAAGCTTCAATCGTAGGCAGAGAGGTGGAACAGTGGACAGAAAGCTTAAAGTCAAGAAAAGCCAGGTTCAAATCTGTCTTCAGATTAGCTGTGCGAGGCCAAATCAGGCACTTGACCCCTCTCCCATCTCTGTCAGTAAGACAGAAGCCATCACAGCTCCCACCTGCCTGGGCGCTTTGCATCCTATTTGCAAGCATTTTGTTAGTCCTAAAGTGCTCTACAGATGCTAGCTATTGTTAATAATCGCGAGACGCGGGTCACCAAAGATGCATTAATTAACATAATTAACGAATGAGCTTAGTTTGCATTGATAGGCCCGGATGAGAGGTGAGAAGTCTGCTATTTATCCCAAGCGTCGGGTCCTGGGTAGGGACTAACCCGCGGGGACCCCACCGGAGGAAGAGGCCAGCCTGCGGAAAATACGGAGCCCGTGGATGCTGGGATCCCCGAAGGAACTGCGGGTGTTTGGCCCAGAGGAGAGAAGTGTCAGGGAGAACCAGTCAGTCTGCAGATAGCTGAAGGGCCAGCGGGAGAAAGTAAGAAAAGCTTCATCTTTTCTGCCCAGAGGCAGAAGTAACGACAGCTGCCATTTCAATCTGGCTTTCAAGTTGGCAAAGGGTTCTGTGGATGTCTTCTCATTTGAGCTTTCCAAGCAGAGTCAATACTATTATACCCATTTTAGAGATGAGCAAATTGAGGTAGGAAGTGATACACACCCGAGTTGGGAATGAAGCTAGTGCTACATTAGAGCCGGGATTGTGTTGGGGGCTGGGCGGGGTGTCGGTATGGAGTCATTTGGGAGACTGGGTAAGTTTTTATTTTTTTATTAAAGCTTTTTTATTGACAAAATGCGCGCGTATTGACTACGCAGGGATCATTTTTCAGCATTGACTCTTGCAAAGTCTTCTGTTCCACCTTTCCCCCCTCCCCTGATGGCGGGTAGTCCCATACTTGTAAAATATGTTGAAATACACGTTAGGTGCCAGGTGGGAGCTGCGGCTTGCAGCCTGGGCTGATCGAGGCTATGGCTCCGTAACGGAACTATCCCGGTCTGGGCTTGTGTTTGGGGGGTCTGGGAACTAGGAGCAATGAGCTACGGCAAACAGCAGATTCTGCCCAACTAAGATCATGGCCGGGAACCCCTCAAACAGCTTCCTGGGGCCGCGAGGTGGCGCCCTGGTTAGAGCCCTGAAGTCCGGGGGACCCGAGTTCTAATCCGGCCTCAGACACTTACACTTCCTGGCTGTGTGACCCTGGGCAAGTCACTTTATCCCAAGTGCCTCAGGAAAAAAAAAACAACTGGGCTCTGGAGGACTCGGTTCCTCAGGTTTAGAGTCAGGGCTGGGTCTGGAGCTGGGAGGGGCCCAGAACTGGGTTCCAGGAGGGCGGAGCCCGGCCCGGGTTAGGGATGCGCGGGCGGCGCTGAGCTCCGGACTCAGGTCCCTGGTTTCTCCCCCCTGCCCCCCTCTCCCGCAGCCCCCTTCCGCCCGGCCGACACCCACAACGAGGTGCGCTTCGACCGCTTCGGGGACGGCATCGGCCGCTACAACATCTTCACGTACCTGCGCGCGGCCGGCGGCCGCTACCGCTACCGGAAGGTGGGCTACTGGGCCGAGGGCCTGAGCCTGGACACCGGCCTCATCCCGTGGGCCTCGAGCCCGGCCGGCGGCCTGCCCGCGTCCCGCTGCAGCGAGCCGTGCCTGAAGAACGAGATGAAGAGCGTGCAGCCCGGGGACGTCTGCTGCTGGCTGTGCATCCCGTGCCAGCCCTACGAGTACCTGCGCGACGAGTTCACCTGCGCCGACTGCGGCCTGGGCTACTGGCCCAACGCCAGCCTGTCGGGCTGCTTCGAGCTGCCCCAGGAGTACATCCGCTGGGGGGACGCGTGGGCGCTGGGCCCGGTCACCATCTCCTGCCTGGGCTTCGTGGCCACGCTCTTCGTGCTGGGGGTCTTCGTGCGCCACAACGGGACCCCCGTGGTGAAGGCGTCGGGCCGGGAGCTCTGCTACATCCTCCTGGCCGGCGTGCTGCTCTGCTACTCCATGACTTTCGTGTTCATCGCCAAGCCCTCCACCGCTGTGTGCGCCCTGCGCCGCCTCGGCCTGGGCACCGCCTTCTCCGTCTGCTACTCGGCGCTGCTCACCAAGACCAACCGCATCGCGCGCATCTTCGGCGGCGGCGCCCGCGACGGGGCCCGGCGCCCGCGCTTCATCAGCCCCGCCTCCCAGGTGGCCATCTGCCTGGCCCTCATCTCGGGCCAGCTGCTGATCGTGAGCGTGTGGCTGCTGGTGGAGGCGCCGGGCACGGGCAAGGAGACGGGCCCCGAGCGCCGGGAGGTGGTGACGCTGCGCTGCAACCACCGCGACTCCAGCATGCTGGCCTCCCTGGCCTACAACGTGCTGCTCATCGCGCTCTGCACGCTCTACGCCTTCAAGACCCGCAAGTGTCCCGAGAACTTCAACGAGGCCAAGTTCATCGGCTTCACCATGTACACCACGTGCATCATCTGGCTGGCCTTCCTGCCCATCTTCTACGTCACCTCCAGCGACTACCGGGTAAGGGGCCGGGCCGCGGGCGGGGGAGGTGCTGGAGCGGCCACCGAGGCGAGCGGGGTGAAGGGTCACGCTGCCGGGGACCCACTAAGGCCGAAGGCGTGGGAGAAGGGGCCAACTGGAGGGGGGGAGAGGCAGGGGCGCCTGGATGGAGCGCCGGCCCTGAACTCAGGAGGACCCGAGTTCAAATGTGGTCTCAGACGCTTAACCCTTCCTGGCTGCGCGACCCTGGGCAAGTCACGTAACCCCAGCCTCAGGGGGAGAAACAAGAGGAGGGGTCGGGGACGGCGGGAGCAAGGTTCCGGTGCTGAGGGATGAAGCGAAGAGAGTTCCCATCTGTAGATCCTGATCATTGCCCATCCGGGTTCTTTTTTTCCTCATACTTTCCCACACGAGTGTTATTATCCCCATTTTACAGATGAGGAAAGCCAGGGAAACAGTGAGGTGGGGAGGTGTTCACAGCTACTGGCAGCTCTGGAACTCAAGCCCAGGGTTTTTCATGCCAGATGCGCCAGTGGACAAGCATTCCCTAACGGTCGCTGCGGCCAGGCGCGAGCCCAACGTCTGGGACACGCATGAGGACCAGTCCGCAAGGAGCTCCTACTCCGAGATCGGCTGTGTCCCCCTCCCCCGCGGCCGAGTCTAGGGCCCGGCTTGGGACCCGGAGGGAGAGGGGCACCCAGAAACAGGAGGAGCGTGAGAGAAAGGAGCGGGGGAGGCAGAGGGTCCCACAGGCAGAGCGAACCACGCCAGGGGAAAGGCCCCGCCCCCCCATGTTATATAAGCGGAAATTCCGGCCGGAGCGGCCAGGCGATGTCTCCAGCTTCCCACATCCGCTAAGTGTCTGAGATGAGGTCTAAATCCTAGTTAAGTCCAGTGCGTGCTGGAGGAGGGAAGTTAGGGATCCCCGAGCTATTTCAGTCCTCTGTGGGCCTGTTTGAGGAGGCAGCATGGACAGGTAATTTCTAGAATCCTTCCTCCTCCATCTGCCCCCACACTGCTCTCTCTGACTGCTAACTCAAACAGCAGACTCTGCCCGAACAAAATCATGACCAGGAACCCCTCAAAGCAGCTTCCTTCGCCCCCCACACTGGGCTTTGGATGGACTCAGTTTCCTCATCTGTCAAATGGAACAGTCGGACTAGATGATGTGTGGGGTCCATCCCAACCCTAAATGTCACAGTCAGTTTTACCTCTGACACCCTAGCGCGGTGATGGGAGTCCGGGCTCCAGGTCTCTGTAGGCACTTACCTGGCTCTTATCACAGGTGAGTTATTTACACTCCTCATGCCTGGAAGATGGAGATAAGATCACCACCTCCCTACATCGGGTTATTTTAAAACACAAGTGAACTAAAATACAAAAGCTCTTTGCAAATTTTAAAATCACAAGTCAAGGTCAGATATTATTATTGTTACCAATTTCTAAAAGAAGCTTGTACAGGAAGACTGGCTTATTCCTCAGAAAGGTCTTTCTGATGGTCTAAATACTTCAGTCTTGTCTGGCTTTTCATGTCCCCGTTTGGGGTTTTCTCAGCAGAGATACGGGAGAGTTGGCCATTTCCTTCTCCAGCTCATTTTTCTGATGAGGGTCGCACTGCTAGTGATTGCCTGAGTTTGGAATTGAATTTATATCTTCTTGACTTCAAGCCTGGGATGCGCCACTTAACTGCCCCCAAACACCTGCATACAGATCTCTAAAAACGAACAGGATATAGCCATGTCTATGGCCCCTTCCAGCTGACAATTGACAATTTTCTGTTTTACTCAAATGTCCCGGCATTTAGGTTTTCCAAAGCACTTTCCTCAAAACCACCTTATAATATAGAAAGAGCATGTGATAGCCTGCCTGTGTTAGACAAGGAACGTGAGTCTCAGAGAAGCCCTTAGAACTAGACCTCAAATGCAAGTCTTCTGACCCCTAGGCTCTTTCATGTTAGAACTAAGGAAGGTCATGTCTCGCTCCAGAACAATAGAGTTGGAAGGGACCTTTCTTCCAGCCGAGTTGGGGAGCTAGTGGAGCTCAAACCTCCCTGCTGGTCTCTCACGGTTGTGCAACATAGCCGAGTCACTCAAGCCCCCTGGGCAGCCTCATCTGTAAAATGGGGTTGCTGATGGCATTTGTCTCACAGTGGGGGTGCGAGGCTATAAAGTGCTTAGCAAACCCTGATTCAGTGTCCCAGGTCATTGTTAATCTGGCTGATTTCTGTCTGATTCAGGAAGCCCTCCCACATTATGCCTGACAAATACTCTGCTCCAATACTTCTAGTGATGGAGCTCACTATTTAGCTCCAAGGCTGCCCGTTTCTTTGTGATTTATAGTTCTACTTGTTAAGAAATTCTAACTTCGTATGTTGAAATCTGCCTTTCCTGATCTCTTGGATCCTCCCTGGTTCCAGTTCTGCCCTCTTGCACCAAGCAGAACTGGATCTATCTGTCTGTCTATCTACCTATCTACCCTACCTATGTTTGTTTCTTTTCCTTCCTTTTTTCTCTTTTTCTTTTGCTTTTTTCCTTGTTTCTCCTTTCCTTTCTCCCTCCCTCCCTTTCCTTCCATCTTCTTCCTCTCCCTCTTCTTTTTTATTCTCTTTCATTCAATTATTTTTCTTTCTTTCTCATCTACTTTTTTCCTTCCCTCTTTTCATTATTCCCTCCATTTCTTCCTTTCTTTTTCCTTCTCTTTTTCTTGAATTTTTTCTCTTTTTCTTTCTTTCCCTTTTCCTACCTCTTTACCTCTTCCTCCTTTCTCCCTTCCTTCTTTCCTCTCTTCCTCCCTCTATCCTTTCCTTCTTTTCTTCCTCCCTCCCTTTTTTCTTCTTTCCTTCCTTTCTTTCATTCATTCTTTCTTCCTTCTTTCCTGCTTTTCTTCCTTCCTTTTTTTCTTTCTTTCTTTCTCCCTTTTCTTCTCTTATTTTTCTATAATACTTTTTATTTTAAATATAGCATTTTTTATTTCTTTGGGTTTCAAATCAGTTATTTCTGGATCTACCCTCACCCCATCAGCATTGAACCCTCCTTTATATGAAGAAAAACAGCTAAACAAAAACTGGCCCTGTGACCGCATCTGACAATATTGATGGTGTTCTATACTTATATTCTCCCAGCTCTGCTCAGAGGAAGGCTCTATATTTGATGAACTGTTCTCCTGGACCATCATTGATCTAGTTCTTTTTTCGTCAGTTAACTTTGAGTTCAGTTTATTTGTATTCGTTTATATTGTTACAGCTCTTGTGTACCTTGTTCTTTTTCTTCTGAGTCTTTTGTTTTATGTAAGTTCATTCAACTTTTCCCATGCTTCTCTCATTTCCTATATTTGTCATGTCTGATGGCATGATAATATCCCATAAGATTCATATACCATAGTGCGTTTGGTTCTCTAATTAATCAAAGGTCACTCTTGCCAGTATTTTGTTACCACAAAAGTGTTGCTCTGAACATTTTGTTGTTTCTGCCTTTGTTGTTGTTTGTCCTTCATTCTTGAAGATGGCTATGACATCAGGGAAGTGAAGCCATGACATGCAAGTGGCTTGGATTTAAGTGAGGGAGGGCTGTGCAAGGTCACCTGCCTCACTTTCCCCTCCAGAGCCATCTGGGTCCAGTGGCAGAATATAAATCAAGACGACTGAAGATGGACCTGGATGTAGTGGGAAACCTTGGGCTTTTTAAGCTAAAGTCTTCAACAGGTCTCAGTTTTGACTGAGGCAACAACCCATTCAGTGATTAAGGCTGGACAGCAATTGAGGCAAAGAATCTCCTCTTTTCTGTCTTTGACTTCCTTTGGGTATATGCCTAATAATATCAAGTTTAAAAATATGTATAGTTCAGTTATTTTTCTCATATGATTCTAAATTTTTATCCAGAAATGTTGTAGCAGTTCAAAGCTTCAACAGAGTGCTAGTATTCCTGCTTTCCCATAATCAATCACCAAACATTTATTAAGCACTTACTATATGCCAGACATTTTACCGAGTGCTAGGAATACAAAGAAAAAGGAAAAATATAGTCCCTATCCTCAAGGGGCTTATATTTTAATAGGAAGATAAAATTGTCATTAAAATTGGTGCATGAAAAATAAATATAGCATAGATGGAAAGTAGCTTTAAATGAGGATATGGAAGCATATGGAGGGTAGAGAGGGAGGACCAGAAAAGTCATCCTCCAAGAGATGATGCTTGAGGAAGTCAAGGATTCTCTGAAAAGAAGAGGTTAAGGGGGAAAAAAAGCATTCTAGGTATGGGAGCAACTGTGGTAAGATCCAAACAAAGAAGAGGGAAGATTGTGTGAGAAATATAGTAGGACTGCTCCACAGAGGATGCAGCAGGAAGTATTGAACAAGATGACCAGAAAGATAAGGTGCTAGATTGTGAAGCTCTTTAAACACCACAGAGATGTGTTTATGTGTGATCCTAGAAGTCAGAGGGAAGTACTAGAATTTATTGCATAGGGGCGTGACATTTTCAGAGGATGGAGGATGGATTGAATTCGGAAGAGACAAAGCGGATTATTTCATTATTTCAGGAAAGAAGTGAAAGGGGCTTGAACTAGGGCGGTGATTGTGTGAGTGAAGAGAAGGGGACATATGCAAGAGATGTTTCGGTGGGAAGAATGACAGGATTTAGCAATTGATTGATTGGATATTTTCAGTGATCAAGGATGACGCCAATTTTGAGAACTTGTGTAAATGTTGCAAATTTTTTTACCCTTGTTAATGTGTAGGAAGTGGGATGAGACCTCAGAGTTGTTTTACTTTTATTTATGTATTTCTCTTTATTTTTAACAGTTTGGAGAATGGTTTCCCATGGTCAGTCGTAGCTTGAAATTCTTTAGAAAATCATTTGTTCATATCCGTTGATCATTTATACACTTGGATATGGCTCTTAAATCATGGGTTTGTGTCGGTTCCTTTTATATCTATGATATCAGGCTTTTATCATTTCACCATTTCAGTAGTGTCCTGGTAAACGTTTTTGCCAGACACTTCTTCAGGGGAAAATGTATGTAGGACACACTTTTAAGTTTAATTTACATTATCAGCATTTTGTCCATCCCTTTCTGAAGTCTAGACTGAAAATTGAGCAATTGGGGCTTGCAAACCTGGCCAAGCTGGCTCCAGTAACCCTTGCAGAGATGTTTTTTCTAAATTGATTTTGTTCACGCAGATTATTTTTAATTTTATGTAATCAAAGTTGCTGTCAGTTTGGTCTTTTTATGATGTAGATTTTCTCCCAGTCACAGATGTGATATGTTCCTCCTCCTTCCTCCTACCCTTTTTCTATACAATCTTCAGATACTGAAGATAGTTTTCTTTTATTTCTTTTTTTTTTTAAATAATGGCTTTTTATACAGTTTTTAA
This sequence comes from Sminthopsis crassicaudata, assembly GCF_048593235.1. NCBI lineage: Eukaryota > Metazoa > Chordata > Mammalia > Dasyuromorphia > Dasyuridae > Sminthopsis > Sminthopsis crassicaudata. Next base: position 673,422,904 of record NC_133617.1, read on the forward strand.
CATTCCATTCTTGCAAAACCTTGTGTTCCCAATTTTCTCCCTTCCCCACCAGACAGCAAGTAATCCAATATATATATTACACATGTGCAATTTGAAGACAGCTTTCATGACCCCCTAAACCTTCTCTTCTTTAGACTAACACCTAATTCCTTTCATTGACCTCCTACCACATTGTTTCTAGATCTTGCAATCCCAGGCAAACTCCCTGGGTTCTGACCCTCTGTTCACATGCTCCTTTATAAGTGAGAACAATATTATAGCATTCTACATTCCAAAATCTCTTCTAACTTTGAAGTTATAGCGGGATCCCAAGGGGTGAGATGGGTAGTCTTTGTGGGAGTGGAGGAAGCAGGGAGGCTTGCAACACAGAAGCCCTGATTCCTGGTCCTTCCCTCCAGGTGCAGACCACAACCATGTGTGTGTCTGTCAGCCTCAGTGGCTCCGTGGTCCTGGGCTGCCTCTTTACCCCCAAGCTTCACATCATCCTCTTCCAGCCACAGAAGAACGTAGTCAGCCACCGAGCACCTACCAGCCGCTTCAGTGTCACAGCTGCCGGCTCCAGCATCTCCCACGGTCAGTCTGTGCACCCTGGACTTCCTGGCAATCCCAGACCATCCTCCTCCCACCTCCCATCATCACAGAATTCCCATATGTATTCCTTAGGGCACAGGTTATTCCTCATTCCTGAATCCCAGTCTCCCATCAGAACGTGATCTATACCCACTCTCCCTTCAGGCCCATTATGTCCCCTCCCCTCCAGTTCATTTTCCTTTATTCTCTTGAACTCTGAAGACATTCTCAAGTCACCATATTGTGATCTTATTTAATTTTATTTTTTGGGAAAAATAGAATGATTGTTCACTGAGAATAGAACAGAAAAAAGGAAGGAGTTAAAAAGAGAGAAGTCTCTGTAGCAGAAGACCCTTAGTTTAAAGACCCTTTGAACCTTCCCTGAAATTCACCATAGAGAGGACTCCTCTGAGCCCAAGAAAGCACCCCCTTGGAGAGTAGATGCTCTCTCCTGCCCTGTGTGATTCATGAAACGCCTTGTCCCCACCACTAACCTCTCTGCTTTCTCTCCGTAGGCTCTGGCTCCCAGTTTGTCCCTACCGTATGTAATGGCCGGGAAGTGGTAGACTCTACAACTTCATCACTCTGAGGGCTGAGTCCCAAACAACCCAACTCCACAATTAGAGATGAGGAGATAGCACAGGGCCTTAGTCCCAGGACCCAAGCAAATGTATATTGGAACATTGCAATAACCCCCAAATCACCTCATTTCTCTAATCCAAACATTGTTATCTCTCCCCTAAATCTCCATGGGTTGTAATAACAACCCTACCTCCCAACAACTTTGGCCCAGGGTCAGAAGCTGCTGCAGAATGTTGGGAGCATAGGGTGCCCAGGAGATTATGGCATTGGCTTGGTTTCACCCAATAGTGTCAAATGGAAACCCTGAGGGAGGGGAGGGGCTGGGGTTGGGGAGGTGGATTTGACAAAAGGAGAGATGCTACAGATCTAAGATCAAAGGGTTTATTAGGAAGGCAGTTCCCAAATGGGAGGAAACAGAGGAGCCAGGCTCTCCCCGGTCCTTGCACATCAAAGGTGCTTCCAGCTCTGGGCCCAACTCCTAATCCCTCCTTTCTGTCCTAGGGGTTTTAATTTTTTATATAAGTTATTTTAAGGGTGGGAGGAGGGAGCATTCAGTCTTCCTGAAAAAATAATGTATCCTGTGGTTTATTTTGTAATTTCTGTAAATAAAGTTGTTTTTTTTTTAAATCCAAACCCATGGCCTTTCTGCACTTTAATCAAAAGGGTAGAGGCATAGGAGGGGAATTTCTATATAATGGATAGGATACCTAGATGACAGCATTCTTTGTTGTGACCAGGAGGCCACAGGGAGCCAGGGCCATAATATCACCAGTTGTTACAGCTGGCTCCTGGCTCCTGGCCCAGAAAAGCTTTCTCTGGGTAAGGCAGCCCAAACAATGCAACCTCCCAGAAGTGGGTGATGTGGGAAGAGGCAGAGCACCTGAATTATACTCTGCTTTTTTACCCCTTTGTGATGAGGCGCTTGAACCAGATGACCTTTGAAGGTCTCTTCCAGCTCTAAATCAGTAATCCTGTGAGCAAATGAAATGTGTGTGGAAAAGTTTGCAAACCTTAAAGATCTGTACAAATCTCAGCTATTATAAATTATAAATGAATCCTAGTGTCAAGACCTGGAGAAGCAAAGAAATGAGGCACATGAGGCTAGAAGGAAAGGGCATCTGTGCATTTTTTTTGTCTCGGTTTGCTCTTTTTTTTTTTTAAGCTTTTTATTGTTCAAAACATGCACGGACAATTCTTCAACATTAGCCCTTGCAAAACCTTGTGTTCCAATTCCTCCCCCTTTACTCACACCCCCTCCCCTAGGTGGCAAGTAGTCCAATATATGTTAAACATGGCAGAAATATTTGTTAAATCCAATACACATATATTTATGCAGTTACCGAGCTGGTGCACAAGTCTTTAGGAAGGTTCTGAGGATACCAGAAACACTGAGTGAGGGAGAGATCTCAGGCTGAGATGCTTGGGAAAGCATCTCTTGTTCTGGGCCTTAAAGGCTGGAGGGAATTGACCAAGAAAGGTTTGGTCCCGAGGTATGCTCACAGAGGGGGATGCTCTAGCACCTGGGTTAGATGGGAACCAGGGATTAAGGACAGGAGAGCAATGAAGAAGCACAGAGCAGCCCCAGAATTCAGCACCTCCAAATGGAAAGTTCCCCAGACCAGACAGGAAGGGTGAGAAGAACCAACTAGAGGGGATGTTCTTCCCAGAATGCCAGAGTTGGAAGGGCCCATTAAAGAAAATCGAGCTCAAATTCAGCAAGTATTAAGTGCCTACTGTGTGCAAAGCACCACACCAGGCCTTAGGAGAGAGAGTAGGCAAGAAATAGTACTGTAACTCAGAGTTTGGTTATAAAGCTCAAAGAGCTTAAATTCTACTGGAGCAGAGGAGATGCATACACAAGGAAGTAAATAAATTAAATAGTTATTTGGGTGGGGATGAGGGGATAACTAATAACTGGGGAAAGGATCAGAAATAGCTTTAGGTAGAAAGCTGCATCTGAGCTCAACTTTGGAGAGTCAGGGATTCCAAGAAATAAAGCTGAGGGGGGAGAATGTCCCAATCATGGCAAACAATCTGTGCCAAAGTATGGAGGTGGGAGATAGGCTGCTCTTTATGGGGAACGATAAACAGTCCGGTTTGTCTGGAACATAAGTTTCATGAGTGGGAATAACTTGAAATAATTCTGAAAAGATAGACATACTGTAAGGGTCTTTAAATGTCAAACAGAGGAGTTTGTATCTTATTCTAGAGAAGATGGAGATGTACTGAGACTTCTTGACATTACCAGACCTGTGCTTTAGAAATATCAATTTGACAGCTGGGGAGAGGCTGGACTGGGGAGAGGAGAGACTGGAAGCAGGAAGATCAATTAAGGAGGCTTTTGGTGTAGCCTAAGAGAGGGATAAAAGTCTGAACTGGCATGTGAGTGGAGAGAAGAGGTCAGATGTGAGAGATCGATCCATCAGTAAACAAGTATTAAGTACCAAGATCTGGAAGCTGATTGGACAGGGGACATGAGGCAAACCCAAGAGTAGATAATAACTGCAAGGTGGTGAACTTGAAAGATTTGGAAGGATAACAGCACCCTTGATAGACATAATAGGAGGAGTGGATGGATATAGAGAGAAAGATATATTCTGTTTTGAACACATTGAGTTTAAGATGCCCATGGGATGGTGCAAGTTACAGTAGGAGCTAGGTTTTGGATTAGAAATATAAGGGCTGAAGGGAAAGTCAGGAACTGTATAAGGGTGGGTCAGGACCTATATAAGTAAAACTACAAAACACTTTCCACACAAAGTCAGATCTAAGCAATTGGAAATCAATCAAGTGTTCTTGGATAGGCCGAGCAAATATAATAATGACAATACTCCCTAAACTAATCTATTTCTTTAGTGCTATACCAATCAAACTCCCAATCAAACTTTACTGAACTAGAAAAAATAACAAAATTAATCTGGAAGAACAAAAGGTCAAGAATTTCAAGGGAACTAATGAAAAAAAAAAATCAAATGAAGGCGGCCTAGCTGTACCTGATCCTAAAACTATATTATAAAGCAGTAGTCACCAAAACCATTTAGTATTGGCTAAGAAATAGACTAGTTGATCAGTGGAATAGGTTAGCTTCACAGAACAAAATAGACAATGACTATAGCAATCTAGTGCTTGACAAACCCAAAGATCGCAACTTTTGGGATAAGAATTCACTATCTGACAAAAACTGCTGGGAAAAATAGAAACTAATATGGCAGAAACTAAGCATGGACCCACACAGAACACCATCCACCAAGATAAGGTCAAAATGGGTTCATGATCTAGGTATAAAGAATGATATTATAAACAAATTAGAAGAGCATAGGATGGTTTACTTCTCAGACTGTGGAGGAGGAAGGAATTTGTGACGAAAGAACTAGAGATCATTATTGATCATCAAATAGATGATTTTGATTATATAAAGTTAAAAAGGTTTTGTATAAACAAAACTAATGCAGACAAGATTAGAAGGGAAACAAACTGGGAAAACATTTTTATATCCAAAGGATCTGATAAAGGCCTCATTTCCAAAATATAGAGAGAATTGACTCAAATTTATAATAAATTAAGCTATTCTCCAACTGATAGTCAAAGGATATGAATAGACAATTTTCAGATGAAATTGAAACTATTTGTAGTCACATGAAAAGGTGTTCCAAATCACTGTTGATCAGAGAAATGCAAATTAAGACAACTCTGATACCACTACACACCTCTCAGATTGGCTAAGATGACAGGAAATGATAATGACCAATGTTGGAGAGGATGTGGGAAAACTGGGACACTGATGCATTGTTGGTGGAGTTGTGAACAGATCCAGTTATTCTGGAGAATAATTTGGAACTATGCTCAAAAAATTATCAAACTGTGCATACCCTTTGACCCAGCAGTGTTTCTAATGAATCAGTATCTCAGAGAGTTCATAAAGGAGGGAAAGGGACCTACATGTGCAAAAATGTTTGTGGCAGCCCTTTTTGTAGTGCCTAGAGACTGAAAATTGAGTGGATGCCCATCAGCTGGAGAATGGCTGAATAAATTATGGTTTATGAATGTTATAGAATTAATAATAGTGGAATTAATTCTATATTAATAATATGAAATAAATAAACCACAATTTATTCAGCCATTCTCCAACTGATGGATTGTTCTGTAAGTGGATTGTTCTTTAAGAAATGACCAGCAGATGTAAGAAATGACCAGCGGGAGGAATACAGAGAGGCTTGGAGAGACTTACATGAACTGATGCTGTGTGAAATGAATAGAACCAGAAGATCGCTGTACACTTCAATGTTGTATGAAGATATATTCTGATGGAAGTGGATATCTTTAACATAAAGAAGATCTAACTCACTTCCAGTTGATCAATGATGGACAGAAACAACTGCACCCAGAGAAGGAACACTGGGAAGTGAATGTAAACTGTTAGCACTACTGTCTATCTACCCAGGTTACTTATACCTTAGGAATCCAATTCTTAATGTGCAACAAGAAAATTGTATTTACACACATATATTGTATCTAGGTTATATTTTAACACATGTAAAATATATGGGATTGCCTGTCATCTAGGGGAGGGAGTGGAGGGAGGGAGGGGATAATTTGGAAAAATGAATACAAGGGATAATGTTATAAAAAAATTACTCATGCATATATAATGTCAAAAAAATTTATAAATAAAATTAAAAAAAAAAAAAGAAATGACCAGCAAGATGATTTCAGAGAGCCCTGGAGAGACTTACATGAACTGATGCTGAGTGAAATGAGCAGGACCAGGAGATCATTGTACATGGCAACAAGATTATATGATGACAGATTTAAATAATTGGAAAGACATTCAGTGCTCTTGGATAGGCCGAGCGAATATAATTAAGATGACAATACTCCCTAAACTAATCTATTTATTTAGTGCTATACCAATCAGACTTCCAAGAAACTATTTTAGTAACATAGAAAAAATAACAACAGAATTCATATGGAACAACAAAAGGTCGAGAATTTCAAGGGAAGTAATGAAAAAAAAATTAAGTGAAGGTGGTCTAGCTGTACCTGATCTAGAACTGTATTATAAAGCAGCAGTCACCAAAACCATTTGGTATTGGCTAAGAAATAGACTAGTTGATCAGTGGCATAGGTTAGGTTCACAGGGCAAGATAGTGAATAAAAATAGCAATCTAGTGTTTGACAAACCCAAAGATCCCAAATTTTGGGATAAGAATTCATTATTTGACAAAAACTTCTGGGAAAACTGGAAATTAGTATGGCAGAAACTAGGCATGGACCCACATTTAACACCACATACTAAGATTAGATCAAAATGGGTCCAAGATTTAGGCATAAAGAACGAAATCATAAATAAATTGGAGGAACATGGGATGGTTTACCTCTCAGACTTGTGGAGGAGGAAGGAGTTTGTGTCCAAGGGAGAACTAGAGACCATTATTAATCACAAAATAGAAAATTTTGATTACACCAAATTAAAAAGTTTCTGCACAAACAAAACTAATGCAAACAAGATTAGAAGGGAAGTAACAAATTGGGAAAACATTTTTACAGTTAAAGGTTCTGATAAAGGCCTCATCTCCAAAATATACAGAGAATTGACTCTAATTTATAAGAAATCAAGCCATTCTCCAATTGATAAATGGTCAAAGGATATGAACAGACAATTTTCAGATGATGAAATTAAAACTATTTCCGCTCATATGAAAGACTGTTCCAAATCACTATTGATCAGAGAAATGCATAATGAGATATCATTACACACCTGTCAGATTGGCTAAGATGAAAGGAACAAATAATGATGAATGTTGGAGGGGATGTGGGAAAACTGGGACACTGATGCATTGTTGGTGGAGTTGTGGAAGAATCCAGCCATTCTGGAGAGCAATCTGGAATTATGCCCAAAAAGTTATCAAAATGTGCATACCCTTTGACCCAGCAGTGTTACTACTGGGCTTATACCCCAAGGAACTACTAAAGAAGGGAAAGGGACCTGTATGTGCCAAAATGTTTGTGGCAGCCCTTTTCATAGTGGCTAGAAGCTGGAAGATGAATGGATGTCCATCAATTGGAGAATGGTTGGGTAAACTATGGTATATGAATGTTATGGAATATTATTGTTCTGTAAGAAATGACCAACAGGAGAAATACAGAGAGGCTTGGAGAGACTTACATCAACTGATCCTGAGTGAAACGAGCAGAACCAGAAGATCATTACACACTTCAACAATGATACTGTACGAGGATGTATTCTGATGGAAGTGGATTTCTTCAACATAGAGAAGAGCTAATCCAATTCCAATTGATTAATGATGGACAGAACCAGCTACATCCAGAAAAGGAACACTGGGAAATGAGTGTAAACTGTTATTTTTACCTTCTGAATCCAATTCTTCCTGTGCAACAAGAAATTCGGTTCTACACACATATATTGTATCTAGAATATATTGTAATATATTTAACATGTATAAGACTGCCTGCCATCTGGGGGAGGGGGTTGGGGGAGGAAGGGAAAAAATCTGAACAGAAGTAAGTGCAAGGGATAATGTTGTAAAAAATTACCCATGCATATGTACTGTCAAAAAAAAGTTATAATTATAAAATAAAATAAAAATTAAATAAACAAAAATAAATAAATAAAGATTATATGATGACCAATTCTGATAGACATGGCTCTCTTCAACAATGAGAGGATTCAAATTTAAACCAGTTCCACTTGTTCAGTGATGAAGAAAGCCATCTCCACCCAGAGAGAGGACTGTGGGAACTGAGTGTGGAACACAACATAGCATTCTCACTCTCTCTGTTGTTTGCTGGAATCTTGTTCTCTTTCTCAGTTTTTCTTTTCCTTTCTTCTTGATCTGATTTTCCTTGTGCAACGAGATAACTGGAGAATAAAAAGGGCCAAAGACAGAAATCTAAAATATATCTTTGCTTTTTTTTTTTTTTTTTTTTTTTCCTGAGGCTGGGGTTAAGTTACTTTCCCAGGGTCACACATCTAAAAAGTGTTAAGTGTCTGAGATCAGATTTGAACTCGGGTCCTCTTGAATTCAAAGCGGGTGCTCTATCCACTGTACCACCTAGCTGCCCCCAATATCTCTTTGCTTAAGGAGAAATATGAATGATGACCCAGCAGAAGTGACTGAGAAGGCATAGTGGGCCAAGTAGGAGATCCGAGACATTAATTTTATGAAACCTAAGGAAGAAGAGTATGTGTAAGAAGAGAGAGATTGTATCCCCCCCCTACTTAGCACAGTGTCTGGCACATAATGGGAGCTCAATAAATACTAGCTGCCTAATTAACTTATTAAGAGTATTGAAAACTGCAGAGAAGTGAAGAATGAAAGGGAATTAGCAATTTACAAAAATCATTGATGATCCTGAAGACAGCAGTTTCATTCCACTAAGTGAGTCTGGAAGCCAGATGGCAAGATTTTCAGAAGTGGGTGGGAGGTAAGGAAAGGGAAACAAAAAGTGTAGTCAGCTTTTTCTAGGCCTGTTAAGGAGAGGAAAAACACAGGGTGATAGCTTGAGGGGATGGCAGGCTTAAGTGAAGAATATTTTTTAAAATATAGAGTAGATTTGGGGCATGTTCATAGGCAGCAGAGAATATAGAGAATAGATATTCACCACATTGTAGATAGATTTAATATTGGTAAAAGAAAATGTTCTAAATATCAAGTTCCCCACAAAGGCAGAAGAGGATAGGTCATTTAAATTATGTCCTCAGGAAACTCAGGAAAATGAGCCTTCCTGACTCCAGATCCAGGGCTCTGCACACTTCCTTACTTAGCTGCCCCCGATTTAAACAACGACAAAATCCCCAAACAATACCCAACTCTACCATTCCATATGCGGTCCTCTTGTGTAGTAACAAAACCGGTCTATTTTGTTCCTTTTTGAACTTTTTCTTTTCTTCTGTAAATTTCCTTGATGCTGCTTTCCTTCGGCATCTCTATCACTAAGTCATCCCTCCTGAAAAAAGCTCTCACCTCATTATATGTAGAATCAAGCAAAACTTTTCAGCACATCAGCACATCTGACAATGTCCGTCTCAAGGTGTTTCTAGCGCATCACCTGTCTGTCAAGGGATGCGTGTCCTCCTCTTCCTTAGGCTTCTGAAGTCATGATGTTCAGTGTAGACGAGATCAGTCTTTCAAGGCTGTTTTTCTTTTGTGGATCCCATGCAAACTGATCTCTGGATTCTGTACCTTTTACTCTTCCCAAATTTCTCTGAATTTTTCCTATTTGTCATTTCTTAAGGTGTAAAACACGCTGTGACATTTCATACATTAGTTTGCTCAGCCATTCCCCACTTGACAGGTACTCTATTTCCAATTCTTTGCCACAACAAAAAGTGCTTCTCTCTCTATTTTTGCCTAGAGGAATCTATTTCCTCTTTGAACTCTTTAGAGTACACACCTCAGTGGTGTCTCTGGCTCAGGATATGTACAGTTTAGTGACTTTTGGAGTGTAATTAATTTCATATAACTTACCAGAGTGGTTGCCTAGTTTACAATTCCACCAACAATGTACCAGCGTAGCCGTCCGACCTCCCACAAGCACTCCGATAACTGCCACTTTTCACTGTTCTTTATCTTTGCCAACCTGATGGATGAGAGAGTTTCAGATTTGGGCTGATGGGTCTTTCTTTCATGAGCAGTCATTTGGACCATCTCTTGCCGTGCTCCCTATCTCGCTGTGGGGAGCATTCACTTGCGCCGTGCTGAACACAGCCATCAGTCCGGCTGTGAGGGTCTTGTGTCTGTCTTTATCCAAAGGGAATTCCCGTAATGGGATAGCGGGGAAGGGGATGGTCCTCCTCTAGGTCTCCCGGCATTCCTTGGCTACGGGCTCTCGTTGGTTATTCTTTCTTCTGATTATTGATCCAAAAGGCGTCCACATCTCTGATGTAACACAAAACACTACACAGACTCTTTTTTATTGAAGTTTTTAATTTTCAAAACATATGAAAGGATAATTTTTTAACGCTGGCCCTTGAAAAAACTTGTGTTCCAATTTTCCTCTCCTAGATGGCAAGCAATCCAATATATGTTAAACATGGCAAAAATATATGTAAATCCAATAGAGGGGTGCATATTTATACAACTGCTGCACGAGAAAAATCAAATCAGAAAGGGGGAAAGTAAGAAAGAAATGCAAGCAAGCCACAACAAAGAGAGGGAGAGTGCTTTGGGGGTCCGCCCTCAGTCCCCTCTCTGGGGGCACTGCTCAGATTCTACTGCGGTTATTAGAGGGCTCTTCAGCGCCCTCCCCCTGCGGCCGCAGCGTCCTTTGAGAGGGGCCGCTTCCTCCTGCCTGGCGCTGTTTGCCCGTGGGGGAGGACTTCTCCCCTCCGCCGTCCCCGACTCCCCCAGCCCAGTTTTCACTCCAGACTGGAGGGAAAGGAAAGGTCCCTGAGGCCGCGGGCTTCGGGGGAGCCGCTGCTGGGCCGGAACGGCAGAGGCGGCCGGACGGGGAGTGGGGAGAGCAGGGAGCGGCGGGCGCCGGCTGCGGGGCCCAGAATCTCCGTCAGTGGCCCCGGGAGCACGCGGCCCGGCCTTTTACATCCACGCCGGGGTCCCACGAGGGGCCGCCGGGCCTCTGCCCCAGACTCCCCGGGAAGGGGATCCGCGGCGGCGCGCCGCATCTCCGGGTCACTCGCTTGTGAAGAAAATTCTCTCGACATTGTGACTAAATTTTCCTCCTTGCAACTCCTTCCCAAGGGTAACGGCAATCAACACCGCGGGCCCCGACGCCAAACTGCCAGCCCGGTCAGAGCCTGAAAACGCGGGACCTCGGCGGCTGGGCCCGGAAGCAGGGACGCCCCTCCCCCTCCTAGCCCCGCCGGGCCGCTGTCCTGGGCCGCCCCCTGGCGGCCGCCGGTCACTTCTCTTCACTAGGTCCGTGCCCCGGAACGCTGACCCCGCCCCGCTCCCCGGCGCGGTCCTCCTGCCCCCAGTCTCTCCCAGTCCTCTGAGCGGGAAACCTGACCCCGACTTTACGCGGCCGAGCTTTATCATTCCTTCGTTCGCAGGAAAGCCTCTTTAGAAAACGCAACCTTGTGAGCGCCCTGGTCCCGGCTGTCAGTCATTCACCCCGACTCGGTGCTGTCTTGGGGCTTCCCCCGCCCAGTCACCCCCTTTGGCTTATTCCGCCGCACGCAGAGGCCTGCTCGTGGCTGGGTCTGGGAGACAGCTCGCGGGCGCCTCCTGCGTGAGCATTCGGGAACAAGCGGGCATGTCCGGGGGGGCAGCCCTGCACGGGAAGAAGTCATCTAATCTAAACCCCCTCACTTTCCAGCCGGGCCTATATCTCTGATCTCGTAGGAAGGTTGCCCCGGCAACAGAGGCCAGGCTGGGGCCTTTTCGGTCCCTCGGGCCAGGGCTCTCTCCGCGAGGACCCTGAAGTCCTCCTGGGAGCTGGGCGCCTAGTGGAAGAGAGCTGACCTGGGGCCGCTGGCGGCGCAGCCCCCTTACGTCTGTGAGCCCTGCTTTCCGCAGGCACGCGTCCAGTCCCTCCCACTCTCCCAACAGCAGCCGGCGTCCCCGAGAGGGCGCCGATGTCGGGGGCAGGGTAAGGAAGGACGATTGTGATGGACGTGCCTCTGCCCAGCAGCGGGGTGATTCAGGCCCCATGGTCTTGTGACGGAGGGAGCCAGAGAGGACTGCGGGCACTGAGTGTGGACCACGACACAGCATTCTCACTCTCTTTTGTTGCATTTTGTTCTTTCTCATTTTTTCCCCTCTTGATCTGATTTTCCTTGTGCAACAAGATAATGATATGAAAATGTATGCATGTAAAAGAAGATCCAGCTCACTTCCAGTTGATCAATGATGGACAGAAACAACTACACCCAGAGAAGGAACACTGGGAAGTGAATGTAAACTGTTAGCAGTACTGTCTATCTACCCAGGTTACTTACACCTTTGGAATCTAATACTTAATGTGCAACAAGAAAGTTGGATTTACACACATATATTGTATCTAGATTATACTGTAACACATGTAAAATGTATGGGATTGCCTGTCATCTAGGGGAGGGAGTGGAGGGGGGGGGATAATTTGGAAAAATGAATACAAGGGATAATGTTATAAAAAAAATTACTCATGCATATATACTGTCAAAAAATTTATAATTATAAAATTAATAAAATAAGAAAAAAATAAAATGTACATCCCATCAAGTATGGGATACTCTTAAAAAAAATGTATGCATGTATTGGATTTCACATATATTTTAGCATATTTAACATATAGTGGATTGCTTGCCATCTAGGTTTTTCAAGAGTCAATGTTAAAAAATTATCCATGGTGTTTTGAAAATAAAAGACTAAAAAAAAAAAAAAGATCAGAGGACCAAAGAGAGACCCCCAAGGAACACCCACAATAAGGGATTGGGGGGGGGGAGAAGACGGTGAGATCACAAAAGAAACAAAGTATTTAGGGAGAGGAGAACCAGCATAATGTGGATACCTCCAAACCCAGAGGGAAGAGACTATTCGGGAGGAGGGGGTGCTAGAAATGCAGCGCTCATGAACATCATTTATTTTGGACTCCAACGTTCTCCTCTCCATTATTGCCCCCACTGGAGGCCAGAAGCTTATGATACTGCCTTTCCAAGGCATTCAGAACCTCTCCTCTCAGGCAGAGATGATTCCAATTCTTACAAGTCTTTTCCATGATTTTATAACGTCCTTAGTTTTATACTGAGTCTACTTTTAGAATTAAAAGACCTCATTACAGCTCTAGGGAATTTTCTGATTGGCTTAGAGATAACCTAGGATAATAGTACTGACCAATGGCCCTGATCCAGTGCACCTAGGGACAAATCCCAAAGTTTGCTTAGGGTTTTCTCCAGGCCTTGTTCCTCGGGGGTCTAAACGAATTCCGGCAGACACCCCCTTCCATCCTCTGGGAACTCTCAATATTTCACCACTGCTATCCAGTGAGCCAAGAAAGGGAAAGAGGGGGAGTTCTGAACCTTTTGGGCCAGGTGGGCTCAAGCACACTGTTCTTTGGTCCAGCCATTAGTGAATCTTCCAGCAGGAGCTTCTTCTCTTACCTCCAAGATACCTACTATACTTGAGTAAAAGGAAAAAAGGGGAAAGAGAAAGCCAAATGGGACTGACTATAGGTCCCTTTTATGTAGGCCAGAGCCATCCAACAATCTGTAGAACAAAAGAGCCAACATTTTAGGTGACAGTCCCCCTCAACAAAGTCCATCCTTTAGGAAGCACCAACAAACTTTATTGGACTTTACAGGAAGAGACAAAGACTCTAGACTCCTCACCATCCCATAAGTGCAACATAATCAAAAAATGTCTTTGATCACCTCCCTGAAACCATCAGAACTCTTCCCAAATCAGTTTGGCTGCTGGAAGTAGAGGGCTCCCAACTATGTGGGACAGACTGTTTGTAGCCTTATTCTGACCAACAAAAGGGAGTCCTTTAGGGGCTTTTCTTTGTCTTCAAAGACTAGTCAACCGTTTGCCAGGCATTTTGTAGAAAACCAGTGTTTCTGCAGCTGAATCTTCAAGCCTATGTAGCTAAAGGAGGGAGATGCTGTTGACAGGAACATTGGCAGGGTGGGCAGGCTTGGGGGTGGGGGGTTAAGATTCTGTTTTAGACAAATTGAGGCCATAAGTTTTGGATAAAAAAAGAAGGAAGATGGATCTGGCAGTACAGATTGGAGGGGGAGAGACCGGAGGTGGGCGTTACAGTCAAGTTTATGAGGTCTGGAGAAAGGCCTGAAAACTATATCCTTCCACAGTGACCATATGTTTATTTCTAGTCCCACTTTCTCAGCCCACATGGTAGCTGTGTCTGAGAAGTACTTATTTAGTATTCCAGATTAACTGGAACTTCCCTTCGATTCCAGTTTAGACACCAGAGAATCAAGGCCTGAAGAATACCCTAAATAAACTTTGGGATTTGCCCCTTGGGTGCACTGGATTAGGACCATTGGCCAGTTCTATTATCCCCAGGTTACCTCTAAGCCAATCAGAAATTTAAGAATAGATTCAGAATATAAAATTAAGGACATTATAAAATCATGGGAAAGAATTTTTTATAATTATTGGAATTACCTATGATCATTAGTAATAAGATAAGCTTGGGAGATATTCTGGTTTTGTATGTACTAGAGAGAGTTGATCACTCAAAAATTCTTGATAGTGATAGAAGATAAATTGATCTTTTTATGAAGAAAAGTCAGTTCCAAAAAATGGAAGAATTCATGGGCACAGACTGACGAGTGAAGGAAAAAAAAAATTGGATGCTTCAGTCTCAACCTGCCACAAACTAGCCCAAGCCAAGAAATCTTCTCAGGATAAGGTCCATGTTCCCCTGAAGGAGATTCCAGAGAAAGGCAGGATGAAATGACTACAGAAGTACTTTAGCTACTAAGTCAGAAAAAATGGGGGCCCTCCTGGGGAGCAGTAAAGGGGCAGCTCCTCTGACTGTCCCTACATTTATTTTTTTTTTTTTCCTAGTCAAGGGGCAAAGTATTTGTAACGCCATTACAAAAGTAGGCTGGAATTCTAAGGGAATTTCAGCAGAGAAACAGAGGCAAGGAGACACACTTATCCAGCTTTTTAGCATTGATACGCTCATTCTGTGGCTCATGGGTGGGAAAGAATTTAGTTTTCATTGACCAGATTATTACTATTGTCTCAGAAGCTTCCTCCACAGGCTTATCCTGAGGCCAGAAACCATAAGAGAGTCAGCAGTGAATTGAGGAGTGGTCTTATTTAAAATCAGATTGTTCTCAGATCGGGAATGTGGGAAGTCCTCGACTGCCCCCACATTTGTGCATGATCTGAAGACTCTGAACTCTGAACTGATGTACATGCAAATATTGGCCAGCAGAGAATGCAAGAAGCATATGCAGGGATAATGCTAGAAATCAGTGAAAAAGGGAAATGATCATCTCCTTTGGAATACAGGGAGAGGGTCTGCTCCAGAAGCTGGTAGGAGCAGCATAACCCACAGAAGCAAGTCAAAACAGAACAAGTGAGTAAGGATCTGCAGAATCATAGATTTCTAGCTGATAGAGATGAGGCAGTGGTGCAGGCACTGGTGGAGGGAGAAGAAATGGAGGAAATGACTGGTTGTGAGCTAGCCATGTGACATTAGATGGAGTGCTGGGTTTTCAGTCAGGAAGATTGGAGTTCTACTTCTACCTCAGACCATACTGGCTGTGTAACCCTGCCTTAGTTTCCTTTTTTGTGAAGTCTTCCTTAACTGAATGCCTTCTGAGATGAATTTCAGGTTATCCTCATATATCTTGTTTGTGGGCATCTAGATGGCACAGTGGATAGAGTAGTTGACTTAGAATCAAGAAGACTCATCTCCATGAGTGCAAATCCAGCTTTAGACACTTACTAGCTAGGTGACCCTGGGCAGGTCAATGTTTGCCTCAGTTTCCTCATCTGCAAAATGAGGACATGGCAAACCACTTCGGTATCTTTGCTAAGAAAACTCCAAAAATCCCAAACAGCAAAGCTTGTTTGTATACAGCTGTGTCTATGATCCTTCTATCCCCTTTTCTATCCCACCAGATTGAGCTTTTTGCAGCTTGGTCTTGTTTTTGACTTTCTTTGTATTCCCAAGGCTTAGCACAGTGGTATATAGTAGGTAATTAATAAATGCTTTATTTAATAACCTGATTTAATAATAGCACCTACCCCACAGGATTGTTATAATGGCTAAATGAATGAATATATGTAAAGTGCTTTACAAATTTTAAAGGGCTATATAAATGCTAGTTGTTACAGAGAAAATAGGCTCCAAATTGATCTTTGAGCTCATGGATCATTGATCTATCTGGAAGGTTATCTAGTCTGATTCCCTGATTTTACAGATGAGGGAACAGAAGACCTTGGAGATTAAATGACCTTCCCTGGTTACATAGATGCTAAGTGTCAGAGAAAGGTGGACTCCAGAGCAGTTGCACTTTTCACTGCCTCCCTCAAAGAATAGGGGAGGGATGGCAAATAAGCAAAGGAGAAGAGTCCTCCACTGATCATATAGATATAAGGACAGGACCTTGAAGAAAACTTGTCAAAAATAGGATCGGGGCAAATACCATTCTGTTTAGAAGGACAAAGGATAGGGGAAGAATCCCATCAGCTTTTAGAGTACCACCAGCAGGACCTGGATGCTCATTGGGAAGTGAGAGATGTATTCAAGATAATACAAAGGTGTGCCATATTTCCAAAGGGAACTTCAATTGGAATTCCGATTTAGGAAACGGAGCTTAGTTGAGGACAGAAGTCACCCCAGATGCTAAAGACATGAGGCTCCACGTCCTGGGACTCAGGATCTCCTAGAGCAGTGACAGTGAAGATGGACAGCATGTGTTAGAGAATGGATCCAAAGTGATTCACCAAATCCCAGTCATTTTAGAAACCATATTTAAGGAAAATGCCTTCACGGTCTATCACAGGGCAGCTGGAATGACAGGAATAACATTTCCATATTTGGTATATTGATGGGTTGTGACCTAAATAGATGCTGTGGCTCTGGAACTGCACCCTCTGGATTGGACCAGCCCCCCAGAGCTTCCTATTTGTTCTGTATGGGAGTTAATCTACTACCCTGGGGCTGAGTGCCCCTGGTTGGTTGAGTAGGTGAATGAGGCCTAATTAACTCACTTTATTTCCAAGTCTGCCCAGACCATGCTCCACATGTACTTGTCATACCGCCATGCACTAACTCCATCCCATCTTCATTTCCCCCTTTGGCTTTGGAATGGTAATCAAATCACAACTACCTTGTTTCTGAAAAAGCCATGACAATTCTCCACCAATAGTTCAGCCCACCATCTCTGTTGACTCCCTAGACCTTAGAAAATTCCTTTCTCTCATTGCCAGTGTTATTTCCCTTTATTAGAATATAAAGAATAGCTTGATGGTGCAGTGGTTAGAACACTGGACTTAGAATCAGAAAGATTCATTTAAGTTCAAATATGGCTCAGATACTTAACCAGCTGTGTGATCTTGGGCAATTCACTTCACTCTGCCTCTGTTTCCCCATCTTTTAAACAAGAAGGAAATGGCAAACCACTCCATTCTTTGCCAAGAAAGTTCATGAAGTGTCAGATAACAATTAGAACATAAGCTCCCTTGAGAGAAGGGACTTTTTTGTATTTGTATCCTCAGTGCATTTTCATTTATTCATTCATTTTGGATGCAGCAACTACCTCCAGAATTAGTGTTGTTTGGAATTCCCTTTGACCTTTTTGAGAATATGGCAGGGACAGCTAGGTGGCGATGTGGATAGAGCACCAGCCTTGAATTCAGGAGGACCAGAGTTCAAATTTGGTCTCAGACACTTAACACTTTCTAGCTGTGTGACCCTGGGCAAGTCACTTAACCCCAGCCTCAGAAAAAGAAAAAAAAAGAAAATATGGCAGGACACTGCAAAGCAGCAAGTCAGGAAGTGATTGATATCTGAATACCAGATCTATGCTTCTGTGGCAGAGCTCATAGGATAGGGGCAAGTGGGGGCCCAATGCTGAGGTCATCTTATTTCAGTTGAACATTCTGGTTACTCTACAGGGCCTGAAAGATGAAAGGATTGATAGAGAGAACCTCAGCAGGATGATCCATGCTTTCATTGCAAGGATGAGATGTGGGGTGTGTCTAAGAAGTAACTCACATAAAACAGTTTTCTGACTTTCAATGTTTCCGAGAGGTCTGGGTTGATTCCTTGATGTGTGATAAAAGGCTCCAGAAGCCATCTGATATAATTGTTGTTCAATGTTAACAGAGTATAGCAGTTTAAAGATCTCTTTGAGGGATTCATAGAATGGGAAAGAATGAATTTGTGGGAACTGCAAGATTGAATAAGAGGACTAATGTATGCTGTTCCAAAAGTTCAAAATGTGGCAGATTCTTTGTTAAGACTGTTGCAAGGCTGGAAGTCAACAGAAGCTGGATCAGGAAAAGCCATGGGATTTGGCAATTAAGAATATTGGTGACTTTGGAAAGAATACTGGTGGAATGATAGGATCAAAAGCCAGAATGTAAGAGGTTAAGAAGAGTGTGGAAAAGTAGAGGAATCTATCGTAGATCTTTTTCAGTTTAATATAAAGGGCTGAAGATATGTAGGATAATTGGCAAGAGTGGATCGAGTGTTTTTTCAGGATGGAGGAGTCCTGGACATGTATGTAGGCAGTAGGGAAGGAACCGGTAGATAGAGATTATCTACTCTACTAGGGACAACAGAGGGGACAATCTATCAGAAGAAATGAGGTGGGATCACTTAAAGTAGAGGATCCTCTTCTCCTTGGTGAGGAGTAAGGCCATTTCATCATGAGACAGGGGTCAGGAGAAGAGCATGAATGATGGAAGATGAAGATGAAGGGAGGAGAGAGCTCTTGAAAGCTTTATTGAAACCTAAGAAGTCTAGGAACCTTGCAATAAGCCATTAAACGAAAGGGAATGGAGTTAGTGTGGCAATAGACAGCCAGCTAATTTCTGAGTGCATGCTTTTCAACTTTACAGAATCTTAAAGCCCCGTTAAAGAGGCATCTTGGAGTCAGATCTCTTCCCCCTCCCCTCAGCCCGCACCTTGTATGATCAATGTCCAACCTGGGCCTTTGTTCTTCTACTAAGAGTCTGACTCTAATCAGAAGCTTCCCATTTCATAAGGGTGGGGAGAAGGGGAAGGAATTTGTTGTGATTGAGGACACAGCTGAGTTAATGCAAAGTCCCTGTCAGTAAGTCCTTATGACCTCATAGGTGGTAGCTAGCCCTCCTGCCTAGACCAGGCCACAGCTGTCAAAGCTGATCAGAGGAGACAGCCACTTGCCTCCAAACCCCATGGGATGTAAAGACTCTGTAAGGGCCAGGAAAGGGGGGAGGAAGGCATGGGATCTTGGAGACTCTGCTTCTGGTGGGGAGGGTGGCGGGAGGGGAAAATAAGATTGACCTAGGAGAAGGGTAAGAGAACAGGAATCCTCTGGAGAAATTTAAGCCAATTTGGGGTCCAAGGGCCAGAGGCTAGTCCCCAGGAAGAATGGCCATTTAGTGTCAACCTCTCCCAATCTGCATTTCTCAATTGTCCCCTTTCCTTCCTTCTCCTGCCCCATTTCTGGTACAGAAGGGTAGTAATGAATCTGAAAATGAACCTAACAACTTTGAAGAAAAACACATGGTAGGTGAAGGTTGGATGTTTCCTTAAGGTGTTTGGGAGGGGGCAGAAATTGTCTCTCAGGCTGTGAATAACTCCTGTGGGGCTGAGCTCTGATGAGCACTTTCTAGCTATGAGGGAGCTGTGTTTGACTGCTGTTTGGAAGATAACAAACAGAGAGAGCTAGCAAGGCTTGAATGATCAGGTGGGGAGCGGAAAATGAGAGGGTGGGGATTTGGAAGGGCCTGGGAATAGGATGGGGACTAGAGAGGAGCCCATGGGACTTAATATGAGAACAGTAATCCTGCTCTGGTAAGTTATAAGTACCAGGGAAATGGGAGATTGTTGCCAACACAGGAGGAAAGGCCATTCCAAGTGGTCCCTCCCATTAAGCTCTGCCTCATTTCCTGTGGCAGACACAGATGAAGGACTCTGTGAGCCCAAAGATACCGGCATGGTGGTAGGGAATGTTGGGGTGACAAACACTGCTGCGTGCGTCCCTCCAAGCCTGGGCCATGCAGTGCTGCTGTTGTGCATGCCCACAGAAGTGGGCCTGGTGAAGGCTCCATCACTGGTCTCTATCCCCTGGGGGATGCCCAACACATCACCACCACCTGCCTCACCCAATCTTGCCAGCAGTACCCCTCTCGGGGATTGGCATTTGATACTAACATTCCAATGGTTTGAGGAGCTAGAGGAACTAGCCCTTCCCTGCCCAATAAAGGACGTCTTCAGGCCCACCCTGTCTCCTTCACTGATTCTTCTTTCCCTCCAAACATTGACCTGACCCTAAATCTCTTCTCTCTCCATGCTTCCTACCTGGTGATCTCATCTGCTCCCCTGGCATCAGTTACAATGTCAATGCAGACTGCCCTAGTGGAGCATCTCCAAGGATGGACGTGCCTCTGGTCAGGGTTGCTTGATGTTTTTATCAGTGATCTGCAGACAAACACTCCTGAGAATTTTCAGATGTCAGCAGTGGGAGGAAAGGCTGACAGGTTGCATGACAAGTCAAGTGTCCCAAAAGAACCCAACAGGCTGCAATGGGCTGAACTGATTAAGATGAAGTGTCTTAACAGTGACAAAACCAGATGCTTTGGTTCAAAAAATCAAGCGCTCCAGTCCAAAAGATGGAGGTCTTGGTGGACTACATTAAGGGGGCTTGGCAACCACAAGCTTATCACATTTTGTGTTGCCCTGAGACATGTTTAGAAGGTAAGAGCTAAGTCCCAATGTCCTTGTCTGATTGGAGTAATGAAGGAAACCCAATCTGGAACCCATTCAGTTCTTCAAGTTGTTTTAGGAAGAGAGCACTGATGAAATGGAGACCATGATGGGGAAGAGCTTGGACTCAATACTATAAAAAAATCAATTGAAAGATCTCAAGATATTTAACTTGGAGAAGAGAGAAAGTTTTGCAAAGATGGCTAGCAGGAGTACGGATGACAGTCATTCTTAAGAATTTGGAGAGCTAACAAGAGGAAAAGAGAATAATGGGTGGAAATGAGGCAGATTTTAGCTCGGTATAAGGAAAAACTTCCTAATCATTAGAATGATCAAAAAGTGAAATCAGCTATCTTAAAAGATGAGTTCTTTCTTTCTTAAAGACTTCAAGCTAAAGTCTTCAGACTCTTATAAGAATATTTCAGAGGTGGTTAAAGCACTGGGTTTGGAGTCACAAACACCGGAGTCCAAATTCTACTTTGGGCACCAAGAACCCTTAGTTTCCTAATCTGTAGAAATAAGAGACTGGACTTATGTGCTTTCTAGCTCTAGACTCCCAACTGATTCTAACTGCCAGGGGTGATTTCCAGCCTTGAACATGTCTCCTGAGATTCCAGATTGTTTAAAACTAACAAGATACACACCCATTTCAGTGTGTCACTGGCGCCCCAAACTCATAAACCAGCTTTCTTCCACTTTTATTTCTGTAGCTGGTAGCATCACTATCCTTCCCAACTCTCCAAAGACCTTCCTCAGACTCCTTCACTCCCATATCCAATCCTCTTCCCAAGTCCTGGCTATTCCTGCCTCCATATCCTCACATCCAGATCCTTCAATGTCACTATTTTTGTACAAGTCTTTGTTACTTTACATTTAACAGATCACTATTTTAGGTACAGGAAATACTTAACACTTGGTCAGAAAGAAATCTCAGGGGACTCATGCTAGTACTAGGCACAGAACTGGATGCCACTTGACACTTGTCACCAATAACCAAGTTCTAGATCACTATCATGAGGAAGCAGGGGCTGTACCTGGATTAGGGGCAAAGTACAGGCCTGAAGAGCGGTGACCAAATTTCTCATATCATCTACAGAACTCGGATCAAGTTGTAAAAGTAGGAGGACATCATAGAAGTTCAGGTCAATTGTCCCTACTCTAGAGGTGAGTAGAATTCAATTTTTAATATCAAGCCCAAATTCAAGATTTAGGATGAGAAAATGAGCAAACAAAAAAGCCTGATCATTAAAAGTGACAGGGAGGCTCAAAACAAAAACTCAGAAGGCAATGACTTGAAAATAATATATACAAGGCAAAGACTTTGGAGGGGAGGACAGGGCAGAATGCAAACCGAACAAAAGCTCAATAAGAATTCCTATAAAAGCTGAAGAGATAAAAGAACAACATCAACAAAAAAAGGTAATTTTAAAAATAAAACATGAGTGGTAGAGCAAACTTGGTGAAAACAGCTTGGTAAAAGAGGCACAAAAAATACTGAAGAAAATAACCCCTTAAAATAACTGGTTGAATGGTAAGAGTTGTACAAAACATTACTGAATACCTCCTTAAAAATTAGAATTGGTCAAGGGGGGGAGCTAATAATTACAAGAGATGTCAAGAAATAACAAAGTCAAAAGAATGGGAAAAAAATTGAAAAGAACTGAAATTAATAGGAAAAACTGAGAAGTTAAAAAAAAAAAAAAAACCCAAGAAGAGATAATAGTTGGATTACCTGAAAACCATGGTCCAAAAAAAAAAAAAACCCAAAGAAACAAAAAACCCAGCCTGGATATGGTATTTCAAGAAATTATACACAAAACCTGCCCAGATACCCTAAAACCAAAGGGCAAAGTAGAAATCACAAGGATCCACTGATCACCTCCTGAAAAACACCCAGAAAAAAATAATTAGAATACCATGTAGCCACAGTCCAGGATGAAGGAGTGGAGGGCTTGTGGTCTATGATATTCCAGACAGCAAACAACCTAGAATAACAACCAAGAATAACCTACCTGGCAAAATTGAGAATAATCCTTCAGGAGAAAAATGAATATTTAATGAAACAGAGAACTTGAAAGATGCTTAAGAAATCATAAAAGACTTATCAATAATAAACTGTTTACATTCCCAAATGGGAAGATGATACATGTAACCCTTAATATTAATCAGTAAGGCCATTAGGTGCCTACTTAAAGGACACAGATATGAATCTATTATGTTAAGATATTCTCAAAAAAAAGAAAAGTAGAGCAAGAAAGAGTGATGCACAAAGAATAGACAACACCCTTAGTCTCACTCATTTGAACTAGTTTGAGGAAAGAGTCCACATCCACAATTGAGTAGAGAAATTTTCCTTATTTAACAAAGAAGAGGTTAAGAGAAAGTGTGGAGGAGTGATGAGTGAGGGTAAATTTAGGGAGGCAAGAAAGAAGAAACCACAACTGGCATAACAATCAATTGAGGGGAAAAGGTGAAAAACTGGATCATAGATGTAAAAGTCAAATTCATAGGAGAGTTAGATCAGCAAATAATCAAGGCACAGAGAAATTAAATGATTTGTTCCAAATCTAAAGTGGGGAAAGAATTTGTACCAATTACTTTCTTTTACATCATGCTACCTCTTATGAATAAGAACTGGAAAAATATACAGAAAAGTAAAAGTGTTTATATGTGGATACAAAAACATAGGATACCAACTCTTTCTGCGCTATGCAAGTAAACATGCACATTTTTAAGGTTTCAGTGGGGGTACTCCCTCTTTAGCAGTATGCACTGCTATGCACTCACCCCACCTTATCCATTATTATTGCTGTTCACATACTTCCAAAAACCCTCCATGGAGGAGCTACGCACCATCCACATTGTGGAGTATCAATGCAGAATTTGGATTGTCTTTTACTTGCTATGGGTCCTGTCTGCCTCTTCTGAGGCTCCTTTTCCTGAATAACTTATTTCCTGAGTAACTCTTAAACCAATCTTCAATATACTGTAGTTACACCCACCATGTATGTCTCCATTGCCTTGAGTTCTCCAATTTAATTTGGGGTGTTCCATATTATGTAGAGAGAATCATTGGAAATCTGCTTTTGTTCAAAGGTAGGTTTTATGTCTGTCGGGTGGCAAATTTAAGATGATCAGAAGGTTCCTCAATGTAATTCAATCAACCCACTCTTCTTTTGAATTTAGGTCTAGTTTAAATTTGGGTCCATCTACAATGCCTATTGAAGACATATGTGCTGATGGGCTGACATAAGGGCCACATTTCCAGCTGGACGTTGGGTAACAGGCACATCTTCATGCATTTGTTTTTCTCCTATTGAATTGTTAGGCTGATCACTTTTGAATGGGAATGACTTTCATGGAGGGGGTCCAGACTCTGGGGCTTGATGCAATCAACAAAATGTCATCTGAAAATAAAGGCATTAGAGGAGCTCAGGAGCCTGTGAAGAGCCCTTCTTCCATTTCAGCCGCCTAAGATGCTGGTTTTAAGCAGCTTTAAGCTTCGCTTGCTAAACCGAACAGGAGCACAGCTGAACCCAGTTCTCTTTCTGGTTTCATTTATCAAGCCAGAGAAGGTTTAAATGTGGTCAAACACTTCTTATCGCTACCCACCAAATGAGGAGCACAGGGCTCTCGTTTCATTTTGGGCGGGGGGAGAGTGGTACTTTTTCTGTGGAGCTTCCAAAGCCCCCATCTGGTAAGGGGGACAGCCAGGCCTGACCCAGACCACATGGGGCTCAAAGAAAGGGAGAGGGGTGGGGGAATGAAAGGAGTTAGGGAAGGTTTAAGATTATTACCAGAGCCTAGGATGAGGGCAGAGCTCCGGGGCAGGGAAGGTGTAGACAGAGACAAAGGCTAAGCGAGAACAGGGGACTGGCTGGGGGCTGAGTAGGCTTTTGTCCTGCTCCGCTCTGGCCTAGGACAAGGCGGCCATCAAGATCCAGGCCTGGTGGCGGGGGACCTTAGTGCGACGGACCCTGCTGCACGCGGCCCTCTGCGCCTGGATCATCCAGGCCTGGTGGCGGGTGGCTCACATGCGATTATCAGAGCAGCGGCGGCGGACAGTGCTGCAGCTCTACACGAGGCAGGAGTGGGCCGTGGTGAAGCTTCAGGCCGTGGTCCGCATGTGGCGTGTGCGACGGCGTTACCTGAGGGCTCGGGCTGCTGCTTGCCTGATCCAGATGCGCTGGCGCAACTGCCTGACCCGTGGGCTCATGCGTGGCCGCTACCAGATCATGGCTGGCGGCCTGGCACTGGACATGAAGGTCTTAATTGCCTAGGGCCTGGTCGGTCCTCCCCAATAAAGGATTTTGGTGGGCCTGACCTGACCTCTTCCCTCCTTGGGCCCTAACTGGCAGAGGGACCTTGGGTAAGGGCCCTGCTACCTGTCTGCCTCAGCTGCGTAAAACAGACAATAGCAGCTATCTCCCAGGGTGGTTGTGGGGATGGACGAGATAACAGACATAGAGCCCACTGCAAGCCTGATGTGCTCTCTAAGCCATGACCTCGTTTGCTCTCTGGCTCTCCCCAGCTGCTCTGTATCCAACACCATCTCCGTCTGTCCTGTTCCTGTGGCTGGGAAACCGCTTCCACTCCTGGGCCTCCCCCGGAGACATCACAGGGGGGCCCCACACCCCGCCTCCTGCTCCCTCTGAGGCTTGCCCATTCCCAGGAAGAACCCACAGGCAGGCTGGGCCTGGAGTGACCCACAGGCCACTTTAATACAAACAGTGGGGGCAGAGAAGAGCTTTAAATAAGGAGGGGGGAGGGCTTGTGGGGAAGAGGTACTAGGAGCCGGCAGCCGGGGCAGGAGGCACTCTCCGCAGGGGGATGATGCAGACCGCATTCTTGGCGTCTTTGATCTGCCACCACCGTCCCAACCTGTGGGCAGAGGATGGCGCTAAGCCAGAGGCCCGGATCCCCTCCACAGCTTTCTCCCCCAGCCCCAAGCTCTGAACCAGCCCGCCCAGCCCCAGAGACCCACAGCCTTCAGTACCTGTGCTCCTTCCCAACGCCCGCCACCAGGAAGTCTCCCATGCTAGAGAATTTGAGACTGTTGATGAAGCCGACCTACAGGGTAGAGTGGGAGGTGTGACCCAAAGTGCCACAATGCCACCCAGCCCCAGCCCAAGCCCCCCTCCTCCTCCTGGCCCACTGCTTACCAAAGGGATGTCCCAGAGGGGCTCCAGCTTCCGGAAGCCCTCCGCACACCTCCAGAGTCGCACAAAGGAGCTGTGAGACCCTGGAGCAGGGAGAGGAGAAACAAGAATTGATGGGGCCAGGTGGCGAAGGAAAGTCAAGAGTCCTCCCTCCCTGCTGTGACCCTAAACCCTGAATTCCATGAGGGCCCTCCCAGACCTTCCCGAAGCCCTCGGGCCCCAGGGACATCCTCCCTTCTGTTCTCCTGGCACTGCCCCCTGGCCCTAAGCCTGCCCCAGAGGGGAGAAATCCCTGCAGGGGGAGGGGACCCACACCAACCTGAGGCCACAAGGTCCGTGTTAAGCAGCGCCGTCACCGAGGACACCCAGAAGGGCTGCTCCAAGCCTTCTTCCCCACGCATCCCGTGGGCTTTTTGTTGCACGGTGAGGGGCCGCTTCTTGGAGAGACCCCACAGAGCCAAGGAGCTTAAGTCAGGGAGATGGAGGAGTTAGTGGAGGATGGAGGGGACAGGAAGGGCTGCAGGGAGGGTAGTCAGGCAGGGGACGATGCATCTAGGGGTACAAGGAGGAACCCTTACCCGTCCTCTGAGCCAGATATCATATGTTCCTCATTGATGAGCTGGATGCAATCAATGGAGCCCCTAAAAGAGGAAATGGCTTGAGAGGAAAGCCTCCCAGCCTCTCCCCGGAAGGATATAGACCACCCCCCCACCCGCCCCCCGGCTCTAGGGAGGCTTTCTTCTTCCCACTCACTTACTGGTGGCCATAGAAGACCAACTGTGACTCCTCAGGAATCTTCCAGACACGGACAGTGCCATCGCGGCCCCCCGCAGTTACGCAGCTCTCCCGGCTCAGCCCATCCAGGGCCGTCACAGCGTCCTGGTGCCCAAACCTGGGGCAAAGAAAGGGCAAAGGATCAAGCAAACACCATCCAGCCAGAAGTGTGGGCGGGAAGCCAGACCCCATGCCCTGGACAGGTCACTTCTCCAAGGCTGGCTGGTCTTTGGGTCCCCGCTAACTCGGAACCCACTGGGGAGCTGCCCCTGGGGACCCAAAACCTGCGTGGGAGACGAGCCAAATAGGAGGCCCTGGTTGGGGGGGAGGGGAGCTCAGAGGGGAGCAACAGTGGGCTGGGCGCCATGCCGGGGGAAGGCCAAATGCAGGGAGATGGCAAAAGGAATGGAGGCGGCTCAGGCAGCGTCTGTGCTTTTGGCCAAGTCTCTCCAGGCTTCAGTCTCCCCCTCTGTAAAATGGGGAAATGCTTTCGAGCTCCTTCTACCCCAAATTCTACAATGTCCTAACTTGGGGGCTTTAGGCAAAGCACTTCCCTCCTGGGTCACAGACTCTGGGGAGAGGAGGCTGGAGACAAGACGGAGCTGGGGGCAAGGGACGAGGGACCTCAAAAGCCTGGCTGAGGAGTTCCGCCCAGGCTACCCTCCCCGCCCTGCAGCCCCGGCAGGCCTCTCCCCTGAAGCGCTGTTCCAGACGGCCAACCTCCCACTCACAGGGTCTCTATGTAGGCATTCTCGGCCACGCTCCACACCTTCACAGAGCGGTCGTGGGACGTGCTGTACAGCTGGTGCGTGCCCTTCCGAAAGGCCAGGCCCTAAATAAGGCAGAGGGAGAGCCAAGTGTCAGGGCCTGGGTCCCACCCACAGGGAAAGGGGCCAGGTTAGATGGCAACAGGAAGAATCTGCCTAAGAGTATAAGGCACATCATAGGGATATATAATAAATATATACACATAGTAACAATAATAATCTGCTGGGGACACAATAGGCATAAAGGGAATCCTGGCCCTGGAAGCAAATGGGAAGGTGGCTGTAATGACCTCATGAAATCCTGCTTCCACCTAGAAGACTGGCCCCTGAAGGCCAATGGGGTCTCCCAGGCCCCACTCTCACCGAGACCGCATCCCGATGCCCTGCGAAGGTGTAGAGGTGTCTGCAGGTGCCTGCATCCCAGATCAGGATCAGCTTGTTCTTGTCTCCTGAGGCCTGGGGATGAGAAGGCAGAGCTGGGGTGTCCTCATGCTGGCCCCCGACCCGCCTGCCCCAGCTCTGAAGTGCCCAGTGTGCTCCTTACCAAGTACTTGCCATCTGAGGAAATTGCCATACAGAGGATATGGTCGGCGTGCCCGGGCGGCTGGCCCTCGGCCCCCTTCTTCACCCTCTGAATTTGGTGTAGCTTCTTCCCACTTTCCACACTCCCTGCAATGAGAGGGAGGAAGGTATGAGGAGGGAGCATGGCAAGGGCTGGAGACTGGCCGCTGGCCCTCTTCTGACAGCAGCAGAGACAGCCGAGGGGCAGAAAGGAGAGTGAGACCCAAGAGGCTCAGCACCAGAGCTCCTGCCCTGAATGCCCCTGGCTAGAAGGTGGAGAAGAGGCTGAAGGTTCTGCTCCTGACCAGTGGAAAGAGAAGGGAAAAGAAGGGGGAAAAGTCATCCTGGTCTGCTGGACACAGGACAGGCCTTCGTGGTCACTCACATTTGATGATGGTGCAGTCTTTGGCTCCAGAGAAGATGGCGGAGTTGTCTGGGGTGATGACCAGGCATGTGATGGAAAGCTGGTGGCCCCGAAGGACCCGGATGTCTTCAGCCACCGGAGCCTGGACCTGCCCAGAACAGGGGACATCATCAGCTGGACTAGCAGGAAATAAACTCCACAGGTGCTCCCAAGAATTTCAGGCCTCTCATTCTCCCCTCCTAGGCTGGGACGGAAACCACATCCAAGCCTGCTTGGATGGCAAAGGGACAAAGGGACTTCTCTGCTCATCCGACAAAGATGGCGAGAGACCGTTCTGGCCATTCCTTGTCCAAGGAATCCGCTCCTATCTCATTCAATTAAGAAAAGGACGCTTCACATGGGAGGGGACAGGACATCTGGTGGGTCCACAATTTTCCAGAGAAACAAAATCAGGACTTCTTTTGGTTGCAGAAGGAGAAAAGCAGCCCATTTGAAGGAAAAACCAAGGCACTGAAGGATCCTGAAGGATCCCTGAGGTGGGGCTGGTGTTAGGTCAGTCCCACAGTCCTGGGCATAGAAACGCGGAGTTATCTGATTACTAAAGAAAGCGGGAGCTCCTTGCAGCAAGTTCCTAGAGACACAATGAATCATGTTCTACTGTTTAAAAAACAAGCATCTAAATGGAAACACTCGGGCTCCATCGGCTTCTCAGGCTTCAAAAGGTGGGCCATGGCTAGAGTACTAGGCTCAGAACCTGGAGTGTGGCTCTGTAGTGTGGACACCAACTAACTGTGAAAGCCTGAGGGAGTCACCATTGCTCTGGACATGAGGAGAGGAGAGCAGGCTATGGTGGGCTCAGGATTAAGGACTGATTCATTCCTTTAAGGTTTACCAAGAGTTGCCCTCAGCACAGCCCTGGAAGATGGACAGCACAATCGCTCTCCTTCATGGTTCAGAAACAGGAGCACCCAAGACGGCGCGCCGGGATCCAAACACAGGACTCTCTCTCCCCCTCACCTCCTTTGCCACCAGCTTCTGAAGTCGACCTCTCTGCTCGAGCTATAGGAAAAAGAGAGAGGATTATACTTTCTGGAGCCCCACGGGCAAGGAGGCAGGCAGACCCACCCCTACATTCATATTCACCCTCCACTCACCACATCTTCTTTTAGCCGCCCAGCCACCTGGTCATTCCCAAAGGCCTCCTCTTCTGCTTTCTCCTCCTCTGCCCAGAGTAGAACACAGACCAGGTAAGGACCAGAGTTGGGGGAAGAGAAGGAATCTCCATCCCAATCTCCACCAAGGGAGAGGCGCAGGGCCCAGGTGCCTGCCTCTTTCCCCTTCAGGTTTCCCCCACTCCCCCAGGGCCCAGCTCTCCTTGTGCAGATGCAGGCATCCCCTGATCTTATCCAAAGCTACTTCATAGCCTCAATTGGCTTCAATAACTATAGGCCCCTAGGGCTTCTTCCCTTCAGGGGGCCTATTAAAGTCTTCCCTTCTCTACCTCTCAGGGAAGTTAGCTCAGGGACTTAGGCTGTCCCCTGCCAAGCTAAATGCCAGCCCTAGCATCAATCACCTCCTAGGGGGCCCAGGCCCAGCCACCCAAGGAAGTGTAGAGATGGCAGGAAGGAGGGGGAGGGCGGCGTTGCCAGGTAAGGCCGGTGGCTCCCAGAGCCCCATGCTGGCTTCCTCACCCTGGAAGCCCAACGACAGCAAGGCCCAAGAAAATGCCACCAGTTCTGAATGTCTTAGTAGAGCCCAGAGAAGACTGGAAAGGATGGCTCCCCCCACACTCCCCAAGCCAGGGAAGATTCCCAGGCTTCTGTCACATACCTTGCTGCCTCAACTGCTCCAAGTACAGCTTAGCCAGCCGGAGCTTCTTCTCCTGGGCAGTCTCCTCCAACTCCTCATCTTCCTCTTCCTTGTTCCTTGTGTCCTCAGGACTGGAGATGCAGGAAAGAGTGAAGGTGAAGGGAATCTGTCTCTTGCTCCTGGCAAAGTCACTTCTACAATCAACCTGTTTACGTGCAAGCTGCAGGCAGAGGTGGGCTCAGCACTTCGGGAAACTCCAAGGACAGATTCAAGAGTGTTTAAGGAGCATCTCTTTCCAGGTGAAGGATTGTATAAGGTTTGAGCCATAAAGACATTCATGAAAAACCCTCAAGGAGCTTCTCTTCTATGAGGGGCAGACTGGATTCAAGGAAATCAATTCAGAGGTACCACACAGCTGTGAGTCTGGGGGCTGTGTCCTTTCCATAAGTTTACCCTTTCAATCATTCCCCCCACCTCTGCCTAATCTTCACATCTCTCCTATTTCCTTGGTTCCTTTCTTGCTCCCTAGAGTCCTCAGCTTGTCCCTAACCTTAAAAAGACATTAACCTAAGGCAGCTAAATGGTATAATGGATAGAGCACTAACCCTGAAGTCAGGAGGACCTGAATTCAAATCTAGCCTCAAACACTTAACATTTCTTAGTTGTGTGACCCTGGGTAAGTCACTTAACCCCAACTGCCTCAGCGGGGAAAAAATAAAAATAAAAATAAAAGACATTAATCTTCAAGTGATTATCCTACATTTTTCTTGCCTGTGTAAATCGTGCCTTAGAAAATCATGTATAATAACTAATAGATACAACTTCTAGAAGGTCAAAAACAGGGGAAAGAACGTTGGGTACAAAAAATATTTATAGCAGCACTTTTTGTTCTATCAAGGACTGGGGGGAAAAAGTGGGTGCCCAACAATTAGGGGAATGGCTAACAAAGGAGGGTCTTTGAATCTAATGGGACATTGTGCTTTAAAATATTTGGGAAACCTGGAAAGATATACACAGATATGCAGCTGAGAAGGGAGCAGAACAAATAGAATAAGATACACTGTGATCAAATAATGAAAAGGACTTCAGAACTCTGATTAATGAAGGGAAGCATTGGGACTCCAGAAGTCTGAGGAAGGAGGAAGCTTTCATCTGACTTCTGGGCAGAGGTGATGGACCTCAGGTACAGAAAGACTAATTTTCCTTGACTGTGTAATTGTGGCAAAGGAGGGTTTCTATAGGTGGGTGGCTGATTACTAATGATGGCAATGAAAAGAGGAGAAGCAGAATGAAAAGGAGGAGGAAGTAGAATGGTGTCTATGAAACATTTAAAAAATATCCAGATTTTGCCACCATGGATTATACTGCTACAAATATTTGTGCATATGTAGGTCCTTTCCCCCTTTTTAATGAGCTCTTTGGGATATACACCTTGTAGAAGTATTGTTGGGTCAAAATGGTATGCAGTTTGGTTGCCCTTTGTTCATAGTTCCAAATTGCTCTCCACAATGGTTGGACCAGTTCACAACTCCACCAACTGCATATTAGTATTCCAATTTTCCTACATCCTCTCCAACATTTATTACTTATGTAATGGGATATTATTATTGTGTAGTAAGAAATGATAAATAGGCAGATTTCAGAAAAACCTGAAGGACCTGTATGAACTGATACAAAGTGAAATGAAGAGAACCAGGAACTGTGTGATGATCAATTATGATTGATTTAACTCTTCTCAACAACACAACATTCTAAGACATGTACAAAGGACTCATGAAGGAAAATGCTATCCACAATCAGATAAAGAACTGATGGACTGGGAATGCAGAGTGAAACAGTTTTTTCACTTATTTTATTCTTTCTCAAGGTTTCCTCCCCCCCTAGTATTCTGCTTTTTTTCACAACTGTGACTAATATGGAAGTTTTACATGATAACACATGTATAAACTATATCAAACTGCCTACTATCTTAAGGAGAGGAGGGAGAAAAATTTGGAACTCAGAATCTTGTAAAAAAAAATGAAAGCTAAAATTTTTCTTAACATAACTAGGGAGAAAAATAAAATTCTATTTTAAAAAACAAAATAAAAATACTCAGAAGAGAGCAGCAGGAAGTTCATCAGGGATCAAAGCTAAGCAGAGCAGTTTTGTTACTAATAGGTTGGCCCAGAATCTCTTCATCTACCCCACACATGTATAGCCTGGATTGTCACCCCATTACTATGGGGATTCTTTGAGGGCAAAGATTTTTTGGTTTTTCTTCTCCCTAGATTTTAGTGCACTCCTTAGGTCAGAATACACATCTAATAAGTGCTTGCTGAGTGATTGCAGAGAGGTGAAACTCAGAAAAGGTGTGCTGGAATCAGATAGCAAAGCACTTAAGGCTACTTTTTCCTTGTGAGACAATGGCTCTATTAGCATATATTTAGATGATGGCTCTCCTCACTATTGGGGCTTGCTGAATGCTTGGTGGTGAGATAATTGTAGTCCAGGATTGAAGGGCTGAGAAAGAGAGGTCAGGGTCACTTGGTGGCAGAATGAGGAGGAAAGAGGCTGGAGACTCCTGACTGCAGAATCCAAGAAAGATCCTTGGCAAGCCCACGTGGCAGCTTGCCTGCCTCCTTCACTTCTCCCCCTAAAGACCAAGGACTTTGACTGATTTGGATTCTGACTAATCTTAAGGCCCTCCAGAGTTAGCCCGGACTTTACAACTGACTTTTCCTCATATAATGAAATGTTCATGTTTGTTGATTTCACAATAAAAAACCAGTGATTTGAAAGCCTCTACTGCTTCACTTCCACTCACTTCTCAGCACTAGCTACCTGGCTTCTGACTTTCCTACCATCTCTCTGTCTCTCTCTCTCTGTTTCTCAGTCCTCCTCCTTTGGGACCTTTTTGCAGCTTCGCCCCCCCCCCCCAATGGCCATCCTTGTCCTGCATCCTCTTAGCTCCTTCTGCTTCTCATTCCTCCCCAGTATCCTCTGTGGGATTACTATCCGCATCCTGCCCCTAACCATGGGGATCTAAGGCAAGGTCTGGGGTCCTTCTCTCTGCTTCTCCCATCAGCTGCTGTAGATTAAGTTGTGATCTCCTTGCAAATACCTCCCCAATCTGCCTATACAGGTTTAATCTCTCCTGAGCTTCAGCCCCACCTCACCAAGTGCCTGGACATCCCAAGACCCATCCTCATTTCTGCTGGCTCCCATGGAGAGACCACCAAGGTGGTCTAAGGAAGACCTGAAGAATCTGACATAGTTTAAGATCTCATTAATTTACTTGGTTTCCACCTCACAAAGTTCCCTCATGGAACTTGTAGTCCACTGAAACCCCCCCTCTTTTTTTTTTTGGGGGGGGGGAACACAGGGGCTACAACTGCTTTTGACCCATGCTTACATATTACACAAATATAAGATTAACATTTATTCCTATTGAATTTCATCATAGGTTAATTCCAATGTTCTAGCCTTTTAGATATTGATTTTCTCATTAACTGTCCAAGTTTTTTACTACTTGCAAATGTGATAATCAAGCCTTTCTAAGTCATTGAAAAGAAGGGCTGAAGAGAATTGTCCACAGACCCCTAAGATATTATATTAGGGGCCTCTTGCCACATTGACAATAAGCAATCAACCACTACTCTTTCTGTAGTTTTAGACACATGATTCACAAGATGATGGACCAGAAATTTTTTCCAGTCTTCAATAACTCTCAAAACTCCTCAAAAGGGGAATTATGTGCCAGGGATGGAATGTGAGTTGAACCCACCAAAAAAACAAAAAACCTAACCTAACTTATAAATTAACATTGGAGAATACTCACTTTTAAGTGTCCACTCAGTGCTTTTCCCTCAGCAGCTATCACACAACTATAGGGTGTATAAACTGACCCTCATGGGTTTAGGCAACACAGAGATTATACTCCTGCAGCAGAGGCAGCCCATCTAACTCCCAGACCAATTACAATAAGCTGCAGAAATTTATTCTCTACAGTCACCTATGAAAGAAAGGTAGAGAATCAGGTTTTCTTCTGCCTGGGGCAGTCTCCAAAGTACTGAACTCCAAGGCTATAGCTATGTAAGTGGGTCAGTTTTAAGTGACAGTATAGATTTGAAGGAAAAGGGGTTAGTCTTGTTGAGTTCTCTATTACCCTTTGCAGTTTAGCACTCAGGGGGGTATACCTACCACCAAAAGGTAGAGAATGTCCAAAAATTATGTAAATAAGGAAAAAAAAAATTCCATAAGCAGATAAATTAACAGACAGGCTGCTAAAATTAGAAGGGATTATGAGTACCAAAGTATAAAAAATACCACAAACTTCCCTTAGTGGACAAAGAACACTGCCAAAAGAGTGAAGGAATTAACCAGGTGAAATTGTATGCTAGATCTGATTTTTATTTATAGGAAAGAACTGGTTGCTGAAGTGAAAATGATTAGAAGGAACTGCGTCCCCTTCCTAGAATCTGAGAAGAGAGAAACACTGGCTATGGCTAGTCAATAAGCATTTTTAAGCCCCTACTATGTACCAAGTACATGCTAAGTCCTAGAACTTTAAATTTTGTGACAGAAGATTTCAAAGGGTTTAGATGTACTAAAATTTTGAAGAGAAAATCAGCCTAGGAAAAATGGAAAACTTTCAAGGAAATTCTGAAGATACAAAGAACTATTTTAATGGGGGGGAGAGGGAGCAGGGGGATAGGATTTATCTTATGAAAACAATGTGGATCTTATACACAGGGAAGTTACCAACCAACTTAGATTGTAAAAGATATGTACAGTAAATAGAACCTAGGAAATAACAGATACAACACAAATGAACAGCAGCAACCAAACCGAACTGCAACCAGTCAGCTGTTAAAGAGCTAAGAATGGTTTCTCCATTTTAAAATCCAATAAAACCTTATTTCAAAATGTAAAAACCATTTTTAGTTCACTGGCCAAATTAAAACAGATGGCTCATCTAACTGCTGAAATAAACACTCCAGACTGAATTCCACTAGTCTATAATGATCAAGCTTGGCCCCAAAGAACTATGAGAAGGCACTTCCTCCCATTTCTTTGCAGACATGACAGCCAAGAGGTGTAGAACACTATATAACATCTATTTCACTGTTTGGCTGAACTTTTCCCTCCTCTATTTTATTGGTCATTATAATGGATGGCTCTCTGGAAAGATGAGGAATAAAGTGAGAAGTATAGGTGATATAAAAATAAAATATCCCAATAAAACTTTCTTTTTTTATGTACAGAGGACGAATAAAAGCGTGGCAGGGTCCTACAACAATAACGCCACAAGTGCTACAGCTCCAAATGAGTTGAGAAATAGCAATCAATGTGTTTAAAACCTACATGGGGACAATGGAGAAAGGAGGATCAAATGAGAATGGATGGATTGCTGCTGCTTGGGGCAAATGGCATGGATGGCATAGTAACCGACACCACCTCTTAATTTCTTTCCATTTTCTCTAACAAGGAAAATAGCCTTTCCATTGAAAATAAGAGAACAAAAAAGAGCTAACAGAGAGCCGATACCCAAGATAAATAAGAATAGAATAAAAGAGAATCTGGTTACTCTCAGTGAATTCAAGCTGCCTGACCTAGATGAATTCTACTTTTTGGTACCAACAGAACTGGTAAGATAATAGACAATAGAGGGTGGGAAAGATCCTACAGGCCTGAAAGAGCAAATGTCCCAAATTTTTAAAAGAAATAGAAGAAAAAAGTCTTCTATGAGACAGTGACCTTGACTTGGATTCCTGGGATATTCCTAAATGCTTCATGAACATCTAGAAAACAAAGTGGGAATAACCAAGAATCATCATGGTCTCATCAAGAACAAGCCACACTAGGCTAGCCTTATGTCCTGTTATCTTGCAGTCACTAAATTCACAGATTGGGAAATGCCATAGACATAGTTTATGTAGAACTTAGTTAAAGCATTTGCTACAGTGTCTCACAGCAGCTCTGCAGAAGATGTGGACTAGTTAGTACAGTCTCAGAATCAAAGAGAAACTTAATGGCTCAAAATCATTTTGGCAGCAGGACTCCAAGGGAAGGTCCCAGGGATCTGCCTAAAGGGGGAAAGAGGGTCCTCCTAGTGAATGGCCTCTATTTTCTCAGTAAAACAGGAGGTGAGGTACTCTGCTGAAAAGTGAGGGACAGGAGATGGGTGAAGGCCCAAGGATAATACTTAGTCTCTCTCAAACTACTGTCCCAACCATGCCTTACCTCGTCTGTATTTTTTGGAAATTGATTAAAAAACCCAACAATCCAACTGTAGACCTGACAATACAGAATCAAGCTTTGCCAAAGCACTTCCACCTCTGTAAGCCGTGCTCCATTTTGAGTGCACAGAATTCTATTTTTCTCCCTTGTAAAGATACATCTCTGTGCTGAGAGGTATAAACAACAGACATTCTGCTCCTGCTTATGTCATTCACTTGCTCTTTTCCTACTCCTATCTTTAATTTTGTAATTCCAATCCCACTTTCAGACACTCAGAAAATTGAGGCTCCTTCCAGTTGTAATACATCTGAGCGATCTGACTGCTAATCAGAGGGTCTCTTTCTTCTAAATAGCAGGCCATGTTTCATGATGGTTTTTGCATATCTGGGACCTAGCACACATACTAGGCACTTAATATACATATTAACTGACTACAAAGTCAAAATGAGTCAGCAATGGGATGTGGTGGCCAAAAATGTTAATGCTGCTGCACTAAGAGGGATATGACTTCTGGGAATAAGGAGGTGGTATCTTTCTGTACTGTGCCCTGGTCAGACCATACAAGGGAGGAGCTGGATGGTGCAATGGACAGTACTCTGGATCTGGAGGCAGGAACATTCAAATTTGGTCTCAGGCACCAGCTCTGCCAGTCACTTGTCCCATGTCTGCCTCAATTTCCTCAAATATAAATGGAACTAATACCAGCACCTCCCCCTCATAATGGTTATGAGGATTAAATGATACTAATTGCAAAGTATTTAATACAAGGGCTTGACACACAGCAGACACTAAATAAATGCTTATTTCTTTTCTTCCTCCCTATATTCGGTCTTGGGTACCATATGTAAGGACATCCAGAAGAGGGTGACCAGGAAGGTGAAAAGGCTCAAAATTATTTCCTCTACAAAAATCAGTGAAAGAACTGAAGGTATTTAATCTAGAAAAGACTCAAGGGAGATATGCGAGTCATCTTCAGCTACCCAAAGGGCTGGCAGAGGGGGATATCGGGCCTGTTGTTTGGCCTTCAGACTCAGAAGGCTCCTTGGGGGAATCAAGTCCAATGCTTCATTTTACAGATGAAGAATCTGAATACTACAGAAATCAGCTCAAGAGCCCAGAATCACAGAGCCAGTGAGTATTTCTGTTCTGGCCTTTCTGACCCCCAGGCCAAAGCTCAATCCACTGTTATCATATTGCCTCCCTGCTTCCAATTTCTTTCCAATCTATCGTGACTGGGGCTAAAACTCTTGACCATGCTACTTCCTGCACCCTTTCTGCAGCTCCCTATTGCCTTTACAACAAAAGACAAACTCTCTGCTCAGCTCTTCACAATCTGGTCCTGCCAGACCCTCCCAAACTTCTCTTCACTTCCCATCAATCTGGCTGTATCTCATAGATGAATCCCTTTCTTTCCTCTGTCCTTCATTGAGCTCATCCTCCATACCTGTCCTCTGCAAAGGTAGGATCAGGGACTAAGTTATTCTAGGATTACAATCTTCCTCTTGACTCCTTAATGGCAGACTCCTCCTCAGAAATTACTGGGATATACTTTTATATATCATGCACTGCCCATGCACTCCACTCTCCCCCTCACATCAAGAGAAATCAAGAGAGCCTGCAACATGATGGAAAGCCAGGGCAAAAGTCAAAATATACAGGGCAAAAATAGGCAGAGCTTCCTCTCTAAGAGAACCTTTTATCTAGTCTGTATATTTCTTTTAAGTATCTAGTTGCATAACATCTCCCTCATTAGAATGTAAGCCTCTCAGAGACAAGGGATAGCTGGTACTCTGCTTTGTATTTAGCATTTAGCATGCTGCCTGGGACAAAGAAGGTACTTAATAAATGCTCAAATGATTACATTGGCCTGCTGGGGAGAATGTCCACATCATAAGAGAGCAGATCGTTCACATACTTATGTATATACTTTTTATTTACTTAAAAGCTGTATGTATCCCCCCTCCTTCCCCCTATAAAATGTAGAGACTGTTTCATTTTTTGTCTCTGCATCTCCATCACCAAACACAAAATGGAAACTTAACACATACTTATTGGGTTGATCTTGGGCCAGTTACTTCCACTTTGGCAGAAGGCATTTTCCCTCTTGAACAATGAAGGTCTGAATTCATTTAATTCTTTTAACAAACAGGTCAATCAACAAATACTTGGTAAGTATTTACTTCGTGCTAAGAACTATGTTAAGTGCTAAGATACAAAGAAGGGCAAAAAAAAACAGGCCCTGCTCTCAATTCTAATAACAAAAAACTTCCCCACAAAAATATACCATGCAAAAAACTGTACATACCAGATAATTATAGTGTAAATGGAAAATATTTTCAGAGGGAAGGCATTAAGTAGCAGAAGGGATGTGGGAGAAAAGATCTTCTGAAAAAGGGGAGAATGATCTGACTAGTAAAAGAAGGTGAAGATGTATAACATTCCAGGCTTGAAGGACAGTCACTGAAAAAACATGAATGGAATCAAGAAATGGAGTATCATGAGGAACAGCAAAAAGACCAATATTGCTGGATCATAGAATATGTAACAGCGAGTAGATAAAAGTAGGAAGGGGTCAGGTTGTAAAGTTATTTAAACGTCAAACTGAAGATTTTATATTTATTTTATATTTAATCTTGGAGGTAATAGGGAGCCCCTGGAGTTTCTTGATTTGGGATGAGAGGGAGAAAATCAAGATGACATGGTCAGATTTTAAGATAATTTTGGCAGCAAACAAAACTAATGCAGACAAGATTAGAAGGGAAGCAATAAACTGGGAAAATATTTTTACAGTCAAAGGTTCTTATAAAGATCTAATTTCCAAAATAGAGAGAATTGACTCTAATTTATAAGAAATCAAGCCATTCTCCAATTGATAAATGGTCAAAGGATATGAACAATTTTCAGATGAAGAAATTGAAACTATTTCTAGCCATATGAAAAGATGCTCCAAGTCATTATTAATCAGAGAAATGCAAATTAAGACAACTCTGAGATACCACTAAACACCTGTCAGATTGGCTAGAATGACAAGGAAAGATAACACAGAATGTTGGAGGGGATATGGGAAAACAGGGACAGCGATGCATTATTGGTGGAACTGTGAATACGTCCAGCCATTCTGGAAAGGAATTTGGAACTGTGCTTAAAAAGTTATCAAACTGTGCATACCCTTTGACCCAGCATTGCTTCTACTGGGCTTATATCCCAAAGAGATCTTAAAGAAGGGAAAGGGACCTGTATGTGCAAGAATGTTTGTGGCAGCCCTCTTTGTGGTGGCCAGAAACTGGAAACTACGTGGATGCCCCTCAATTGGAGAATGGCTGAATAAATTGTGGTATATGAATGTTATGGTATATTATTGTTCTGTATGAAATGACCGGCAGGATGATTTCAGAAAGGCCTGCAGAGACTTACATGAACTGATGCTGAGGGAAATGAGCAGGACCAGGAGATCGTTGTATACTTCAACAACAATACTATATGATGATCAATTCTGATAGACGTGGCTTTTCAACAATGATATGACCCAAATCAGTTCCAACAGAGCAGTAATGAACTGAACCAGCTACACCCAGCAAAAGAACTCTGGGAGATGACTATGAACCACTACGTAGAATTCCCAATCCCTCTAATTTTGTCCGCCTGCATTTTTTATTTCCTCCACAGGCTAATTGTACAGTTTCAAAGCCGATTCTTTTTGTACAGCAAAATAACTGTTTGGACAGGTATACAAATATTGTATTTAATATGTATTGATCAACCTGCCATCTGTGGGGGGGGGGGGGGGAGAAAGAGGGGAAAAGTTGGAACAAAAGGTTTGGCAATTGCCAATGCTGTAAAATTACCCATGCATACAGCTGGTAACTAAAAACTATTATTTAAAAAAAAAAAAAAAGATAACTTTGGCAGCTAAGTGTAGGAAACACTGGAGTAGGAAAAGACTTGAAACAGAGAACAGTAAGTTTACTGCAATGATCCAAGGGCAAGTTGATGAGAGCCTGCATAAGAACAGTGGCCATGTAAGTGAAAAGAAGGGGACACAGACAAGAGATGTTATAAGGGTAGAAACAAGGAGTCAAGGAAGCCCAGATGGGGAGATGGATGATGATGATGCTATCAAAACCAACAAGTTTAAAATCGGGGAAGTTTGGAGAAATGGTAAGGAGATTTTTTTTGGTTATACTATGAAACATCCATTTTAAGATGTCTAAAAAACTGCAGATCAACTCTTTCTGTTATTGTTTGCTTGCATTTTTGCTTTTTTCTTCTCAGATTATTTTTATCTTCTTTCAAAATCCAATCTTTCTTATGCAATTGTATGTATACATATATTGTATTTAACATATATTTTAACATATTTAATATGTAGGGGACTATCTGCCATGTAGGGGAGGGGGTGGAGGGAAGGAGGGGGAAAGTTGAAACAAATTTTTGTAAGGGTCAATGTTGAAAAATTACCCATGCATATGTTTTGTATATAAAAAGCTACAAAAAAAACAAAACAAACAAACAAACAAAAAAAACAACTCTGCAGGTCAAAAAATTTGAGAATCACCTACATAGAGATGATGCTAAAGAGACTACAAAGTGTAATAAGGTAAAAAGAGAAGTGAAGCAGGCTCAGGCTATTTGAGGAACCATTTGTAGGTAAAAGAAGACGCAGCAAAGAAGACTTAAAAAGAGTAGTGAAAAATAGGAAGAAATTCCGGAGAGAACAGTGTCACAAAAAATTTAGGACAAACTATTAAAAAGTCACTATGGGGCAGCTAGGGGGCGCAGTGGATAGAGCACCAGCCCTGAAGTCAGGAGGACCCGAGTTCAAATCTGGTCTCAGACACTTAACACTTCCTGGCTGTGTGACCTGGGCAAGTCACTTAACCCCAGCCTCAGAGAAAAAAAAGTCATCAGTAGAGGCAAAATGTACAGAAAGGCTAAAAAGGGGATTAAAAAAAGGCATCAGATTCAGTAATTAATTCGTTACTGGTTCATTCACAAACCAGTGCTTAACTTAGCCCGAATTTACTTGTTAAGTGTCTAATGATTGTGTCCCTGGGATGGGAATCTGGGGGCAGCAGGAGCTAGGTTATAGGTTATATATAGGATACCAACAACGGCTCGGGACCTCGAGGTAGATGTGCACTTGTAGATGTGTGTGCATCCACCCCTGTGTGCATAGACATTTGCACAAGCAAATGTACACACACGGACACACACACACGCACACTCACACATACACTCACGGATACACACACTCACACACACGCG
Source organism: Sminthopsis crassicaudata (assembly GCF_048593235.1). NCBI lineage: Eukaryota > Metazoa > Chordata > Mammalia > Dasyuromorphia > Dasyuridae > Sminthopsis > Sminthopsis crassicaudata. Next base: position 673,464,333 of record NC_133617.1, read on the forward strand.
CACACACACACACACACACACACACACACACACACGGAGCTGACGAGACCCAGGGCGGAAGCTCCCGCTCGGGGTCATCGGCTGGGGGTTCAGCAGTAGCGCGCACCTCCCGCGCCCCCCCCTCCCCCGGGCCCAGCCCACGCACCTTTCCGGCTCCGAGTCGCTGGAAATCTCCTCGCTCAGCTTGGGTCTCTTCTTGGTGCCCAGCTTGGCCCGGCCCGGCTCCCCCTCCGCGTCGGGCTGCCAAGAAAACCCCCCGCCCTCCCGGTCAGAGGAGGCCCGCGCGGGCTGGGACCCCCGAGGGTGGCCACCTAAGGGCCCCAGAGACGAGCCCCTCAGGGGCTCGGGAGGAGGAACCCGGGCCGCACCCGCTCTCCGGGGAGCGAACGCCGCCAGTTCCGGGGGAAACGTCTGGCCTCACCTTCCGCCGCCGCTTGCCAGCACTCGGACCCATCGGCCTCCCCCGCTTTCCCGAAGCCATCACGGCCGCCGACATGTTGGCTCCTCACTACAGCTAGAACAGCGCGAAGCTCACGTGGTGGCTAACCGGGAAGGCGCGGGCCACGCCCCCTGCGCGCTGAGAGGGTTCGGACTTCTGACCACGCCTTCCTCCTCCCTTATAGAACCTAGCTACGAGTAATGCCACGCCCCCAGAACTCTCATAGGTCAAGCGATGGGACATGGCCACACTCCTTAAAGGGGAGGGCTTTTCCGCTACTTGAAGGAGATGAAATAGGAAGTTCGTCACGACTGCTTCCTGCTTCGGAGGCTACTGCGCATGCTCACAACCATCGAGTCAGGGAAGGGAAGGGGAGGAGTGAGAGGAGCAAGGCTGTTGTGCTTCCGGGGAACAGCTTCTAGAGGGCGCCCGAGACACACCCAGGAGGCTTTGTAGGGGCTCCCAGGCCTTGGGGGAGGATAGTGGGCAGTGCCAGTGGGTTCTGGCGAGCGTGAGATGAGCCGGACGAGCGCAGAGGGGCCTGGAGAGAGTGATGGTGCCAGCTGGGCACTGGGAAAAAGGCTTGGGCTTTGCCTGGCATGCGGCCAGCAGGACGGAGAATGTGGCTGAGCCTGGCAGTGCCTGCTGGATGCCTGGGCCACAGTCACCAGGCTGTAGGGACCCCCGGGGTGACGAGTTATTGACAATGCCAGCTGGGCACGGAGTGACTGGCAGAGCCCTCCAGCAATGAAGACCCCCGGGCCTTTATTCTCCCTGGGGTTAATAATAGTGCCAGCTAGGCCCTAGGAATGACGCCGGAAGCAGTGCCACCCCGGCAGGGCAGGACCCACCAGACGCATGCACCTCAGTGTGCCCCAGTCACCTTCCCCATTCTGGAAGCAACGATAAAGGCGCTATGCCAGTCTCCGAAGGTCCCCCCTTGGCGAAAAGGGCAGGGGATGAGCCCCGGGCCAATCTATCTTGGAGGGGCAGGCTGTCCCAGCCTGGGACTGCGTGCACCACCCGTTGCCCGGGCAGCCTGGTGGCCCCGCCCACTGCCTGAAATTCTTACTGAGGTCACCCTGGGACTGGGGGGGGGAAGATGGGGAGGGTAGGAAAAGGGGGGTGGAAGTGCAGGGGGGGGGAGGAGAAGCAGCTGCTCAAGCCCCACCCTAGCGCTGCCCTGCCCTCCAGCCCTAGCAAGAACTGGCTGCCCGAGGTGAGTGCCAGGAGCCCCACTGCAGGGCACAGAAACCAGGGTGAGCATGAGCTGGAGGCTGTTGGGGGGTCTCAGACACCGACTCTAGCACCAGGACTGGGGGTGGCAGAGGGACACTCTGGGCAGAGACAGGCATGCCCACCTCTCAGGACCCAAATCCCCCACCCCCGCTTGAGCCTTCTGCCCTCCCGCTCTGACCTCCTCCTATCCCACAAGCTTCCTCTCCAAGGCTTTCCTCCCCCCCCCCCCCCATCCCTGCTGCCCTCTCCCATCAGTGACTCAGCCCCAGCCTGGGCCAGGCCTGGGGGAGCTGAGCATTCCTGGAATCGGCAGAAAACGGAGAAGGCCTGAGGGCTAGGCCTGGAGCCCGCGGGGATGCAGGAGAAATTTCCTTTAGTTTCTTCCCGTGGGCGGGGCTGCGAGGTGGGGGTGGGGCGAGAAGGATAGCCTCTTCCCACAGATAGAAGGAGCCCCTTCCCCTAAAAGGGAGTCAGTCTCCCCATTGTCTGGTTCCCTTTGGCCCCTCAGGGTCTAGATCCCACAATCCGTCCGGAAGCGCAGCATCTCCTCTGGCATTCCCATCTCCGGGAGCGGCGCTGCCGGCTCACAGCCAGAAAGTGCCACGTGCTGTCAGATTCATGGGTTTGTTCATAAAACATTTATTAATCATCTGCTACACACGGCGCGGTGCCGGGAAATGCAGAGATCCCCTCACGGCTCATCGCGCACGAAGCGGGACCTCCTTCCCGCCCTCCCGCCCTCGGAGGGTTCTCTCCGGCCTGGGCCCGGCCCGCCCAGCGGCCCATCCCGGGACCCGCGGACGCTGCCACTTGGAGCGCAAGAGTAGAAAGGAGGGTGCGGGCGACCAGAGGGGGTTAGAATGGCCAGCTCTGCAGCCCCTGCTGTGGGACTTGTCTCCCCCTGGGACGCACTCTTCCTCTGGCAGCCCTGGACCCAAATGGAACCCTCCCCAGAACTTCCTTGTTTCTATGCAGGGTACCACGGTCTTCCCACAACCTGGAACCTTCCCGTCGTCCCCGATTCCTTCCTCTCCCGGCTCTCCCTGTCTTCTCCAGGCCGCTGCCGGGTCTTGTTGCTCCCACCTCTCACCTGCTCCCTTTGCAGGGGTAGGGCTGCTGGGCCAGCCTGGGCCTTTACCTCCTCTCACCAGGACCCGGCAACAGCCGGATCCTTACTTCTACTTTCTCCCTGCTCCGAGCGTCCTCCGCGTGGCCAAACCGATCTGACGACGCCATTCTCCTACTAAAAACCCCCGTGGCTCCCTAGTATTACCCCTAAGTAAAGTGCACAACTCTTGGCGCCTCCGCCCGCCAGCCAGAGGCAGTGAGATCATGGGGCAGCAGCTGCGCCTTTGGGAGTCTCGGGTGCAGATCCTGCTGGTGCTTATCGCCCGGGACCTCGGACTTCACCTCCCCAGGTCTTACCCTCTCTGTAGATGAAGGGGGCCGAGCCAGGCGGCCTGAGTCCCTTCTAAGGCTGCATCGGTGTACGCTGGGCCCCGACCCTCCTGGGCCTCAGACCTTGCACCTGTGCAATGAGGGGGTTAGATTGTCTGAGGCGAGAAGCCCTTGATAATTCTGACGTCACCGATTCCGAGCTCTCTCGCAGCTTACTGATCTTCGCAGCCTTTCACACAGTCTCCTTCTGGTCAAACTAGCCCATCTGCTTTTCCTTAAACTTGGCTTTCCCTCCCCTGCCCTCATGCCTTTGGACACGATCCCCCAGGTCAGGAATGTGTTTCTTTTGCAGGGCTGGCCTTTTAGTGTCTTTCCTTCCGAGACCACAGCAGGGGGCCCAGGCAGGCGCTTCTGAGGCTGGGGATCCTCTCTTCCTCTCTATGGGAACCTTACTCCTCCTCAGATTTTCCTGAACCTCCTTTTCTGGGAGAATGTTCTAGCCGCCTCCCCAGCCCTACTACAACACAGACTCCAGGAGGAAAGATTGTTTTTCATTTTTCTGTCTTATGTTCCCAGCATCTTAAACCAGACTTGTAGCAGGTACTTCATAAATGCTCATCTTGCATTAAATAAAAAGCCTAAGTCCGACTCACTACACATTCCCTGAATCCCTCCTGCGGGCAACGATCTTTCCTGGGCACACAGACCTTGCCATCAGGGAGCCTCCAGGAGGCCAGGAAGATCCCCGCATGTACACAGGCAGGCAGGATAGGAGAGAAAATGTGATGAGACAAAGGGGAGCTCCAAAGTACTAAAGTAAAAGATTGAGGCAGCTAGGAGGTGCAGTGGTTAGAGCACCCTCTAGAGTCTGAGGACCTGAGTTCAAATATGGCCTCAGACACTTATTGTGTGATCCTGGGAAAGTCACCTAACCCCATTATCTTAAAAAAAAAAAAAAAAAAAAGCTCAAGAAATTCTTTTTAGCTGACAATATGTAACTCACAGTACTGCTGTGGGGAGAAAATGATGTAAAGTGTTTTGCAAACTTTAAAATATCAGCTACCACCATATTCTCATTATACCCCGGCATTTTTATTGTCTCCTTTTTTTAATATTCGATAAAACTGAAGTTCAGAGATTGAACTATAGCTAGTGAATGGGAGATCGGAACTCAGGTCTCCCGATTTCAAATCTAGTTCTTGCTTTATCTAAGTTGCCTGGGGAAATGCTTTTAAAGGGAAGGATGCTTCTGTAATAATGTTCAGTCATTTCAGTTGTGTCCAACTTTGTATCCCCACTGGGGTTTTCTTACAGTATTACTGGAATGCTCTGCCATTTCTTTTCCTGACTTGTTTTTACAGATGAGGAAACTGAGGCAAACAGAATCACCCAGCTAGTGTCTTTAGGCTGTATCTGAACTTAGTTCTTCTTGAGTCCAATCTCCTAACATGTATTGACCCTTACTATGGGCCAAGTACTGTGCTATGTGCTTCACAATGATTATCTCATTGGAGCATCATAACATCCCTGGGAGGAGAATGCTATTATTATCCCCAGTTTGCGGTTAAATAAACTGAGGCCAGTGACGGATAAATGACCCACCTGAGGAAGCACAGATAGTGTGTGTCTGAGGCCGAGTTTTGACTCGGCTCTTCCTGATGCCGAGCCCTCCGGAGCTCTGGCCCCTCTGCCATCAGAGACAAGGAGACCGTAGCAGAGGGTGATTGGGGAACCTGTTGGAAAGGTAGGACGGGATGGATTCTCTACTAACCTGGTACCAATCTTGACACAGTAAGGAAAATGAAATAAACAGAGGTGATCACTTGCTCAGGGCCACACAGTGTGTATCTGAGAGAAATGTTTGTTTTCTATTCTAATAACACAATAATTAGGGTCTAGGGGTTTTTTTTATCCAGCGAGGACCAGCCCCTGAAGTGAAGGGCGTTGTCCTAGTGCCCTGATCCTCAGGAGCATGTTCTTTGACTCAGCTGGGAGAGTGCAGACAGAATCCAATCCACGTGAATCCTTGCCTTTAGGGAATAAGTCCATGTTTTTGAACCCCTCCATTGGAGTTTAGGGTTCCCACTCGTGAAGAAGGGAACCGACCAGGGCGATCTGGGTGAAGATGGATTACTCCATCCAGATTGCTGGGGGTGGCTGAGTCTCATGATTTAGCCACATTCTCTATAGAACTGAAGACTCTTAGCCCACTTCTCATTAATATATCCATGGTTGTTCACCAATCAGCATTAATTTCTCCTGCCAGGAGACATTCCCTCTCAAAAAAATATTCGTCAGTCAGTGCCTTGGCCATCAATTTGTTGATTATTAGCTAGCCTAATTAACAGATTGACTATTATCCAGAAACCTTGTCTCAGAAGTCTGTTCATTTGCCCCACATCTGAGGTAGACTCAGGTTCAGATCTTCCTGGCTCTCTAGCCAGTCTACCACACAGTCTCATAGGGCAGGGGCAGGAGTTTTTGAACACCTCTATGTCCTCAGGCTTCACCAATGGCTCCCAAGCGCAAGGCAGCTAGTGAAAGCACTGGAAGCCCCAAGAAGAAGAAGGAGAAACCAGAGGTGGAGGACAGCTTCCACTCAACCAAAGAGGCCCTTAAAGCTGCACCCAAGGAGACACGGAAAGCTCGGGTGGATTCCATGTGTCCACTCAGCAGCAAGCCTAATGTCCAGGTGAGCCCAGCCCCTTGGGTGACTCCCTGCTGTGAGGAGCTGGTGAATGACTCTGCCCTGGGCCTGGGATAGCAGTGACCAAAGGGTGGAGGGGATTGGGGAGGGGAGCTGCCAATCTCTTCATTCAGTGGATCCAGCAGGCCCTGAGGACGGGCAGAAGCCTCTGAACCCCAGGATGGGGAGTTTAGAAAGCAGGGGGAGCTGAGTACCCCAGGACTGGAAGCAGAGGCCCCTGGATCCACTCCAGGCCTTCAGTCAGGCAGGAGGCCCACAGCATGAGAGGAAAAAGAGGCTGTCCAGCTGTGGCTGAGCCCCGACTCCTCTGCCTCTGTCCCCAGGTATACGAGGACTATGACTGTACCCTGAACCAGACCAACATAGGGAGCAATAACAACAAATTCTACATCATCCAGCTGTTGGATGAGAATGGGAGCTACCATAGCTGGAACCGCTGGGGTCGAGTGGTAAGTGGTCCGACAAAACCCCGGCCCTTGGCGGGGGCTGGCAAGAGCAGGGGGGAGGGAGGCCCCAGGCCTAAACAGGGCGCATCCCCTGCCTTTGTCTGCACAGGGAGAAAAGGGCCAGTGCAAGATACAGACTTTCTCCTCCCTGGATGAAGCTAAGCGAGACTTTGAGAAGAAGTTCTGGGAAAAAACCAAGAACCGCTGGGCTGAGCGGGACAGCTTTGTGGCCCAGTCGGGCAAGTATACACTCATTGAAGTGCAGGCTGGTGATGGTAAAGAGGACCAGGAAATTGAGGTCAAGGTGAGTCCCTCCCAGGCATCTGCCCCGCCAGGGCCCCAGGGGACCTCTTCCTGGGCACAGCTGGAGCAAACCAAGCCTGTGTACAGAGAACCAAAGAGACTCAGTCAGGGGGATCAGATGTCAAAGCCCCAAGACAGTGGCAGCTGAGCATACCCTCAGCTTCTCTCGATCTCAATTCCCCTGTCTATAAAGTGAAAGGGTAAGAGCCAGGGGCCTCATCTGGGAGAAAGCAGAGGCATGAGGGCAGTCTGCAGGCCTTGGGTGAGGCTTTCGTGGCTAAGGTTTGCAAAGCACTTCCTGCACACTCCTGTCAAGGCAGCACGAGCCATGAGCCAGAGGGTTGGGTTAGAAACAGGAAAAGTGGGGTTCAAATCCCATGCTGGTGTGGTGGGACTGTGGGCGGGTACCTTCCCAGCTTCAGCCTCATCTCTCATTTGTAATGTTAATTCCTGTGACCCCTTCAGAGGGGTCAAGTTCAGATGAGACCCCCTCCCCTCCCCTCCTGTACCTGCATAATGTGCTTTTGTACTCTAAGGCATCACAGAACTGTGGCTGTTAGCCTGTGGTCTTCCCAGGAGAAGAGGCCTACAAGTGTGGGCTCTCAGGCCCTGCACAGCTCCAGGCAGGGAGCCATGGAGAGGGGACGAGATCTGACTTCTCTGGCACATCGCCTTGGACGGTTTTTGTTCACTGGTTTGGGAGAGTCCTGACGCAAGGGCCTGCTGAGGCCTGTGACTCACTCTGGTGATAGTAGAGATAGGGGGAAACCAGGGTCCTCTGCCCGGGGGAGGAGAATCTGTTCTCTTCCTGCCAGGAGGAAAACTCATAGAATAGGAGCTCTTTGAGACCAAGACTTTCATTTTTTACTTTGAACCCCGAGTGCTTAGCACAGGCTTGGCACACAAAAGGCTCTTCATAAATGGTTGTTTGAGCCGAATTGGCTAAAGAGACTAGCTTGTGTTACTTTCCCTGTATCTCCTGTTCCCTCTGACCTCTGCAAGGCCCTGCCCCCAAATCTATGGCATGGGACCCACCGACTCCCCCACCCTTGTTGTCCCCAAGTTTACCTGGACTCCTAGACATAAACCAGAAAGATGAGTAATGCAAAGTAATCTCAGGAGGGAAAGGATGCTGAAGCTAGGAGACGGATGTTATTTCCGGTCTTTCTTTCTCAAAGGGGACCAGTGGCATCAGGAGGGCCATGTCTTGACTTGTGAGTGAATTGGATTTAAGTGAGCAGAGCTGTGCAAAATCAGCAGCCTCACTCCCTCCCCCAGAATCACCTGGGTCCAGTACCCTTGGGAATGCTAAGGGATGCTAAAAGGAAGGGCCAGAGGAAAGTATCCCCTGAGCCATGCTCTAAAGGAAGCTAAGAAAAAGTGAAAGTGGGTGGGGAGTTTATTCCAGAAGAGCAGCCCCCCCCCAAAGGATGCAATGTTGGAAATGGAGAAGAGCTAATGGGCTGGCACAGACAGTGTGTGAAAGGGAATAATGTGCAATCAGAACTCAGGAGCAGACCAGGAGTTGTAAATGACCAGCTGAGGACAAAGACAAGAGGGAACCACTGAAGATTTTTGAGTAGGGAAGTGACATGGTCAGATCTGTGTTTCAGGATTATCCATTTAGTAGTTGTGTGGATGGACTGGAGAGGAGAACATCTAGAGTCAGGGAAGCAGTTAGGAAGCTCTGCAATGAGGACCTGAACTGCGTTAGAGGCAGTGTTCAGGAAGAGAAGAAGGGATGATAAAAGAGATGTTAGGGAGGTAAAAGAGAGAGATGATAAGATAAGCCTTCTTAACTTACTTGGACTACCGCATCTCCTCAAGTACTGTCTGCCATGGGAAAACTTCTGCTCTTCTCTCTGCCTGTTGCCAAGCTTCTGGAGCCACTGTTGTGAAGGGTGCTGTTTAATATTTAACAACCAGCTCTCCAAAAAATTCAGAATATCTTAAAATTTAAACTGTATTATTTTTTTCTCCATCATTTTCTTGTAAGAGTCCTTGCAATCAACAAAATAAGAAATCTCATCCTGATTTGTAGTTTGCTCATTTTCAAGGTGTAAGTGCTCACCCTGAAAAATTTAACAGTCATGGTCAAGTTGGCTTTAGCACACCCTTGGTTTCCTCTCAAGTCTTCCTGGGACAAATGAAATAAAGGATTGTAGGCTCCTTCAAAGAATCCTAGGGATCACTTGGTGTCCAAGCTTCTTCTTTTACAGAAGAGGAAACACAGCCAGGGAGAAGGGGGAGCCTTGTCCAAACTCACAAAGCCAGTGGTGGCCAAGCTGGGCTCTGACCTCATCCTCACTGACTTTGCCTTAAGCACGAGGCGCGTCAGACCTTTCCCAGAACCACTGAAAACCTACTAGAGATACAGAAAGCCATGTCGAGCTCAATATTTAGTCTGGCTGGATCCCGGAGTAAGAATGGAGGTAGAGGAGTTAATGAGTTCATTGGCTGAGTTGTACGGGGCTGTTATTCCACTGTTACGGGATCTCAGAGTGGAAAGGGATGTCTGAGCATCTACTGAGGAGAGCAGAAATCTGGCATCCCTATTCCATACAGTGCCATATGTGCACAGAGGGGACAGGAGATACAGGGAACTCTGGCTTTGATTCTACAGTCTGATCTTCTGCTTGTTACTTAACCTTTCCTGGCCTCAATTTTCTCATCTATAAAATTGGGGGATTGAATGAAATGGCTTCTTAATCCTCAATCAGCCCCAAATCTGGAATTCTCTGGCCCCCAGTAAGGGGGAGTTCTACCTTGCCCCAGACACCCAATTATCATGATGTATAAACATCTGCCGTGTGTCAGGCATTGAGCAAAGCAGGCATTGGGGCCAAGAGCCAGAAGCAAAGCAGCCTCTTCTACTTTGGGGTCACTCAACAGCCAGCCCAAATTTACCTTATTGCTCCTTGTCCTTGGATATCACAAAACTAATCCTTCCTCATCACGATGGCCCTTCAAACACTTGACAACCACTGTCATGTTTTCCTGAATCTTCAGCTTCCTTCCACTGTTCCTTGTTTGGCCTTCTGAGGTCAAACAGAGAAAGTCTTTTTCTCTTTTTCTCTTCCTTGTGACAGCCTTCAAATATCTGAAACCAGCTGTCTCCTGGTTTTTCCTGGTAAATGTCTCCCTTCCACTGACTTTTGCATGTCCTGGTCTCCAGTCCTGTCCCCATGCCCAGCTCTGTTTTATGGTTACAAGCCCAGGATACTGGGAGTTGGTCTCTTCAGAGGATCCTTCTTATAGGTTCCATTCTCCCATAATTCAGAAAGTATTTAGGCCCCATCCTGGAGGTTTTAAAATGAAAATTTATTAGGCCATTTCCGGCCTGGTCCTGCCATTCATCCTGCAGATTCGGAGAACTTTCACTTAAATTGAGTGGCCATTTATTACTTATTGTGGTAGACTTTGGAAGATACTGATTGAAATATATATATATATATATATATATTTTTGTCAAACTGTCTTCCAATTTTTTTCTGTAGTTTTGTGCAAATATTTTCTGATGAACAGAATGATCCAGCAAAAGAATAGGTGCTCCAAGGATTAGCGGGATCCCTGTCCCTGAAAATCTTTTACCACTGTCTAAATGGCAGTTAGGGAGGCTGTAAAATAGACTCATCACAAGGAGCTTTGGGCTTGGAGGCAGAACACCTGGGTTCAAGTGCTGATTCTGCTGTCCATTGACTGTGGGATCTCTGGATCTTACTTTCCTCTTAGGAAAAATGAGATTGGACTCAATCACATCAAAGGTTCCTCCTAGCTCCGATAGATGGGAATCTTTGTGATCTCCAAGGCCTCTCCCAGTGCTAAAAACCTAGGATCTGTGGGATAAAAGGGTAGAGATGCAAATGATCCAGTTCTTTTGGGAAGAATGATTTCTGCTGTGATTAAGGCACACTGTGCAATTCTCCAGGGCTGTGGGATCCTGTCTGATCCATCCCCTTCCCTTCTGCCTCTTCCTCATTCACTTATTTATCAAACATTTCCTGAACTCCTCTGCATAGGACTCTGCTGAGGCAAGCCAAGAAGGAATAGAGATTCACTCTCTGCAGAGGGGATCAAATGATACAGATAATTACACAGGAAGGTAGATTGTGACACTGGTCATAAGAGAAAGCCAGCCACAGTTCTGTGGACATTCAGAAATAGGAAAGGCCTATTTTCTTCTTGCTGAATGGCATCAGGGCAGGCTTCCTAAAGGAGGTGGACCACGAAGGAGAGAGACGGCAGTTGTGGCAGGAGGACAGTTGGGGTGAAGAGGAGAGGCATGAACCCACGGACAGAAGCAGGACAACTGAAAGGATGGATGGGAGAATCATCCTCTTTGTAGGGCAGCCATAGCCCACACAGGAGAACTCGGAGGAAAGGTCAGGGAAGCTGTCTGTAGTGAGGCCTAGGAAGCTGCAGAGCGAGGGTGCACGTGGCCCAAGTGGGGCGGTAGGAAGGTTAATCTGGCCCTGTATTGGGGGCTTCCACGGGAGGAGCTCTAGGCAGCCATGGATGAGGAGGCAAGGGCCTGGCGTGGCCCGTGCTCTTTCTGGGCAAATGTGGGGAGATCTCTATCAGTGATAAAACAACTGTTTGGTTTTTATTTCCCCATCTTGTTCCAGGAATAAATATCAAAAACAAACAAACCTGGATTCAAATTTTTTTTAATTTACTAGTTGGGTAATCCTGGGCAAACCATTTCCTTTCCCTGGGACTTTGTCTGCCTCTGTAAAATGAGGTTAGACTAGGTGATCTCTAAGGTCCCTTCCTGCTTTAATTTCTCTGGGTCTACAGCACAGGAAATTATAGCCTCAAAGCAAAGGAAAGATTTTTTTTTTCAAATCCAACTTTTTTTTTATTTAGAATTTTTTTCCACAGTATATATGCATGAGTAATTTTTTTTATAACATTATCCCTTGTATTCATTTTTCCAAATTATCTCCCCCTCCCTCTACTCCCTCCCCCCAATGACAGGCAATCCCATACATTTTACATGTGTTACAATATAACCTAGATACAATATATGTGTGTAAATACCACTTTCTTGTTGCACATTAAGTATTGGATTCCGAAGGTATAAGTAACCTGGGTAGATAGACAGTAGTGCTAACAATTTACATTCACTTCCCAGTGTTCCTTCTCTGGGTGTAGTTATTTCTGTCCATCATTGATCAACTGGAAGTGAGTTGGATCTTCTTTATGTTGAAGACCTCCACCTCCATCAGAATACATCCTCATACAGCATTGAAGTGTACAGCGATCTTCTGGTTCTATTCATTTCACTCAGCATCAGTTGATTTAAGTCTCTCCAGGCCTCTCTGTATTTCTCCTGTTTGTCATTTCTTACAGAGCAATACTATTCCATAACCTTCATATACCACAATTTACCCAACCATTCTCCAACTGATGGACATCCATTCATCTTCCAGTTTCTAGCTACTACAAAAAGAGCTGCCACAAACATTGCAAAGGAAGGATTTTCTGTTCTCTTCAGAACATGGGCAAGGGGAAGGATCAGGGCCTGAAAGGGAGGGAGGGGCTGGGGATGATAGAGAGCTTCCCACTTGGAACCTGGACTCAGGCACGTCAGGGATTGAAGAAGCTTTTCTAGAGCTGGTTCCCAGGCTCAGCTTTGAGACAATGCTGCCCCGGGCTGCTGCAAGCAAAGGGCTCTGTGATTTTTAAGTGAAGTAGAAAAAGCAGCTGCTTGTACCTTCTTTCTTTAACAAGGAGATTGGGGAAGAAGCTAGGGAAGTTAGTGGGAGCCGAGAATGGAAGGCCTTGGATGCTGGGTTGTGCAGTTTGGATCTTATATCCTGGGCAGTAGACCGTGGGTACCCCCCCCACCTCCTCCTGCTTAGAAATGAGGAGAGACCAGGCAGCAGGAGGACTCAGAACATCTTTCAGCTCCGTGGTTATGCGCAAAGTGTTCAGTTTCTCCCTCTATTAAAAAGCAGTAGTCTTAGCACACTCTGACACCCATAGCTATTGTCCAGAAGAGACTTAAGGCAATAGAGAAGTGAGCTGTTGCAGTTATGTGGGTCACCCTTCAGTGATCCTGTGTTGTCCTACAAAGGGAGGCCCTAGCTTAGGACTTGGGGGACAGGCAGCTGCTGCCTCTGGCACTCCTCCTCTTAGGAGCTGGAGGGTTCTCCTCCCCAGGTGGCCGGAGTGGACAGGGTTCAGGCTGTTCGGCAGAATGTCAAGCCCTGTACCCTAGATTCAGCCACCCAGGAACTGGTGTCCCTCATTTTCAGCCATGACATGTTCAATGATGCAATGAAGACCATGAACCTTGGTAAGAACAGTGAAGGAGAAAATTGGAGAAGGGATAATCAAGGGGGAAAGAGTCTAGAGATAGCTCTACCTCAGGGCCTCCACTTCATCCTGCTCCTTCTCCTACCCCTACCTATTAAATAGATGTTAAGAAGATGCCCTTGGGAAAGCTGAGCAAGCAACAGATTGCCAAGGGCTTTGAGGCCTTGGAGGCCCTAGAGGCTGCCCTACAGAAGAGTGCAGACACAAAGGAGCTGGAGGAGCTGTCCTCTCGCTTCTACACAATCATCCCCCATAACTTTGGCCGAATGCGACCCCCACCCATCAACTCCCGGGAGGTCCTTCAGGCCAAGAAGGACATGTTGTTGGTGAGGATCAGATGGATGGCTGGGGGGGGGGACAGATGGACAGGAGTGGAGACAGATGGATGGAATAGAAAGACAAATGGAAAAAGATGGGGGTGGTAAGCATATAAGGGACAGACAGACAAATGGGGAGATAGATGGAGGTGGGGGAGGCAAGTGCACAGGAACAGAGAGAGAAGGGGACAGATGGATGGGAAGACAGGTGGAAATATGGGGGGCAATGGACAGGTTGTAGGAGACAGACACAAGAAGAAAGGTAGAACAGACAGATAAGCAACGATCAGAGATAGTCAAATGAGAGATATGGAGAGAAAATAAGGTAGGAAACAGAGAAAGGCAGAGAGGATGGGATGGGCCGAGAAGAGAGTGGGCAGAAGAACATGGGCCCCGGGTACCAGTCTATACTTCATCCCAGGTCCTGGCTGACATTGAGCTGGCCCAGGCCCTGAAGGCTGGACAGGAGGAGGAAGAACAGAAGATAAAGATGGAAGAAGTGCCCCACCCACTGGATCGGGATTACGGGCTCCTGAAATGCCAGCTACAGCTCCTGGCTACCGACACTCATGAGTACAAGGTGTGGGGTGCAGCCCCGGGTGGGGGCAGAGAGAGCCAGGAAACCAGTCCCCTCCTGGCCAGCAGGAGATAGGGGAGGGGGAGGAGGAGTATTCCCCGGGCCTGCTTTCTCCCATTCTGTCTCTCTCCACTCTGCCCAGAATGGTAAGTCTTGGACAGTGGCAAGAGAGAGCTTGGCTAGGGGTCAGAAGAGCCGGGTTCTAGTCTTCTCCTGAGTCAGCCGGACAAGGGCCACCCCCAGGCCTCCTGTGTGGACAAGAGGAGGCTGGCTGTGGTGTCTGTAAAGTCCTTTCACACTGACTCTGTGACTCCAGTGGGTTTGTATTTACCGCAGCTACCACAGGCGCCATTCGTTGCCAAGCAGACTTTGGGCCAGCTGGGCCCAGCGGCTCTGGGTCTGAAGTGGCAGCCCTTGGACACGGGAGCCCTGCTTGAGGCGGGGTCTTTCTGCCAGCCAGCTACCCCCCCCCACAGACCCTCTGCTTTCCCTCCTCCTCCTACCCAGCTTCTGGCAGCCTCAGCTTTCTCCCTTTCTCTCCGCAGCTGATTGAAATCTACCTGAAGAAGACAGGATGGCCTCATCTCCGCATCCTCCATGTCTGGAAAATAAATCGAGAGGGCGAGGTGAGGGGAGTCAGGGCCCCCGCCCCCGGCGCCCCAGTGCGGCCTTCTCTCAGCCCCACCTCCCCCGGGGAGAAGGCAGCTGGAGGAGACCCGTGGAAATATGTTGCCTCATTTCTTTGAAGCTCTGCCAAACACTTCAGTTCCTGGTCCACAGCCCATTTACCCATGGACCCTAGAATGCAGAGCCGGGAGGGACTCTGCACGGCAGCTGGCTCATCGCCGCCATTTTACAGATGAGGAAACGGGCCCAGGGAAGGGCAGTGACCCTGACATTGGTGGGAGGCAGTGGAGGGCCCAGGGCCTTTCAGGCCTCTGCCACAGACATCCGGGTCCCCTCTCTGGCTGAGGCCTGCGGCCTCGCGCTGACCCTTGCCCACCCTGTGTTCCAGGGGGAGCGGTTCCGGGCCCACACCGACCTGGAGAACCGGCGCCTGCTGTGGCACGGCACCAACGTGGCCGTGGTGGCCGCCATCCTCAAGAGCGGCCTCCGGATCATGCCCCACTCGGGTGGGCGTGTGGGCCAGGGCATCTACTTTGCTTCTGAGAACAGCAAATCTGCTTGTTACGGTGAGAGCTCTGCCCCCGGCCCAGGCCCCTGCCAGGAGTCCCCCCCCAGGCCTCCAGAACCCGGCCTCTTGTTCTCTTCCCCTTCTCGGCTCGTTCATCTTTGGGGCCTCTGGGGGATCTGGGGAGCGCTGGCTCCTGCCTGTCCTACCAGCCCCCTCCTCCGGTCCAGCCCTCGCAGCCATTCCCATCTTCTCTCTCTGCCTCCTCCGAGTCGCCCTTTGTGCTGTGCCCAGGATGGGCTTCCTCAGGCGAGAGGCTCCTGTCCCTGCTCCGACCCCATCTGTGACTCCCAGGCTCGTTAGCCCATCATTCAGGGCCTGCCCCCCCCGCCCTGCCACCTCCCTTTTCTGTTCTCGTTTCAGCCACGATCTTTTCCTTGACACTTTTTTAAGCATCCTTATCACTTGCCAATGACTTGTACCCTCACTCCCATTATACTCGCACCCTCCTCATGACGAAGCAGCTCAGACAAGAACACCGGAGGGGCCTCAGGCCCGTCTGATAGAGTATGCCCCATTCCACCCCTGTGGCCCTCCACCCTTCTGCACAGAGGAACCAGTGGCAAATTCACTGTCAGTATGGCCCGGCCCCTGGTGAGGACCCTGGGACTGAGACCCTTGTCCCGGACGGGAAGAGCCTGCTGTCAGTCTGGGACAGGCCAGCTTCTAGAGAGCACTCTGAGCTCCGCAAAGAGCTCTTCCCCGTGTTCCTCCTTTGTGAGGGCTCAGAGATTAGGCCCCGCCGGGGCCTGCTTGGTGCCAGACCGGGCCCAGCGGGTGCCCCTCCTGTGGCACTGCCCGGACTGGGAGGGCAGGTTTTCTGAGGTCTGAGGCCATTTCTGCAGGTGCACTTTCCCCTCAGGCAGTGACCGCCCTGAAAGCAGGGACAGTGTCTCCCCAGGACTTGGCCCAGGCCTCTGTACCTTGTGGGCCATTGACAGTCAGTGGTTGAATGGATGGATAAGGGAGTGAGCAGCCAGCCTTGTTCTCAAAGCCCGGCCCTTAGTCCCCTAGGGAGTGCCCACTCCCCATCCCCCCCAGCTGTGAGCTTTATCTCTCTGGGAGAGCAAGCAAAAGCTGGCAGAGGCCAGACAGCTGTCCTGGGCTCCGAGGCCAGGGCCCACCTGAGCTTCCCAGTCCCAGCCTGTGTTCCAGGTCCTGCCCAGCAGCATCCTCTCAGCCCGTCTCCTTCACAGTTTTGCCCCTGCACCCTGCAGGGCCCCCCACGAGAATGGTGAGAATGACCTTTTGATCCCGCTCCAGCACTTCTGGCCTCATCTCCCACTTGTCCCCACCCCATCCCCCTTGTGCTGGGGCAGGGCTTAGCCGCGGCCTGACCTGATCCCCTGTTCCGCAGTGGGCTGCACCTCTCAAAAAATCGGCCTCATGTTCCTGAGCGAGGTGGCCCTGGGCCAGGAGCACCGCATCACACAGGACGACTGCAGCCTCCGGCAGCCGCCCCCGGGGTACCACAGCATCATTGCCCAGGGCCACACGGAGCCCGGTGAGGGGGGAGGGGAGGTAGAGGGGGCCTGGCGGGGAAACCTCAGGGGGGGGAGAGGGGAGGGGAGGTAGAGGGGGCCTGGCAGGGAAACCCCAGGGGGGGGAGGGGGGAGGGGAGGTAGAGGGGGCCTGGCCGGGGAAACCCGGGGGGGGGGGGGGGGGTAGAGGGGGCCTGGCCGGGGAAGAGGAACCCCAGGAAGACAAGCCTAGAGCTAGATCTGGGAGGGGCCTTGGAGCTCGGCCCAGAATGTCCCAGAGTGTCCGCGAGGCTTGGAGGAGACCAGTAACTTCTTTTTGCTTTTACTGAGAAGCAGTAAAAGCATTGATAAAAATATCTCTTAAAAAATCTGAAACTGATTTCCCAAGGGGGATCACCTCCCCTTGAGGAGATTAGCTGCAGGGGAGGGGGCAGCTGGCAGGCTCAGAGAGATGCCCACCAAGCTGCCCATCCCATTTGTCTCCATTTTAATTGTTTTTAAGTGATATTGCATCGGCCTCTCTTGATGTTCGCCCTCCCCTGGCCCACTAACAGAAAAGGAACAGAATCCATGTTGTCGGGGGCATGTGCACCTCTCCTCACCTGTAGACCCCCACCCCACCCCCAGCGCCCTCCCCAGAAAGGACAGAGCTCTAGCCTTCTCTCAGGGAGTGGGGCTGGGTCCCTGTAATGATGCAGCATTTGATGTTTTATTCTTCTTTTCATTTATTATAGTTGAAATGATTTCTCATGAGATCAAAAATGAGGGAGGTGTGATGGAGGCACAGGAAGGAAAGGGCAGGTGGGGAGGCTGGAGGGGAGCTTTACTGAGGGCTTTGTTAAGAGGCCCGGGAGCTAGGCCGAAGAGCAGGAGGGGGTGGGGAGGGTGGGGGGTGGAGGGGGGGAGGGGGGAGGAGGAAGCCCTTGGGAACCCCGCCTCCTTTCCCTGCTCCCCTGAGCCTCAGTTTCCCCATTTGGAGCCCAGATGGCCAGTGCTCCCGGATTCTAGATCACATTTGTGTCTCTCCCAGCGTCCAGCCGAAGGGGGCTCAGGGAGGCCTGGGGGGCAGGGGACAAGCACAGCTGGGCTGCCTGGGCCCAGAGATGGGGATGACTCCCTGGCCTTGCCCCCACAGACCCCAGCCAGGACGTGGCGCTCGAGCTGGAAGGGCACAAGGTGATGGTGCCCCAGGGTCCTCCTGTGCCCATGCCTGACTTCAAAGGGTCCGCCTTCTACCAGAGCGAATACCTGATCTACAAGGAGAGCCAGTGCCGGCTCCGCTACCTGCTGCAGCTGCACTTCTGAGCTTCCCTGCTGGGGCCGGGGCCCAGGGCTCCAGGGGCCCGGGTCCTCCTCCCTGGTCCCAGGAGGCTCCTCCAGCCCAGGGCCTGTGCGTTTCTTGAATATATGACAGGAAGGAATAAAGTCTTTCCGGCCGATGGCCTCTCGTGGCTTCTGGCTCTCCCTCTGTAGCCCCCCTCTCCCCACCCGGGGTCAGAAGTGAGGCTGCTTGGTTGGGGCAGCTGGGAGCAGTGGCTGGGAGGCTGGGCCCTGTACAGCGGGCAGTGACCCGGGCTGAATTTGGAATTGAGTGTTGGGCTCGGTCACCACTGTATGAACGAGTCACCACCAGTCCCTGTGCCTTTGTTGTCTTATCTGTAAAACGGGGGAAGGGGAGACGGATTAAATAATGTTTAAGGGCCATTCCCACTCTAGCTCCCTATGCCAAGGGGCTTGGAGATCCTCCTGGGGAAGCAGTCAGCAATCTCTCCCACCTGCCCAGGTTTTGTCCCGTTTGCTGCTTCCTTGAGCTGGGCCAAGGGGAGCTGAGGACCCCTCCTGCCCAGCCCTTATCGCCCTTTCATCTGATGGCTTGATGGCAAAGCCTGTCTCGCTTTTGTACCCCAAACGCCGACACCTGGCGTGGAGAAGGTGGCGGATAAATGCTTGGCAATGGATTAACTGGGGGAGCCTCAGTTTTCTTCTCTGGGCAGGGACTGAATGGTCCCAACTCTCCCTGAGGTTGGGGTGTGATGACACTTTCTTGGCTTTAGCCAGCAGTCTTTGTGTCCTGTTGAGGGCTTTCCCACTCTCCTGTGATCTTCCCTGGAGATAACCAGGGCCCTCAGAGAGAAAGGACCGTGGGTCCGGCGCAGAGCTGGGGGAGGGGACTAGCTCGGGTATCTGTCCTGGAGAAGAGAAGGCCGGGGTCAGCTTCAAGTGGCCGAGGGTTATCTGGGAAGAAGGGCAGGATTTGTGCCCCTTATCCCTAGGGAGCAGAACTCGGGACAATGAGAAGTTACAGGGAGCCAGATTCCAACTCAACAGAGAGAAAGTGTCCCAACCACGGAACAGGCTGTGCAGGGAGGAGTTCCCTGTCCCCAGAGGTATCCAAGGGAAGGATAAACCCCGCTGGAGCGGGAATGTCAAGGGCTTCCTGTCAGGTGCAGAGGGGAACAGGTGTTCCAGGTGTCTTGGGACCCATCCGATTCTTAGGGTCTGTGGTTCTGTTCTTGATCGACCGACCTGTTCCCCCTTTTTCCAAAGAATGAGGTCTAAAGAGCTAACGGATATCTGCCACTGAAAGCTGGCCTGGCAGGCTGTGCTAGGACCCAGGGGTGGCTCACCAGCCCCCCCAGGGACTGCGCGATCTTTAAAGGGCAGAGCCAAGAGTGACAGCCTGTGCCATCTCCAGGGAAGAGCGGCCGCAGCCCTGGGCTAAGGGGGATGAAGATGAGCCCGCGGGGCCCGGCCTTGGCTGCTGTATGCCCGGCTTGGGGGGGGCCGTGTCCCCCAGGGACTCTCCAGCTCCTGCTGCCCCCTGCTTCCTCCTGGGCAGGGCGTGAGGTGAGATCTTCCCACTGGACCCTGGGCAGCGGGAGGTTGGGCAATGGATGCAAGAGGAAGGGGAAAAGGGGGTAGAGACTTGTGGGCTCTACACCCAGCAGCCCAATCCCCCCCCTTTTACAGATAAGGAGACTGAGGTCCAGAGAGATTGGGCAAATTGTCTAAGGTCACAAAGCTCTGTGAGTATCAGAACTGAATCCTGAACCCAGAACCCTTTCCCCCTGATATCACTTCCCTTGGTCTCCCCAGTTGAAGGGCAGGGCACAGACCTGGAACTCAGCTCCACCCTCTTGGTTTTCCCTCTCCTGGCCCAGCTCTACAGGGCCACGGATGCTAGGGCTCCCCCCTGCCACCCGGATGCCCAGGGCCATGGCTTAGCCCTCGGGGGCCGATGGCCAACAGGACCGAGCCAAAAGAGACACTGGGGGCGGAGTCCCCGTCGTCCCCTCTGGTTGGACTCATCCCAGCCGCCTTCCTGGAGGTGGTGACCCTTCTGGCCAACGGCACCGTGCTGGCCGTTGTCCTCCGCACGCCCGCCCTCCGAAAGGCCGTCTACCTCGCCCACCTCTGCCTTGTGGACCTCTTGGCTGCGGTCTCGGTGATGCCCCTGGGCTTGCTGGCGGCCCCCCCGGGCCTGGGGACGGTGTACCTGAGCCGGGGCCAGTGCAGAGCCGCCCGCTTTGTCACTGCCACCCTGGTGTCGGCCTGCACCCTGACGCTGGCCGCCCTCGGCCTGGAGCGCTACCGCTACATCCTGCACCCCCTGAGGCCCCGGCCCCGGCCCCCGCCCCTCCTGGTGCTGGGGATCGTGTGGGGGGTGTCCGGCCTCCTGGGGGGGCTCTCCCTGCTGGGCCGGCCCTCTCCAAACTGCTCCCTGGTGGCTGGTCCCCCAGGACCCTTCCGGCCCCTCTGGGCCATCCTCGCTTTCGCACTGCCAGCCCTGCTCCTCCTCGTCTCCTACGGAAGCATCTTCCGCGTGGCAAGACTGGCAGCCCTTCGCCCCCCGCCCCCCGCTCCCGGCCCGCGGCCCCGCTCCGACTCCCTGGACAGCCACCTCTCCATCCTGCCCCCCCGGCTGGCCAGCCCCCACCTGGTGGGGGGCAAGGCAGCCCTGACTCTGGCCCTGGTGGTGGGCCAGTTCCTCGGCTGCTGGCTGCCGTTCTTTGCCGCATGTCTGCTCCCCGGGCGCTGGAGCGTAGGGGTAGAGGTGGCTCTCACCTGGCTGGCCTACTCCTCCTTCGCCGCCCACCCTTTCCTCTACGGGCTCCTGCAGAGGCCCGTGCGTGAGGAGCTGAGCCGCCTGGCCCGGGCCTGGCTCCAAGCAGTCCCAGGGCCCTGGCACTGCCCGCCGCGAGCTTGGCTCCCCCAGAGCTTCCTGAGGCTCCTCCGCAGAGACCCCGAGAGCCCAGCCCTGGATCCTTCTGCTGGCCAGGAAGCAAACCCAATGGCTGCAGAGGGGCCGGGCCTGGACCAGGGAGAGACCACCTGAACAAGGAGACTGGGGGGGGGGGGGAAGCCTGAGATACCAGGGAGATTTCCATCTTCCACACACACTCTCCCCTTGGGGTGGGCTTGCACTGTGTCCATCCAGAGCCTCCTGGTCCCCAGGACTGCTCCTGCCTGAGTATGTCTGCCTGTGGACCTCCCCGACCCACTCCCCTCTATCCCCCGGGGAGGCTGTGTCCCACCTGGCTAGGAGTCCTAAGCTGGCAATGGGGAGGGGTCCTCCCTCTGTGCCTTCCTTCACTGCCAGACCCCCCCACCTGTTTTCCCAAAGGACCACCTCAGGGGGCTAAGGAAAGGAGCCTGGGGGAACCTCCTCTGGGCTGGCACTGGCTTTGAGGTTCCAGCCTATTCCAGGAAGGGTCACCGCCCTGGCGCAGGAGCGAGGACGGGATGACCTTGAATCCCTGGCGGGGAGGGGATCAATGCCTGGGAGAAATATGAAAAGCCAGGCCCGGGCGATGGGGCTAAGGGCCAGAGCCAAGACTGCGGCTCGGCTCGGCTCAGCTCGGCTCGGAGATCTGCCAGGGCCCCGGGCGAGAATGGGACGGGCCATCCCCGCCAGGGCGGGATCGCCCCCGGCCCAAAGGAGCCGAAGCGCGGGGGAAATGTGCTCACAAGAGGAACTCGCCTCTCCCTTCCCCCAATCAAACTGGAGACATCCAGGTCACTGAGAATATTTATTCAAAAACTGGATTGAAAAAACTGTACAGAGTCTTGGCTGCTGAGAGCGCGCCTGCCCCCCCCATCCCACCCCAGCTGCCTGGCAGTGCCCCCCAATCCTGGCCCCCACCCCCCGCTATGCCCCTGCCCAGCCAGCCTGTTCCAGTCAAGAGAATGTTGCTCAAGCAGCAGGAGCCCGATGTGGGTGGAAAACGGGGGAGCCTCCTTGGAACTCCTCCCCTGGGGGATGTGGGGGGCCGGTGTGAGGGAGCCCCTCTGAGAGGGAGGCACTGGAGGCTCTTCTCTCCCTGGGATTGCCTGTTTCCCAGTCTGGGGCGCGGGGCCCGGGGAGAGGGAAGGGGGCTCGGTCCCTGTGCCGGGCAGCGGGTCGGGGGCACGTCCCCTCCCCCTCCCTCGGGCTTCCCGGCCTTGAGTCAGCACCTCCCCCCACCACGTGGCCTGAGATAGAATCCTGGACGGAGGGGGCCCTAAAATCCATGCGTGTGGGTGTCAACATTGCTAGGGAATTGTCTGCCTGGGCCCCTGGGGGGGGAGCAGAATGCTCCGGAGGAGCAGGAGTCAGGGCCGGCCGCCCCGCGGAGTCACTCCCCGGCTCCCGGCTCCGGCCTGGCTTAGTAGGGGGAGAACTTCTGCCTCTCGGACTTCTTGTTGCCGTTGGCGGCTGCCATCTTGGCGGTGTAGGCCGTGAGGCCGCTGGGAGGCGGCCCCGGCGAGGACGGGGGCAGGGCCAGGAAGGGCACGGGCTTGAGGCCGATGAAGTTGGAGAGGGAGATGGCGTAGGGCGTGCCCAGCAGGCCCGGAGGGGCCGCGGGCAGGGCCGTCAGGGCCGGGGACGGGGCCAAGGGCGGGGAGAAGGGGGCCGACAGGTCTGCGGGCCCCGAGCCCGGCGTCGCTCCTGAGGTAGACTTGGCCGTCTCTAAGCTGGAGGCAGGGGACAGAAGGGGCAGAAATGGGTGGGGGCGGCAGGGGGAGTGACGGGAGGGGAAAGGGGGGGGCAGAGACCGAGGGCCGCATCAGCCACCGTGTCCCGCCTTGGGGCACCCCGTCCCCGGGCTGGGAACGCCCCCCGCCCCGCCCCGCCCCCCAGCCGGGCTCACCAGGCAGTGATGAGGTACTGGGCCAGGGCGATGGAGACCGGGGAGCCCGTGATGGTGACGTGCCGCTCCCCGGAGCCCTCCGCCTGGTTCCCGATCTTGATGTGGGCCCCGGACATCTGCCGGATCTCACTGATCTTGCTGCCCTGCCGCCCGATCACACAGCCAATCAGCTAGAGGGAAGGGAGCGCGCTCAGCTGGGCCTCGGACCCTCCGCCGCGGCCGGCGGGGTCCTCCCGCCCCAGCCCCCTCCCTTCCTCCTCGGCCCCCCTCCGCCCCGGCCCACACGGGCTCACGTCGTTGGGAACCAGGAACTCCTGGGAGCTGGTCTGGGCGCTGGGATCCAGTCCTAACGGGGGAGAAGAGAGTCTTGAGCCCAATCCCAGCAGTCACCTCGCCCCCATCCCTGACCCAGGCCCCAGAAATCTCGGGGAGCGGGAGCTTACGGGCCCAGTCCCCCCTTTGCCAGGTGGGGGAAGGGAGAGCGGGGGCTGCCCTCCGTGTGGCCCCGGGGCTCGTGGGCTGGGATGGCGGCGATGCCAGCTTCTGAGTCCCAGGGCCCCGCTTACTGCGGGTGGGACGGGGACAAGGCCTTCCCCGCTTTTCTGTAGAATGGGAAGCCGTCAGGCACAACATCGGCCGCCCGTCCCGCTCCGAAGCCTGGCAGGGGCTTCCCCAGCAGCCCCGGGCGCACGCGCTCACCTGGCACCACGCTGGGTGAAGCAAAGGGCACGGGGTGGCCCGACAGCTGCTGGAGCTTGCTGACCTGCGAGGGGGAGGAGGAGGAGGAGGAGGTGAGAGGGACAGCCCCTGCCCCACCTCAGGCGCTTGATCTTGCCCCCACCCCTCAGCCTCTGGGAAGGGCATGGAGAGCACAGGGGTAAGGGGGCCTGGCCCCACTCACCTCTGCTGGAGTCACTGTTCCATACTGGCCCTGAACAGAGAAACCCTGTGGGGGTGGGGGGAGGGAGGCAGTTACCATGGTAACAGCCCCCTCCTTCGCTCTCTGCCTCTCCGTCTCTCTGGAGTAGTGGGGGCAAGATGTTCAGGCTGCTGAGGGGATGCTTGGGGAATCCGAGTGTGTCCCCTGCCCCCACCCCACTCCTTGTTCCCACAGATTTCCTTCTCCCCTCTCGCCCCTTCCCTCATAACCCACCGACTACTGTACCTCCTCCTCGTTACCTGATTGGCGGAGAGCAGGACGGTGCCCAGGGAGAGGCTGGGGTGGTAGGGGATGGTAGCTCCTTTGGGAGGGGACTGGAGGGGATGGGGAGGGGGGTATTTGGACAAGGTCCCCAGTGACCATAGAGCCATCCACCCAAACCCAGCTGCAGTGACTCCCCGAGCCCTTGCCGATTGCCCCATTGTTCCTCAAAACCTCACTGATGTACATCCTCATCGAGCTCCCCACTCACGCCAATACCCCCCTAATCTCCTACTGACTTATCCTTATCCCAGTGAGCTCCCCTCAGCCTCTATGGATTTTTCTAAGAATTCACTGAGTGATTTTCTCTGACCACGCCCCCCCTTTCCCACAATTCAGACACTGCCCACGCCGTACCCTTCCCCACAGCCCCTCACTCCACGGGGTGGAGGAGAGCAGGTGCCCAGGCCTGGGACCTCACTGGCAGGTGCAGGAGAGCTGGCGCCCAGACCGGCTCTCTGACTTCTGCCCTCACTCTCTGGGACCTCCTCCACCAGCCCCTCTCCCACTCTCGACTCTGCCTCTGCCTCTCACAGAACCAGCCACCAGGGGGACGGGGGAGACAGAGGGGCCCTTCAGTCTGGTACCTCTAGAATCACTGCACAGATCTGGCGAACACAGAGGATGATGGCGTCTGGGACCCCGGAAACAGTAACTGCCCTCTCTGTGGAGTTGGGAAGCAGGTCTCCAGCCACCTGTACCTGAGCCCCTGTAGTCTGGGTCAGGAAAAGAAAAGACTCATACATTTGCCAGCTGAGATAAAACTGGGGTCCCACCGCTCCTCCGCTGGGAGAGGCGGGGACCCCGGATTCTCCCCAGGTAGCCACGGGACGGAGAGCGGGAGGCAGCACTCTGCAGAGGGCTGGGAAGACCAACTCCCCTCTGAACTTACCCCAAGAGGGCTTCCATACCTCCCGGATCTCCTTAATCTTGGTCCCGGCTTTCCCAATGAGGGAACCACACTGACTGGCCGGAATGACCAGGCGAAGGGTCACTGGGGGCTTAGAGATGCTGCCGCCATTTGGGGGGGCTGCACAGAGGTCCTAGAGAACAGGGAGGCATAGGTCAGTGTCCCCCAAAATGTACACACCTCATCTCCAGGCTTCATTATAATCTATTGTTCTGTGCCTTTCCTCAGCCTTTGAAAATGCCATTCAATTTCCTTCATCCGGAAGACTTACTATGTGACTCCTATCTTCCCCTCCAATCCCCCTTATTCTTTATCACCTCAGGACAAAGGGCTCTGGTAGATGCCTGGCTTGCCCATTGTTCTTGCGGCCTTAGGGTCCTTAGATAAAGCTCCCTGAAGGTAAGGACCCGGTTTCCTTTTCAGGCTGAGGCTCCCTGAGGCGGGGCCTTTCTCTCCCCCCCAGATCAAGGCCTCCGTCTTCCCCTTAAGCCCCTTTAGAGGAGTCATGGTGTGTCTCTCCAGCTCCTCCTTCCTCTCCCAGTTCCGTGACTCCGTCCCCAGCCTGGGTTTCTTGGTTCAGATACGGAATGTCCAGGCCCAAGCCCTGGGCCTAGTAGCTCACCTCATCCAGTTTGAAGGCAATCATGGACACGGCGTGGAAGACAGCCCCCGTGGAGCCGGTGATGGTGGTGATTCTCTCTGGACAGGAGCCCTCCGAGATGGTGATCCGAGCACAGCTCTAGGGGGCAGAATGGGGAGGAGGACGACAGGACAAGGGCAGCAAGGGCCAGAGCCCCAAGAGGGCAGGCCCAGCAGCCCCCGTCTCCCCAGGAAAACTGCCCCTGCTGCCCTCCCCCCTCCCCCAGACCGGGAAATCCCTCTCCTCTTGGGGGTCTTGTGTTCTACCCTGGAGAAGGACCCAGCCCAGTCTGCCCGTCCTTGTCCCAGTGTGCTCCCTTGCCCTCAACCACACTCACCTGCTCCCGGATTCTCTTGACTGTCTCCCCTTTCTGTGGAAGGAAGGAAAGTACAGTCCTGTGCTCTGGCAGACATGGGGAAGGGGCAACGTGTGGGGGACTTGAGGGCGGAGTGGAGAGGACAATTGTCACTCACCTTCCCAATGATGCTGCCCACCTCCTGTAAAACAAGGAGACAAGGCCGGCTCAGAGCTCCGCCCTCCCTCTCTCTTAGCCATCCAGACCACAATATGCCCCCACACAGTCTGCTCTGCAGGTGGGTCTAGGTGCCTGACTTCTGGGGGTGCGATGCTGGCCCAGTGCTATGGCCCTCCAGAGCCCAAGGCCCCAGGCTCTCCCAGCCCCAGCTCCTGCTCTTCCTGGCAGAAGAGCCCCAGGTCAGTGATTAGGAGGTGCCAGTTCCACCACCTTGGACAAGCCCTATGCCTCCTTGGGCTCTTTCTTTCTCCAGATAAAATGGGGGTCCTTGCATCGCTGACGTACTATGATTTTGGAATCTTCCTTTTGGCCTCTTTAGCTTCTCAGCTCTCCAACATTCTCCCCCAGTACCCCTTGCCCATTTCCCCATTCACCTGTGCCAACCAACTCTGGACTTTTCCCTCTAGGACCCCCATTTTGGCTAGCCACCCTTCATCCCCTTCCTAGAGGGCCTCCTCCAGCAGTCTGCCCCCACCCTCAGCCCACTTTCCAGCTCCCTTTTGGAAGCAGGGAGGAAGACCTCGGTCCTTGTTGCCCCATTTCTGGCTCTGGCTCTGTCTGTGGGGCACGGGCAGCCGGAGCCCCCGGGAACCCCAGAATAAGGACGCTGTCTTGCCTTTCCGTGCATGATCATGCGCAGTGTGAGGGTGATGCTCAGCTCCGGCTCCTCCTCGAGCCCCGGGTCAGAGCCGCTCATCCTGTCCGGGGAGACTGCCACCGACGAGGTGGCCTGACAGAGCATCCACCTGGCCCAACGGCCGCCTGCTCTGCAATGGGGGGGAGAGGGGGCTCAAGCGGGGCCCTTCCATTCGGGCGCCCGGCCTCCAGACAGAGCCCAGCCCGATGGAAGAGGCCCACCCTGAGGGTCAGGACAACCGGGTTTTCAGGCATTTCCCTTCTCTGAGCCTTACCTCTCTCAAAGCCTTCCCAGGGAGTTTGTGAGCATGAGAGGAGAGGAGATAAAACCAGGCTTTGTCAGCTACCGAGCACTATATAAATGTGATTATTCACGTTATAATTATTACACATAAAATACTTCCCGCGCCGCAGCTGAGGAGGAGGGAAGGACTGGCAAGAGGGGCCATGTTGTCCATGCCCCAGAGACAGGCGTCCTAGCCTACCTTCCAAGGGCAGGATGGACCAGAGCAATAACTCGTGACCCCTGTGATCTCCCGTCACCTCCTTACTCAGGTCACGAGATGTCTCACCTCAGCCTGGTGAGAGACCCTTTAAGATCTGGCTCCAGCTTCCTCTCCCCTCCCCCCCATGGCCCCTTGGCTCCAGCCATCTGGTTTCCTCCTCATCTTTCATACATTTCTTGCCTCCAGGTCTTTGTTGACAGTGGTACCTTCCCAGCCCCTTCTCCATCTCTCTTGCTCTTTAGGATACAACTCAGAAGTCCACCTTCTCTGGGAAGCCTCCTCTCCCAAGCCTTGTAAGCATTGCAGCACTGGGATAAGATAACTCTCGGGCCTGGTCTTCCCCAAAGTGGGAACCAGTGTGGGCCCTGACTCCAGTCCTCCTCTGCCTCCCCCAGGTTACGGGCAGCTTGAGGGAAGCATCCAGTGTCTGTCTAGAACCCAAATTTCTGGATTTCCAGCCTAGGGCTATTTTTAATTAATGCTGGTGGAGGAGGGAAATCTATGTCCTGCCTGATTATGAAACAGTATAAAAAGTCTCACACTGACCAGCAGTGCCAGTCAGTAGCGAAGCAGAGCGAGCCAGGGAGGGCTGGATTCTGGTGCATTGGTGGGTGACCCTGGGTAAGACCCATAACCCCTCGAGGTCTGGGAACTCCTCTGAACGCCCCCGCACCAAGAAGTCCCGGTTCTGGTCATCTCTATCCAGTCACTGGTTTCTAGCCCTAACTAGACATGTGGCTCTGGACAACTCAATCTTCTCCCACGGGTCAATCAGTGTGTTTCTAAGATGGGAAGCTATCCCGATTCCTCTTCGTGTTAGGGCCTTCTATTCCCAATTCTCTGAGGCTTATTTGTGCACAGTTGTGGGTCTGACCTTGTCAGAAGGTGGGCTCCCTGAAGGCAGGAGCTGTCTGGTCCTTCTTTGTAAGCCCGCACTTAGCACAAGGGTCTACAGCACTGAAAAGCTCACTGACCCTTTTGTCCCACCAGAAACAAAATGGTTCATTGGAGATATCAAAGTGCTTTGCGAAGAGCAAGAGACGCCATATAAGTGTCAGGGGTTGTTAATGTTATTAGCGGGACCCCCCTGAAGAAGGTGGAGCTGAGCATAAGGCTGGGATTAAGCCCCTAGGGTTCTGAGCCCCTCCCTGCCACCTGCCCCTCCCCTGGCCACTCTTGGCCCCTTTCCCCCCACACCAGTTTTAATCCTAGACCTTAATCCTGCTTGGAAATCCTTGCCCAGTTTGCATTGGCCAATCCCCCGCCCCCTGAAACAAACCAACCAGCCCAAAGATGAAAGCAGCGGGGGCCGGGTGGGCCGGACACAAATGAGGGGGTTCCAGTTCATGTGTGTGGTAGTGAGACAAAGAGTGCCCTGACTTGGGGAGACCAAGCCCCCAGGCCTTTCTCTAGCCAGACAGACAAGTCCTTCCCACCCGAGCCCTTTCATACATGCAGGTAATGGGGGTGTCTCCATTGATAGCCCCGACTCCTCAGTGGGGGTGCAGGGGAGGGGTCTCTGGCTATAAAAGGCTTCTCCCCGTGTTCACTGTTTTTTATATAGAAGCACCCTGTCTATCCCTTCATAGGCTGCAGCTTCTGAGGGTAGCAAGCAACAGCCGATCTTTTCTTCCCTTCTCTGCAAGGGCAGAGAAACAGTACAGGGAAGAGGATACCAAGGGAAGAGCCGGGTCTTGCTCCCCCAGTTCTGTCCCTTTCTGGCCTTCTTGGAACCATGTCCTCACCTATAAAAGGAGAAATTCAGACTAAGGGGGATTTAGGATCTTCTTCATCTCTGATATTCTTAGGGTGAGACCCTCCAGGAGGACTAGAAATGGGGTCCCCAATGCCTCTGCCTCCTGCTTGGCGGGGCTTTCCTGACCCCAGCTGGGCCAGATTCTTCAGGGAGCCCACTGCTTATCAGTCATTCCAGGACTGGCTTTCTGCAGTTATTTATTGCTCTGGCCAGGTTGGGCAGGGTGACAGTGGGCGTTGGGCCCCTGCCCAGGGCCATGTGGCTGCCACGCGTCAGGACAGACTGACCTCATCCTCACCTCAGGGGGGTTTGGGGGGGCACAGCTCCCTCGTTACAGCTCTCCTGTCAGCAAGAGACCTCTTATCGAGCTACCCCCTTTACTTTTCTAAGGAATTCCCCAAACGGGCCCCTAACCCCCCATGGATCCAGCTCCCAGGGTTTCATCCCCAGCCCCCAGTGCCCTGTTCCTGTAGTCTTCTCCACTCCCACCCCTCACCCACGCTGCCGGATGGGGCACAGGGGTGACAGCTGTGTAAGCAGCCTGACCCCCCTCTCTCCCCTCCCTTCACTTTCCTACCCCTCCCCCCTCCAGCTGTCTCCATCCTGTGACAGCTGCCCCACTGAAGGGCTGGGGGCTTAGCTAGCCCCCTCTCCCTCAGATCGAGTGTCCACCCAAGCTTTGTTCTAGGGTAGAACAATCCAGTGGGGGTGGGGTGGGGAGGGGAGGGAAGAAGGCTCTGGGGGCCAGAGAGGGAGTGGGGGTGGGTTGACTCTAAACTGCCCATGGAGGGATTCCCTCCCCCCCCCCCTTCAGTGCAGGCTCCAGAGGAGGAGAGAAGTGGCTGGGAGTGGGGGTGGGCTCCTGGGCTTGGCTGCAGGGCTCAGGCCCACCCCTGGAGGGCTCTTTACGCCCCACTCCTTTCTCAGGCCCCATGGCCCCAACTCCTTTTTTGCCAGCTACACATCCTTCAGCAGCCCTAGGGACAGCCTGTGGCAACTGCTTCCGAGTTAGGCTGTCCTAGATCGGAGCGATTTCCCCCAGTTAGCATCTCCTGCTGGATGCCATCTCCTAACCAGGGCCATACTTAGGCGGCCCCCTCTGTCAAGCCCGGCCCGACCGAGGCGGCAGTGAGAGGCTAGGCCCTCAAGCCATCTGCTGGGCACATGGAAGCCCAAGGCACAAGGGAGGGAGGCAGAGTTCTAGGTCCCTTGGATCTGGGGAGAGGGGAATGGAAGAAAGAGGGGGATTGGTCCCTTTCAAGGCCCCTTTTGGCGCATACCCTCCTCTGCTAGTCCCTTGGGTTCTTTGAAAAAAAATAATTTTTTTGTATCTGCATGGCTGAGACAATTCTATAAATTAGCTGTTATTGTTATTTCTGGCCTCTCCCTCCAAAAGTGCTATTTTTTTCTCTGCAACCAAAATTTCTTTTAACCAGCCCTAGTTGCTCATCAAAGGAAGAACCTTTATAAAAGACGCTTAGCGGCGGACAGGACGAAAGAACAAAGTTCCCCCTCAATATTTAGAGATCTAAATGTACATGTTCCGGGGACACAACCCGGGGATTGCGGAAAAGCCACCCTCACACACCATAAATCCACGGCTGCTTTTACAGAAGACAGCGGGGGGGTTGGAGAAAGACCCAGAATTAAGCGGGCATGAGTTCCAATTCTGACCCCCAGCTCTCACTCAGTACCTGCGTGACCTTGGGCAAGCAAAAGTAAAAACTTCTGCCTCAGTTTCCTCATTAGCAAAACTGGGGGGATGGGTGAGGGGGAATATGTCCTCTACGGGCTCTTCCAGCTCTGACCTCTGCTCCCTTTCTCCTGCGTTCAGGTGTTTTGAAGGCCGTTTGTTTCTCTCTGCCAAACTCCCAGAAATGAATGTTCCAGCTGAATCCCAGCAGTCAGGGCCCGGCCAGGAGATGGGGACCTGGCAGCTGGGGGGGGGGGGCAAATCAGACAAATGAAGTCATCTGCCCCAGTCCCTCGGCTCAGGGGTCTGGGTCTCAGGATCAGCCCCTGACAGGGAGGGATGCCCCGCCCAGGGCAGAGGCACAGGACACCTCAGGGATGCTTCAAGCCCTTTAGGGCATTAACCTCACAGTCCCTGGATTATTCCTTCCCACACTCCTGAGATCGGAGAGCTGGCCAAAGCCTGGTCACCGACCTTCTGGGCCAATCTGCGGGGGTCTGAGTCCCAGCCCCTTTCCCGAGCCAGCTTCCCTCGGGGGGAGACTAGTGGGGAACAACAACTGCCGGGGCCCAGATCTGGCGGGGACGGGGGTCCGCCAGCCTCTCACTTTGGGAATATCCACTGAGTCACAGAGACTGCAGGATGAGGGAGAGGCGGGGAAAGGGGTGAAGCTGGCGGCGGGCAGGAAAGGGTGCTGATCCCCTATCCAGCACTAGCCTGCCGGGCCCCCGGGCCTGAGGGGAGCCACAGGGGGTCACGGCATCCCCGATTTCCCAGCTTACAGGCCTTACGGGTGGCCAGGGCTTCACCCCCTTCCCCACTTTACGAATGAAGAAACAGATCCATGACTTGCTCAAGGTCAGAGTCAGAGCCAGAACTAGAACTCCAATCTCAGACGACCCAAGTATCTCGCACTAACCAGAGCCATGGGACAGAGTGGGAAGGGATCAGGCGCTGGAGGAGGGGCAGCCCCTGAGCTAGGGGGCAGAAGGGCTGGGTCTCAGCGCACGTTGCCTGCCTCCATCCCTCTCAGGCCTGAGCCTGGCTGGGGTGTGTGGGCTGTGGGCACCCCCCCCACCCAGCCTCCCTCTCTGAGCAACCAGAGAGAACAATCCCCTTGTGTTTGGACCATCCAGCTCTGCATGCTGATGAAAGGGGGGCTCCTGGGGGAGGGGAGCAAGGACACTGGGCAGCTAGGACCCTGCAGGGGCTATCCCTTGGTGGGGGAGCCTGGGAGAAGGGGTCCAGAACACTAGGCAGGATTGAAGCTGGGCCCTCAAGGAGGACACTCCTTAAGAGAAAGAGGAGCAGGCCCCTGAGTGGGGAGGGGTCTTGATAAGGGGAGGGAGCTGGGGGGGTACTTAGGGAAGAAGAGCTGGGGGAGCCTGACTGCGCATAAAGGCAGGGTGGAGTTGCCAAGCAGGAGGGTTAGGAATGGAGGTTGCAGAGGGTCAAGGTCCCGCATTTATGGGTCCCTAGTGTTCGCCCCTCTCAATGCCACTTCCCTGGGGGGGGGGAATGGAAGGGACAGAGAGGGCAGGAGCCCTGAAATGCCAAGGGTCATGAGATGGCGGTCAGAGTGCAGCGGGCACCTCCCTGCGTTTCCCTGGGCCAGTGGTCCTGCGGGTGCTGGGGCCCTGCATGGTGGGGGGCCACTGAGCACTCTGACTCCAGGCTATGGGGAGGACAACAGGGGAGGGGGTGCAGCTGCCCAGGACTCCATCCCTGTCTCACATTGGGAGCCAGGATCCCACAGACTGGAGCCCCTTGGCTGTAGAGAGCAGGGGCACCTGAGCCATCACGGCTGGAAGCTGAACAAATGGCAATGAGGCTGGGCCGGAGAGGGCTGAAGTCGGGGCAGGGCTCCGGAGAGAAAAAGTGGGTGGTCTGGGAGCTTGGGGGAGCTTGTTTAGGGTCAGGCAGCCTGAGAACGTGGGCGGGGGGCGGGGGGCCTGGGGTGGAGGAGCTTGGCTCTAAGTATTACAGGTGTCTGGGTGTCCGCCTGAGCCAGAGCTGGGGCTCAGGGAGTGGGATGGGGACGCTAGAGTGGAGAAAGCTGGGGGGGGCATTGGATCCAAGGACCCGGGGTGGGGGGGGTGGGTGCAGGGCTCTGGACAGAAACCAAATCAGCCCCTGGCCGGCCAGACCCACCCCTCCCTGCCCCCCCCAGCCCAGCCCCGCCTGCGCAAGCGTCCTCGGTTCTCCCTGTCCCTCGGGGGCCAGCAGGGTGTGTTCCCTGCAGCCCCGGGTCCGGCACTGCGGCCTCTTCCCTCCCGGTCCCCCACCCCCGAAATCCGAGCCCCCTAGGAAAGGCCCCCACCCCCCTTTTCAACTTTCCCCCAGGGTCCGGCTGGGGTCTGTGGTTGACGCCCCTGCCTGCTGGGGCCCTGGAGTCACCTGCTGGGAGGAGGGTCTCTCCCAGTCCCCTGGCGGGGCCAGGCGTCTGCCGTGCCCCCTGCCCGCCTGTCCGGCCCGGGGTGCAGTCCCTCTCCTCCCCAGGCAGGGTCCCTGCCCCTTCCCCCTCCCGGTCCGGCCCGGCCCAGCCCAGCCCAGCTCAGCCCAGCCCAGCCCAGCCTGCCGGTACCTCTGGGGTCTGTCCTGCAGCGCTGGGGGGGTGGCTGGGCCGCTCAGTGCCACATTGTCCCCGGGAGAGGCGGCCGCTCACAACTGCTAGTGACATCAGCTGCGAACAATGAAGTGTTTGACAGGCGAGCCCGAGCCGGGCCAGGAGCACGGGAATATGTGTGCCCCCCCCCCTCGCCCAGCCTCCCTCCCTTCCCTCCCTCCCCTCGGCCTGCCCGCCCGCCCGCCAGCCCCTCCCCTCCCCCAACCCCCTCCCCTCCCTCTGGGATCCGATTACAGCAGATAAAGGCGCCAGGGCCCCAACAATGCCGCAGCCCCGAGCTCCAGCCCAGCCCAGATGCCAGGGAGGCCAGGGCTGCCCCCTCCCCGGGATGCGCTGACCGGCTGGCACGGGACGCTCGGCGCCCCCTCCCTCGCACCCACCTGCTTCCCTCCCGGCAAGCTCCCTGCCCTTGCGGGCTCCCATCCTCCTCCGGCCTCCCTCTGCTACAGCAACCAGCCCCTTTCTCCCGGGGGTCGGGCTTCCCTCTCCCATCTCTCCTCCTCTCCCTCAGGCCCCTCAGCCTTCAAATGAAGGACTTGGACTAGAGGATTTCTAAGGAATCTCTCCGCTCTCCCTATCTGGGTGTGGGCTTGGGGGGGGAGGGACACCCCCACCAAGAACTGCCTCAGACCCAGGCCGAGCCATTTTCTACACCCTAAATCCCAGTGACCCAAAGTCCCTCAAGAGTCTGTTGCTCCAGCTGGAGCACCTAGTGTGGGGTGTAGGGGAGGACAAAAGGGAGAAGGGGCTGCTCAGCTGTTTCCAGGGGTCCTAGAGGCAGGTCCACCCTTGCCCCCCGGGGGACCCATTGGGCCTCAGTTTCTCTAACACCCCCTTTCTCATGATCAATAATAAATATTAAAGAGCCAACATGATACTGGGAATGGCCTCCAAGTTAGGAAGGCCTGGGTCCAAACTCTGGACCTGAGGACTGGTTCCCCCCAAGACAATTCTAAGCATCAGACTTAGGAAACAAGTAATGTTGTTACCTGCTTTGGAAGGGAAGGGGAGAAAGGAACCACCATTTCTATAGGACCGACACATCCTGGGCTAAGCACTTTTCACAAATATTATCTCATTTGATCCTGACAATAATCCTGCTGAGATAGGTGCTCCCACTTTGGTGGAGGTCTCTCTACCAAATATATGCTCACTGCGAGTTTCCTAGATCCCACTTTCTTGAATTGTGATTCATGACCCCAAATGAGGTCTCATAACTGAATGAGGGAATCACCAAATTAAAATTTATTATCAGTAAATATCTGATTTCATGCCTATTATATATATATATATATATATATATATATATATATATATATATATATATATATATGTATATATATATATATGGAGTCATGTAAAAAATTCATAGCCAAAAAGGGGTGGCACATGGAAAACGTTTAAGAAGCCCTGCCCTAGATCAATAAAATCACTGATTTAGTTAAAAAAAAAAAAAAGCCTTTGAAGATTTTCAAATTATTTCCCTTAAAACATCTGCAAAATAAGTAGCAAATGAATTATTCTTATTTTACAGATGATGAAATATGATTAGCCGAAGTGACTTCAGGTGATGGATGTGGCTAGTAAGTTTGGGAGCTGGAACCAGCTCTTCTAACACTAAATCTGGTATCCAATGCACTATAAATTAGGACTCTCTGAATGAAGTGTGTGTGTCTAAGTTCAAGAAATCCCCCCTCCCCCCACAGAGACCAGAGCAGGAGGTAAGGGGGCCAATTAACCATTCGGTATACAGGGCTGCCCAACCCCCATGAAGCAAAGTCCCTTCGAAGTAAGCGGATCATCCTGGGTGCTCTGATCTCCTTGCACCCAACTGACCCTCTTGGGACCTTGGGGGGGGCGAAGATGCAATGCAAGTCCACACTCCCATCTGCCCAGAAGGACAAGGGTCACAAGGCCATCTGCTGTACAGGAAGGGGGGGGGTGGAATAAGGAAGGGATCTGGTCAAGGTAACAACGTCTGAGCTGCTGAGGCAAGGACAGGCAACGAGAGGATCTGATCTCTTTATTTTCTGTTCCTCTCCCAAGCCCCATGATTCAAGGGCAGGAAAAGGCAGGCTCTTTGAGCATCAGGAACCCGGTGTCAGGACAGAAAGAGGAAGGAGATCCCTCAACAAGTGTTAATGCTGACCTCCTTCCTCTGGCAGAGGCCAGAGAGAAGCAGAATAGAAAGGAGTGCCCACTACAGGACCCCTGAACTCCAGCGCCCAGAACCCTGAGGGCCAAGACCTTCCCCACCAGTCCAGGGAGCTCCTCTGCTCCTGGACACCTCAGCTGGCAAGGCCAGGGATGTCCACTGGATGTGTTGCTACATGTGCATATATGTTCCTGGATGTAGATATACGGGAGTGCATCTGTAATCCTATATGTGCATGTGTGAGCACAAACAGATGAAGAGGAGGGGGGGTGGAGAAGCCTGCAAAAAAGGACCTAAGAAGGGCTGGAGGTGGGAGGGAGCAGAGGACACACAAGGAGAGAAACGTTTCTAATAAATTACCCTCCACGTGGATGAGATTCCTGGTCTCACCTCATTATTTCTCCTGATTCTTCTCATGCACCTAAAGAGAGACAGACAGACAGACAGAAACCTGGCACTAGAGACAGCTCCCTTTGAGCAGACAGGCAGGTGGAGAGTTGGACAGAGGCTGTCAGACAGGCTGGCTAGAAAGAGAGGGAAGAAGCCAGGTAAAAGGGGCAGGAATGTGGCTATCAGTCCCCTTCCCTCCCCCCAATCAGTAGGGGTGGGTCCGGGTAGGCCTGGACCAGCTCAGGCCCCTAGGACAGCCCATTCAGGAAATCCAGGAGCCCGGAGTGCCATTCATCGGGCTTGTCCAGGTAGCAGGGGTGTCCCGCGCCTTTCATCACCATCACCTGGTGGTTAGGCAGCTGTTGCAGGTGCTGGAGGCTCGACTCCCCCATGGGATCCTGGTCTCCATACACGATCAGGGTGGGAGTCTGGGAAGAAGTAGAAGGGTGCAGGAAGCTATCAGGGCCTGTTCACTTCAGCCACCCCTAACCCCTGCCCCTAACATCATCTACCAGGAGGACCTGCTCTCTGTTCTCAGTCTTCAGGTCGGCTGGATGAGAAAGCAGATGAGAGCCATGATGGCAGGGGCAAGGTCTGGGAGGCTTCCCAAAGGGGGAGGTCCCACATCAAAGGAATGATCCAGATCAGACCCGGAGTGGCAGGCAGCCTCCAACTTGGGTCAGCCCTTCCCCTTTCGTGCAGAAGGGGCATCCTTTAAAAAATGTCCAGTTTGCTTTCAATATTTATTTATTAAATGCTTATAGCATCCAGAGCACCATGCTCTTACTACTACTAGCCCTATTGAATAAATGGGCAAGGGAAGGGAAAGGCTTTAAGGTAACTATCCAGATAAGTTATAAGGGCTTTTTCCCCCTCTCTTTTTCTTTCTTGTTCTTTCCCTTTCCTTCTCTTTCTTTCTCCCTTTCTTCCAATGGTAAGGGAAGAGAGTAAATAAATGCTTGTGAATTGAAAAATGATTTTTAAAGGGGTTTCACTAAGACAGAGTCATTCTGTTCTCTGAGCTTCCTGTCTAGCAGGGGAATATTCTCAGCAGCCTCAGTCCCTGCCTGGGGGGGGGACGTCCGTGCCCTAGCTTATGTCTTGTCTGCTTCCCCCCAGACTCACATACCTTCACACGGCCATAGTCAGCCGGGCTGACTTTATCTGTGCAGATGGGGGCCACAGGCACATAGCCACAGAGCTGGGAGCCGGGGGCTGTGAGGAAGGGCAGCGAATACATTCCGCTGAGAGACGGGCTGACCACGACCGTGGAGCCCAGCTCCAGAGCCTCCAGCACTGTCTGCAGAAAGCTGCTAGGGGCCAGCTCCCCGATGGCTGTGGGGGCAGATGCTTCCTTGGAATGTCCTAGACCTGGAGGAAGGAGGGGAAGGAGGAAGACAGTGGGGGTAAACTGGGGAGAACAAATAGTTCACCTACTCCCAGAAATCCTCCCAAATCATCCCTCCCAACTGCCTCTGATCAATTGTTTTGTATCAGAAAGGATTTAAAGACATCGGAGTCACAAAGAACTGAGCTCAAATCCAGACTCGAAGGGGATGTTTTTGTTTCTGGAAAAATCACAATCTCCCTGCCTCAGTTTCCTCATCAGTACAATGGTGATCCTCACTCGTAACATAGGGATAATAACAGCTCCTGTCTCCCAGGGTTGATCCATTGAGTTACTATTTGTAAAACTCCTCACAAACCTTAAAGTATGAAAATTCTCACTAGCTACTCTCCCCTTTGCAGAGCGAAGTGTAGAAGTGGGCTGAACAAATATTTCTACTATATTTAACATACACTGGACTACTTGCCATCTAGGAGAGGGGGTGGGAGAAGGGGGTAGCTGG
The DNA here is from genome assembly GCF_048593235.1 of Sminthopsis crassicaudata. NCBI lineage: Eukaryota > Metazoa > Chordata > Mammalia > Dasyuromorphia > Dasyuridae > Sminthopsis > Sminthopsis crassicaudata. Next base: position 673,501,782 of record NC_133617.1, read on the forward strand.
AGCACAAGGTTTTGCGAGGGCTCATGTTGCAGAATTATCTACGCACATGTTTTGAAAAATAAAGCTTTTAAAAAAAAGTGTGTTGGAGACAGTTAAGTTCAAAACCTGTTTCCAGAACTCAGTAGCTGTAAGTAAGTGGGACAAGCGGCCGGAAGGCCCAGGGAGGAGGAAGGACGGCGGTCTAAGGGTGACGCCAGGGCAGAGGCGTGGGGAAGGTGGGAGACCCAGCAATGAGGCCCAACTGAGGGGTGGGCAGGGACGAGAAGCCGAGGTTAGAGCCGGGACGGTGGGGGAAGCTGGGGGGGCGCTGGGTCACAGAGCGCCAGCCGGCACCACAAGCCGCCTCTTTATTTTGTTCTTGAAGTGGAGGGCGAGATGTGGGGGACACCCAGCACGCGGTAGTGTAGCGGAGAATAAATAGATCTGGAAAGAATTAGCACAGAGATGCTGCTTGGGTGTCTGTACATGCAAATGACCGTTAGGTTTTTTATTGCATGCAAACATTCCGCCCTCTTACCTGGGGGGGATGGTGGAAAGGGGTGTCCCTGAGGGTCACCCTGGGTTCCCATCCCCCATTCTCTCCCCAGTAGCCAGCTTAGGACTCTCCAAAGGTAGGGCATGGCTTAGGCCAGCAGGGGGAGGCCGGGCCTCCGCCATCTTTGGGGCAAGCCCATGACACGCCCACTGCAGACGGGCTGTTTATTTGTGTGATATTGTGGAGAGAACCTGAATTCTGGTCGCAGCTCTGCTAGTCTCGGCCTCTGGGCCTGTTCAGATAGAATGGCACTAAATTACTCCTGAGGTTCTGCCCCGCTTTGGCCTTCTGTAAATGACGGTCCCCCCTTCGGGAGGACACAGGGCCGGACGGACAGACTTCTCTGTCTCCAGTACAGAAGCACTAGGCGTCTCCCCTGCCCAGCCCCCCCTCAGGCCGCTCTGACACCCTATCCTGAGCAGCTCCAATTTTCACACAACACGGAGGCGCTTGCGGGCTCAGGGCTGTAACCCCTCCCTTCGGACACAATCCGAATCCAGCTCCTGGGCCCTGCTCCTCGGGCCCCTCCCACACGCAGACGCCGCCGCTCTGCCTCCGGGACCCAAGCCCCCCAGCCCCGCACCTGGCAGATCAATGCCCACGGCCCGGTAGCCGGCCTGGGCCACCTTGTCCAGCGTGCCCAGCTTGAGCCAGGTCTCGGAGGAGAAGCGGATGCCGTGGAGCAGGAGCACAGAGAAGCGCGGGGTCTGCCCGCTGGCAGGCCGGGCCTCCCGGAAGAAGAGTTTCTGCCCCTGCACAGAGACGGTGCCTTCACTCAACTGGACGCCGGTCATGTCTCACCGCCGGTGCAGGGCCTGCTGGGACACGGAGGGCCCGGGGGAGTGGGTAACCAGGGGCTGGGAAAGCGAGGCGGCCCTCCCGAGCACAACGGACGGCGGGCCGAGAGGAAGGCAGGACCCAGACAGAGCAACAGTGGGGACAGAAGGGACTGAAGGGACTGCACGCGTCCTACTGCACAGGGCGAACATGAAAGAGAAGACAAGGGGACAAGCGCGGATCAAGCACTCCCTAACGCCAGGTGCTGGGCAAAGCACTTCACAAGGCGGGGAGGGGCGATTATCATTATTCCCATTTTCTAGTTGAGGAGACTGAGGCTGTCCGGGGTAAGTGACTGGCCTGAGACTTCACGAATAAGGCCAGGGCCAGTGTCACGGTCAGGCTTTCCTGACTCAGGTCACTGCAGCCACCCGGCCGGCTCCAAACCCAACCAAATCCCACGCCTCCAGTGTGTCCGGGACACGTGAAGGCCGGGATCGGAGCCTCCCAGCCTCCGGGGGCCTGCAGGGAGCTGTCTGACTGATGCTTAGTGAGGGGAAAGCCCCCCACATGCGGATGGGGACGGGCCATGGGCGGGCCCAGGCTGAGAACACACGCTGCGTGTTCCTGGTCCTGTTCTGGGACGGATCATGGCGCTGCTCCGGCTTGTCCCAAGCTGGCCTGGCAGGTGGCCAAGGACACAGCAGATCACTACTCCCTCCCAGGGATCCCTCTCGGTCCGGACTTCCGCCTGGGGCCCGCCTCGGGCAGCAAAGAAGGCAGTGGGGGATGGGGCGAGGGGCTTCTGGGAAGACAAAAGAGCTGGAGGGGCCGAGAGAGGATCAAGGGGGGGGGGGCGGGGGTGTGGTGAGAAGACAGAGGCCACAAAATGGAGGCACTTGGTTCGGGAGGGAAGGGGAGGAGACACAGTACAAGTCGAGACAAAGGCTCCAGCAGCGGAGGCCCAGACACTGGAAGAGGGGAAAGGGCCGGGGAGCAGCAGGCGGGGAGACAGGCCGCCGGACCGGAGAGCGGGAAAGAACTGAGGGGGGGGAATCCACCGGACTGGGGGCCGGCTCCTAGAGGATATGGAGGGGAGGAGGACAGAGCCGGGGACGGGGAGGAAGGCGGGGCGAGATGCGAGCAAGGATTTCGGGAGGCAACGGACAGTCAGGACTGGCTGCCCGAAGGGGGCACGAGTCGGGGCGATACCTGGTGGGTTCAGAGGGTTCAATTCAGGCGGCTATGGGCCAGGGCCAGGGCCAGGGCCGGGGTGATTTACAGGGGGGCGGGCGCAGGGGCCGAACTGGGCGGGGAGGAGAAGGGCAAAGGGCTGGGGCAAGGCCCGCCCCAGTGAATGGCTGCCGGGCTCGGGCCCCAAGTGGCCGCCCTCTGGTGGCTGCACCCCGAGCTAGCAGGGACGGGAGGAGGCGGAACCCGCGCGTCGCTACTTCCCAGCCCGGCTCCGGGGCCTCCAATCTTCCCATCCAATCTGGGAAGGCTGCCCAAAAGGGGTGGGGCCTACGCTACCCTCTCTAATGGAGGCTGGGCTAAACTCGCGGGGACCGCCCCCCCAACCCCGCCTCTAACAGGACCCCGGCCAGGCCCCCGCCCTTTCGCCCCCTCCCTCGTTCCTTCCCCGGGCTCTAGGCCTCATCCTTCCCAGAGGCCGGGGCCTGGGGAGCCCGAGAGGAAGGAGCGAGAGCCACGGCCCAGCCGGGCAGGGACACTTTGTAGCCAGTTCTACAACTCCGTTTTTGAGGGCCCGGTGACGCGGCGCCGTGCGGCGCCCTCATTGGCTGCTCCCTGCCCCGCCCTCCAAAAGAAATTAGCGTCCGCCGCGCGGAGACTGCCCCGCTTCTGCTAGGCTCGGGGCGGGGCGGGGCCCGGTGAGTGCGAGTATCGGTGGGACGGAGCGCCGGGGGCTGCTTGGGGGCTCCCGGGAAGGCCTGGCCCCTCGTAGCTCCCTGGGTTGGCCCTCGGTGGCTGAGACGTGGGTGTTCCCGCGTGGGTTTGCGCACAGGCGTGCAGACTGCGTGGGGCGGGGCCGCTGATCGTGTGTCCGGGGATTGATTACTCTGTGTGTGGAGGAGGGAGGGGGGCTTCTTGTGAGCTTTAGATTTTGTACCCCGGTGCCTTTATGAGGGATTTTGGGCCTAGGCGAGGGCACTGCGCTGGGACTCCTGGGCCTTGCGGGGGGTGCCCTCAGCTTTGTACGCGCCAAGCGGGAGGAGGCTTAGGGTCCCAGAGAGAGTCGGAAGTCCAACTGCCTCGGTGAAAACTTAGACAGACAGATGGAACGCCAGTCTGCAGGGGCAGCTAGCTCCCCTAGTGGAGAGGGCACCGGCCCTGGAATCCGGACTTCACTACATTGGGCAAACATCTGTAAAATGAGCCCAGGGGCCGCTAGGTGGCGCTGTGGTTAGAGCACCAGCCCTGAAGTCAGGAGGACCCGAGTTCAAAACTGGCCTCAGACACTTAACCCTTCCTGGCTGTGCGACCCTGGGCAAGTCACTTAACCTAACCCCAACTGCCTCAGGGGAAAAAAATAAATAGATAAATAAATAAAACGAGCCTGATAGGATTATCCGGCGTGATCGCCACCACAGTTGCGAAGTTCTTTTTGCCGTTATCCTTGAGCCGAGGCCAGCCAGCACCTGGCCCCGAGTCTGACACACAGCAACCCCCTGCGGGCCCCCTGGATGCTCTCGGCCACAGCAGCGCCTCAGGGTTTCTGGTCGTGGAGCCGGCCTGTGAACCAAGCCCTTCCCATTATTTCTGGGACCCTTAATTGCCAGGGCTGCCCCTCACTTGGAAGCCGTGGGTCTAAGATCGTCCCTTGCTAATAGGCCCCTCCCACTGGGGGCGGGGCTCTGGCTCTGAAGCGGGTCCCTCTCTTTGAAATTAAACTTCGGTTTGATTCCGGGATCTGTCCGTTAGGGCCCCCGCGGGTCAGGCCGCTGCGGGGATAACAAACGCCCCTCCTCTGATCCAGCTGTTTTCGGCATGCCCACCTCGCCGCGACCCCGCTGGGGCACCGGGTAAAGGTGCTGGCGCTCTGCCGTTTCCTTCTCCAGTTCGTTTCCCAGTGTAAGGGGCGCGCCGGGGGTGGGGTCTGAGGCCGAATGTGAACCCAGGCCCCTGCCTCCAGGCCTGGCGCGCTCTCCCCAGCAGTAGGATTGTTCCCCTGATTTTGCACATTTCCTGCGTTAGCTATTGCACTTTTTTCCATGTTGCTTCTAATTCTTCATATTCCCAGTTTCTTATCCCAAAATATTGTTCGTTAAATTCACAAACCACAATCTGGTCATTTCCCAGTAAATGCACCCATTGTGTTTACAGTTTTTATTATAATAATAAATAACAAAGTAAATAATGATGTAGAACTTACTGGCTTATTTATTTATTTATTTTGCTGAGGCAGTTGGGGTTAAGTGACTTGCTCAGGGTCACCCAGCCAGGAAGTGTTAAGTGTCTGAGGCTAAATTTGAACTCAGGTCCTCCTGAATTCAGGGCTGGTGCTCTATCCACAGCGCCACCTAGCGGCTTCCTCCCTCCCATTACATTTAAAACAATTTTTTGTTTTTAAAACTTCTGAGTTCTAGTTTCTCTCCCTTATCCCACTCCCAGCCCCCCTTAAGAAGCCATATGTGAAGTTACATAAAACATTTCCATAAAAGTCATGTTGTGAAAGAAAACATACATCTTCCACTCTAATTTAAAAATTTAAATAAAATAAATTTAAATAAAAAATAAATTTTAAAAAATTTAAAAATCCTCAAGAAAAATAAAGTTAAGCGAGAGCGAGTACACTTCAGTCTGATTCAGACACAGCCGGTTCCTTCTCTGGATAGAGCCGGGGATTTTTCATCCTGGGGCTTTCAGATAGTCACGGATCATGATGTTGCTGAGAAGACCAAAGTCATTCACAGCTGGCGATCCCAAAGCACTGCTGTTACTTTGCTTGAGTTCATGGAGGACTTTCCCAATTGTTTTGTTTTTTCCCTGGGAGCATCCTGATAGAACTTAGGAGGTACCAAGAATCGTGCTTAAGAACTTCACATTTATTATTATAATGAGCCTCATGACCACCCTGGGAGATGGGTGCTATTATTATTATCCCCATTTTATAGATGAGGAAGCTGAGAAAAACTGGGGAAGTGGCTTGTCCGGGGTCACCGTGAGGACCTGAGGGGCAGTTTGAGCTCAGCCGCCCCCACTTCGGCCCGCTGCCCCATCTGGCTGCTGACTGGAGGAGAGTAACGCTGTGACTTTGCCCGGGTCCGCCTCACTCAGATCCAATTCACAGCCAGTCCAGATACACCCCTGTGTGCCATCTGTCCCCTTCGAGAACAACCACCAAAGTGCTGCTATGAATATCTCGGGAGTATATATGGAACCTTTGTGGCTTTTTACCTCCTTAGGGTAAAGGGAATGAACTCTTCCCATGTGACTCCAGCTTGTTTTCCACAATGTATGAACCAATTCCCCAACTGTTCCACCAATGTCTTCCCATAGTCTCCCATAGATGGAGACATCTTTAGTCATTATTGCCACTTTGATAGGGTGAGGTAAAATTCCAAGGTTGTTTTAATTTGCATTTCTCTTATTTAAAATTATTTGGGAATTTTTCCATAGTTTATAGTTTTCCCTCCCAAACCACAAACTGTTCATTCATAGTCTTTGAATGTTTTTTTTTTGATTGCCCTTTTATTTTTCACCAGAGCAATTTAATGCAAAGATTTTTCTCCTGATCAACTATTTCTCTTATTCTAGTTGCATTGATCGTATTTTTAAATGTTATATAGCTGAAAGTGTCTATTTTTGCTTTTATGATCACTCCATCCCTTGTTTGGTTAAGAATCCCAATCCTAAATCCCTTTTCCCAGGACATAGTTGTGAAAGGCAATCCAGGTACACTGTCCTATGGGCTCCGGCATCTAGTCTCTTTGACTTTACCCAGTTGGTCCTCCCATGTCTGCATTGCTCCCTGTCCCTTCCCCCACTCCCTTCTTCTCCCTCCTTCCCTTTTCCTTCCTCCCCTACTTCTCGGTCTCCATGCTTCAGCTTCCTTCAATCTCACCCTCTGCTGGAGGCCTTTCCCCTCTCTCCACCCTCTCCTTCCCACCAATGATTTCCTTTCCACCTAATCTGTATTAATCTCGCGTGTACCTGGTTATCTTACATGCAGTCTCCCCCACTAGAACATGGGCTCCTTAGAAGCTTAGGGCTGTTTTTGCCTTTTTCTGGCTATCCTCAGCCCTTAGTAATTGGCAAGGAGTAAGTAAGTAAGGTGATCCAGGGATGTACTGATTATTAGGGCAGTTAGGAGTGCAATGAATAGAGTTCTGGGCCTGGAGTCAGGAAGATATGAATGAGTCCAAATCTAGCCCCACACACTCCTATTTGGGGCCCTCTGGACAAGTCACTTAACTTCTGTCTGCCTGGTTTCTCCATCTGTAAAATGGGGGTGGCACAGTGAATAGAAAGGCAGACCTGGAGTCAGGAAAAGTCATCTTCCTCAGTCCAAATCTGGCCTCAGATACTAGTTGTGTGATTCTGGATAACTTAACCCTATTTGTCTCAGTTTCCTCATCTGTAAAATAAGCTGGAAGAGAAAATGGCAAACAGCTCCATCTCTCTCTGCCAAAAAAACTCCAATTGGGGTCACAAAGAGTCAACCGTGACTGAAGTGACCCATCAACTAAATGAAGGTGATAATAATAGCACCTACCCCAAACTTACTAGTTGTATATCCCTGAGCGACTTCTCCCTGTTTGCCTCAGTTTCCTAACCTGATCTGAAGAAGGAAATGGCAAACCACTTCAGTATCCTTGCCAAGAAAACCCCAGATGGGATCACAAAGAATCAGACCCAACTGAAATGACAATTCAGATCCAAATGAAACAAAAAAAAAGTGTAAAGGGCAGTGTGTTATAGGTGATAGAAGCTGTGTTCTATGCCAGGGATATTGGGTAACAAAACTGCCAGGCTAATAATCGGTACCCCCAAAGCCTGGGAACTTTTCTCAAGAGTGGAGGTGGGCTGTCCCAGAAATGACTGAGGCAGGGCCAAATTCAGGTTGTGGTAAACACAAGGTTTTAACCAGATTAAGAGTCTTTGGGATTAGTAGGCAGGGGGTAGATGAGGGTAGAGTGGGGTTAAGGAAGGAAGTGAGTTAGGGAAGGTTAGAATCTTTCCACTTTAGATTCTATGCCAGAGGGATTATCTGTAATCCAGGAACATTTGAGCCAAGTAATCCAGTTGCCTCCAGGGAAGTGACTTTTTAGATTTCATACGGTTAGCAAGTAACAGCTGGAATTCAGTCCCAGACTTTTGGACTGAAAATCCAATGTTCTTTCTCCATAGCTGAGTGGAGAGACTGCTGGACTTGGAATCATGAAGAACTGAGTTCAACTTCTGCCTCAGGTGATTACTTCTCTCAACCTCAGGATGTAAAATGGAGATGATAATAGTGTCTACCTCACAGTGTAGCCATGAGGAGCAAATGAAATTATATGTGTAAAGCATTTTGCAAATCTTAAAGCACCATATAAGTGTTAGCTGTTATTTTTATCCCAATTTTATAAATATTCAGGAGCCTTAGAGTATAAGGCTGGAAGGAACTCTAGATTAATTCAGTTGTTTTAATTTACAGAAAAGAAAACGGAGTCCCAGAAAGAGAGGAAGGAGTTTACCAAGACCACACAAGTGGCAAGTGGTATATAGCCAAGCTTTTTGTCCTAAATCCTCCAATTCCACTTAATAGAATTTTGTTTCTTTCTAATTATATATGAAAACAATTTTTAACATTCACTTTTATAAGATTTTGATTTTCAGTTTTTGACACTTGAGCCAATGACTTTGGAGAGGGCACTTTTAACTGAATGATGACATCAGAAGGCATTGCTGAGAGTTTAAAAAAGAGGCAAAGCATTTAGTGTAGATGGCTTTCTCAAGGAATTTAACCACAAAAAGGAAAAGAGATAAAGGATTATAGCTAGCAGAGGTGGCAGGATCAAGAGCGAGTTTATTAAGGTTTGGGAAGACACGGATAAGTTTGTAGGTAGCAAGGAGACAGCAGATAGGAAAAGCTTGAAGATAATCTAGAGAGTGGGGATGATGGAAGAGAGAAGCAGAAAGGGTACATACAGAAGGATTAACTTGGCCAAGGAAAAAGGCCACGTCTTTATCAGATAGCTGAGTAAAGGAAGAAATAATGAAGGAAAATGTCTTAATAATGTGAGAAAAAGTGGAGCGGGAGAGAGCTCCCAGCAAATGTTTTTATTTTTTTATTTTTTCAGGGAAGTGTGAGTCTGGGAGATGTCAACCTAGAGGATTAGGGGAGGGGGGTGACATGCTGTGCTTGAAGAGAGACAGGAAAGCATGGAAAAGACTGTGTGGAAAGTGAAAACACCCTGAGGATATATAGATAGCTATCTGGATTCTGCAATAAATTTGAATGGAGTGAAATTCCATGAACAGATTATCTAGTGAAGGTGGTAGAGGGAGATTCTGGCTTTAGGAGCATTTCAACTTCCCTACTTTCATGATTGGTGGATATGAGAGAAAGTGTAGTCAGTACCAGAGGAAAGCCTGTTAAGGAAAGTGGGTTTCATCAGGAGGGAGACAGGTCTCAGTGAGGATCAGAAGATGGAAGGAGGGTCAGAGAAAGGAAGAGGTTTGAAATGAAAGGAAATATATTCATTCTGAAGCAGGCATTCCAGAAGACCCACTGGATGGGGTGGGCAGAGCTGAACTGAACACCATGAAGCAGGGTGGAAGAAGATGATAGCAGGGATGCAGCAAGTTAGGGGGGAAGGAACAAGGTAAAGAACAGGGAGTTCAGAATTCCTGGGATGGATAAAATGTCTTAGACTGAACCCCAATAACCAAGAGTCTGTCAGAGTCTGTTCTGGGTTTGGAAAACAGACAGAGAGAAGTCAGGTTCAAGTAGAATTCTCTTGCTCAGGGCTGGTTTTGTGCTTCTTTTTTTACCAATTTTCCCTTTGCCTATTACCAAATATTCCTTTGCTGAAGGGTGGCAGGTATTTCTCTCTCTTCCATGCTGATTTCCAGAGGGGGCAACACAGGACAGGGCACCTCCACAGTTTTGTGGACTGGCAGTCAACTGGACTGACACTGTTTCCAGGCATTGGGCAGGAGAGGTGCTGTAAGCTGGGTCCTCTCCACATATTGGGATGAAAGGGACTTTCTGTGATTTGGACCAGTGAGCTCAAGGGACACTCTATGTAGTGATATGAAGTCCATGCGGGGGGCATATTTTGGGTTCAATGGCCATAGTGTCTGTAGTTCAGAGACTGCTAAGCAGGGGTGGGGCAAGGGCAAGGTCTGTCTGTCTAAGAGATATGTAAGGGATGAGATGCATGTGGAGATGTATGTAAGACACATACATCTGTGCCTGCAGAGAATAGTCTGTGGGTAAAACCATTTGTAAGGACCCTTGTGTTCCTGAGAAAGGGATATAGAATCAGGGGGCCGGGCACTTGGGATAATGATGTTCTTCCCAGGATTCTCTGCAAGTGGTCTCGCAGCCATCACTGGCTCCAAGCAGCTGCAGGTTACTCTATTGGCAAGTAGAGTCGGGGGACCCATTCATTAGGATGCTCAGTGTGTATATGTGTGTGGAGGGGTGTACCTTTAGTATGTATCCTTGAGAACCCAGAAGCCTTTGCCTGCGGGGCCTAAGAGGCCCATCTCTACTTGAACCTGTTCACACTCCAAGCCTGGAGAATGAGGGAGCTGCTCTGAGACTGAACTGGGAGTTCCTGGCCCCAGGGCCACCCTAAAACTAACCTGGGCTCTGACTACCCTTGGGGGATGGGCTAGAACCCTTTCTCTAGCCAGAGGTTCCAGTGGGGTCAGTTAGATGTAGAGTCCGTTGAGAAGTGTGTGTGGGAAGTCCTTCCCTGACTCTCAGCCGTCCTGTTCCCTGCAGGGCATGCAGGGTACCCCAAAACTGCCCAAAGGGGTCCTGCTGGCCCTGGGCCTGCTCCTGACTATTCTGCTCTACCTGGGACTGCCTAGTCTCCCCCAGCCGCTCATCTGGACCCGGGACAGAGATAATGTCACCATCCTGGCTGGTCTTACACACAGCAACTCCTCGCTTTTCTACAGGGAGGTGCAGCCCCTTCACAGGCCACATAGGTGCGTGTCCTTTCTACTCAGCCCAGCCACCCCAACCTGGATAACAGAGCCCCCTCCATCATGGTCCTGGCCTCTCAGGGCCCGGTCCCTCCCTGCTCTGGCTGGTGCCTGGCCTCCATACCCTCAGCCAGGCACCTTCACAGCTGGGTCTGAATCCTAGGTTTGCCTTGAACTCCCTGGATGACCTTTAAAGAAAAACCCCGGCTTTCGAGTCAAGGGACTTGGTCCGAATGCCAACTCTTCAGCCTAGGGCCTGGGTGACCCTGACCAAATGCTGTGTCCTCTCTGAGTGGAGATTTTCTCATCTGAAAAGTGGTCCTCTCCAGCTCTGACTCCTGAGAACGAGGAAGTCCATTACTTCTCTCAGCATCAGTTTTCCCTTTTGTGAAATGGGGATCAGAGTTCTGGCACTGTCCATCTCATAAGATCAGATGAGAAAATGTGTGGGATGAAGTGCTTTTGTAAAGTGCTCTCTTAATCTGAATGCTGCCTTTCTTGGGCTCATCTCTTCATACTATCCCCCTATCTCCAATGGGACAGACTCCAGCCTTGATATCCTATCTAACAGAAAGGGGGGCAGAGGAGGAGGAGGAGGGTTGAAGCTTCTAGGGAGAGGTGGGGAGGGGGAGGGAAGGAGCTTCCAAACTAAATGGAAATCCTCTAAAGGTCAGTGTGGGGAAGCACAGCTTTCTCACCCAACTAGACTTTTCCCTTTGCCTCTCCTCAGGGTGGGGGCCCTGTCTGAGTTGGTCTGAGGCTGGGGAGCCCAAGGTGAAGAAGGGGGTGTCAAGCTTCTTGAACCACAAGGTCATGCACCTTGACTTTCCACAGGATCGAGGTGGTGTTACTACATGGAAAGGCCTTCACTTCACACATCTGGCAGCAGCTGGGGACCCTGGAGATATTGTCCCGAAGGGGCTACCGGGCCATTGCTCTAGATCTCCCTGGTGAGAGCCAGGATCCCAGGGAGGGATCTTCAACGATTCAGAGAAGTGTTGGAAATGAGGGGGAAATTTGGAAGGGCTATGAGAAGCCTCCAAATCCCATGTTCTCTATGTCTCTCTTCCTCCCCTCCCCGCCCCACATCCTACCTCCCAGGTTTTGGGAACTCGTTCCCCTTACCTGCAGCCCGCACAGAGGCCGGACGGGCAGATCTCTTGCATCAAGTTCTGCAGGACCTGAAGGTAAAAAACCTTGTGCTGGTCAGTCCCTCCTTGAGCGGCCTTTACTCTCTGCCCTTCCTGATGCGAACTCACCAGCAGCTGTGTGGATTTGTCCCCATTGCTCCCACCTTCACTGAGAATTACACATACAAGCAGTTCTCAGCCATCAAGGTATGTCTGATGAGTGGGTGCATGGACTGGGGTGGGGGGGAGCATGATGTGTTAATGGGAGCCCCTGCTCAGAGGGGGTACAGCTTCTAGAAGAGACCTCAGGGACCATTGAGTCCAACCCTTTTGTTTTTAAGAAAACAGGCCCAGGGAGGACTAGTAAGTATAAGAGACTGGATTTGAACCCAGTCCTTGAATTCTGAAGCCACATTATCCTGCAGCCTCCTTTTGCGATCCTGTCCTTAGGGGGCCTTGGGCTGAGGAGATGTGAGAGAAGAATGAAAGTGTTGAAGTTGAAGGATATAGGTTAAAGTTGTGGCTGTGCTGCTTTCTACTAAGCCACTGAACCTCTCTAGAGCTCATAGTTTCCATTCTGTGATCTCCCTTCTTCTAAGAAGGGGGGAGACATTATCCCATCCTCAGGGAGCCCCCCCAGAACCAGGGGGGAAGCAAGCTGGAGGACACTCACCAGGGACTAAGGGAGCAGCTGTGGGCATATATGCTACTCTGTATAAGGCTCCAGCCTGGGGGATGGGAGAGAAGACAACTTCCTGTCTGACCTGGGGGGCCCCTGCTCTGGGTCTCACCTAGTTCAGGCTTCTTCCTTCCTCCCCGACATCCCCATCTACAGACACCTACACTTATTGTATACGGAGCTCTAGACAAAGGCCTGGCCCAGGAGTCTCTGCACAAGCTGCAGTACCTCCCCAACCACTCGACGGTGAGGTTGCAGGACGCTGGCCACGCTTGTTACCTCCACCAGCCCCATGACTTCCATGATGCCCTGCTCACCTTCCTGGACAAGCTGTCATGAAGTCTGCGCTTCTGTGACCACTGGCCTTTCTCTAGGTGGAGCAGGATGGGTCCCGGATCCCAAGAGACTGGGGGAGGGTTCAGAGGACCTTTGCAAGACAATGCCTTCCTGTTCCCCAGTACCACAGAGGGAGAAGAGGAGGCAGGTGCGGCTGGGATCGCATGGTTGCCCTCTTGGGGTTTTGCCAACCCCCACTCACTTGGACTTTAATAAATGAACTTTGTCTGCTTCCAGGGTATACATCCTGTTTGAAGGTGGGGAGGGCATGAGGTGAGTGGGAAGACCATGAAGGAAGGATGGACTCTGGGACAGTTCACCCCACTCCCATTCAGCATCTGAAGTTGTTTAGGGTTCTGAGGATGGGGTGATGAACTAAGGCAGTGAACTCCGGACTCAAGAACCAGGAGAACCTGAGTCCTGTTCACAGAAGCCTCTGCCCTTAACTGGCTGTGTCCTTTCCTGGCTGGTTTCTTGGTCTATAAAATGAGGAGGTGGGAATCACAGACTCTTGAAGTGGGTAGACATCCCAGCAGCTGCCTAGAATAACTCAAACCCCCTTATCAACATAACTGAGAAGGCTTTATTTAGTCTGTGCTTTGAGAAAAGGTCTTCTAAAGAAACTCCAGGGTTGCCTCAGAATAATAGCTGGCTGTGTGAGGTTGGCAAAGCACATTGTCTATTATTCTATTCTCACAATGATCTTGGGAGGTAAGAATTATTATCCTCATTTCACAGAGAAAGAAACTAAGACTGGGAGAGGTTTGAAGTGATTTGCCCAGTCACTCAGCTAGGAAACAGCCGATGCAGGGTTTGAACTGCTCCTTCCTGTTACCCAGTCCAGCCCTCTCCAAACTCTTACTGCTTAGACTAACAAACTTGGGGCAAACAACAGAAGACAGGGGCCTGTTACCCCACAGAGATGGTTGACTAGGGTAAGGCTTCTTAAACTTTTTCCCCTTGTGATCCCTTTTCACCTGAGAAATTTTTTCTTGCCCTTGGGTAGTATCTAGGTATATGAAATAAGTTTACAAATCAAACATTTGCTGATAATCATAATTTTGCATCCCTACATTGTTACCCCAGGTGGGACTACAAACCACAATTTTAAGAAAAGAAGCTAGGCTCTAGGGCACTCAAAAGATGGCCTCTGGTCTAACTCCAAATCAAACACAGAAGCTGGAAGGGACTCCACAGACTGAGAGTTCTGATCCCTGAGGCTTTTTTCCTTTGACCCGTGGTTCTGTGACTTTTTGCTGGGGTCTTCGAGTTGGGGGATTGGAGTAGTTGACCTCACACTGCACGCTCAAAAGTCCTGGGAATCAGAGAAAGAATTGGGACAAAGGATCTCCGGACTTGGAGAGGGAAACAGAGCAAGTAAATCATTTCAGGCCCATCCCAAACCCTAGACTGTGCTGAATGGGTAAGTATCTTCCCCACCCTCCATAAGCACACAAATCTGCTGGGATAAACAAACCTGGCCCCTGTACTGGAAGCTCAAGCACGCACACACACACCCACACACCCACACATACCCACCCACCCATATAACCTGAGGGAGCTGACTCAGCATTTGGCACAGGGGAAGGGGTAGAGGAAGAGGACAGGAAAATTAATTCAAGGGCCTCCCAAGGTGAACTGTTCAGAGAGCAAAGGGCATGTGGTCGTACTTTGGAGCATATTGACATATACTCTTGCACACATCCATGTACTCAGTACCATTAGGATCCCAAAACCCGGCAGTGGCTAGTCTCGGGGCCTGATCCATGAATTTCATTGTCTGGCTTTCCCCAGAGTCACACCAAGTGGGATGCCCACTCAAGACCATGTACCAAGGCAGGTTTCTGGAACATCTAGGCACATGGCTTCACAAAGAATACAATGTATATAGTACCTTAAGTTTTGCAAAATATTTTACAAATATTGTCCCGTGATCCTTACAACCCTGGCCGGTGAATGGTATTATATCCTGATTTTACAGATGGGGAAACTGAGGCATGCAGAATAAAATGTATTATCCAGGGTCATAGATGTAGAGTCAGGTGTCATAGTTTTATAGAATTATATCTGTTGGGGACTTGGATGGTCTGGGTCTGTTGGGAACAGAGACAAGACAGTTGTACTATTTATAGATTTTATCCAGTACAGTGTTGATAGGAGATGCTTGTGCACACAAGCATTAAGCGTCTATGACGTGCTTGGACCCTGGTATTCCCAGGGGACACAAAGATAAAATCAAAATAGCTCCTGCCCTCAAGGAGTTTACAGTCTGCTGGAGGAGGAGACAGAGCTGGAGATGATTTGTGCAGACAAACATAAGGCATATATGATACACTACAAAATAGTGTTTAAAAATGTGGGATCCGGAGGGGTCCAGGGTAGTTGGCGCTTAAGCTGTATCTTGGAAGGGGGCGAGCTGTCACAAGGGCCCCCCCTTGGGGGGAGGGAGGCATTTCATGGGGGAACTTCGCGTATAAAGGTACAGGGAGAAAAATGTCTCCTTGAGAACCTGAAAGGCCAGTTTGTGGTGGAGGGCAAGCTTTAGCCGTTGATTAATTGGATCAGGGAGATAAGGAGAGGGAGGACTGGGGTTGCCTCCAGGAGTTCACAGTTGGGTTTCCTGGCGAGGAGAAAGGTGCCTTCTGCAGAAGTGGCTTTGGGGACCGGAGAGTTCTGTGCGGAAATGAACGGGAGACCGGCGGACACAGAGGCCGTGTTGGTGAGAGAGCTAAGGTTCAGGAGACGGATTGGGCGCAGAAATTTGGGGAGCCTGCGGAGAGGGAGGGGGGGAGTACGAGAGAGGCTCCCAGCTCTGGGGGAAGCCCAAGGTTACAGTGTCGCGGCCACACGGTTACAGTGTCTCCACTGTCATGGTGACAGTTACACATCAAAGTGGGAGAGGAGCGGGGCTCACGCGGAAAGCTCCTCGGTCTCACTTCGCGTCCCCAGTCCCGCCTCCTGGCCGGCCCAGGGGCGGGGGCGGGGGGCGGAGTCTCTTCCCAATACAGGGACAGCCCGGGGCAGGCCCGCACTCCGGACTGCAGCGGCGGGACTGGCTGCCGGGGATCCCGACGCACCGGGGTAACGGTTGGGGGTGGGGGTGGGGAGGGAGCCCGGCCCGGCTGTGGGTCAGTAGAGGGGTTTCTCCCGGCCGCTGCCCGCGGGCCTCCACGTGCCGCGGAGACTGCGCGGTCCCGGCGGGCTGTCGCCGACCTGCTCGGGCCAGATGTGCTGCCCCGGGGGACCCAGCTGTTGTGGCCTCCGGCCTCCAGCCGCGGCTTTCAGCCGGAGCCCCGGGTGGGGGGGGGTGTGGAGGATTTATGGGGGGCCCTGAGGCGGCGGACGGTGAGGGTGGGAAGGAATCCCCTGGCGCTCCTGGGGAAACTGGGGTCTGAGGGAGCCAGACGGAGGCGGGGGAGGCTGAGGGGAAAGGGATCCGCAGGCTTCCAGGGCAGCGGTCCACAAGTGTTTGTTAAGCATCGCGTATGTGCCGGGAACAAAGACAGGTCTTCCCCGTGGGAGGTAAGGGGTGGGGGTGGAGATAAAGGAGCGGGCTTGGGATCCCGCAGGAATGGAGAAAGGCCCCACGGATTCTGGAGGGAGGAGAACAGATCCTGGGACCCGGGCAAGTGCTCCGAGTAAGCTGAGGGAGCCCGGTGACTGGGTGGCTAGAAGGGGCTTGCACTGATCTAGAGTTCAAATGCAGCCTCCAGACTTACTAGCTCTGTGATCTTGGACAAGTCACTTAATCCTGTCTGTCAGTTTCCTCAGCTATAAAACGGGCTGGAGAAGAAATGGTGAACCACGGTAGTGTCTGTCTTTGCCACGTGGAGTGGTCTTTTAGGGAGGGGGCTGAGGTGGGTTTGATACAGGATGGAGACATCTGGGATGGTTTCTCCACTCCTGGGCATCCTTGGACCTCCTCATTCCTTAATAGGAAGGGACCAAGATCTTGGGTTCCTTTGTGGATAAATGAGAAGTCCTGGGGTAAATGGTACTTGGACCCTGAAAGCTAGCTGGAGAGGTTTCCAAAGGGCTGCTAACATTCCGTATTCCCTTCCAGCAGGGGCAGGGAGCAGAGCATCCAGGACTACTATGCCTGGCCAGGACCGCCACCAGCTCTCAGAGGGGGAGCACCCCTCTGTGACTCTCTTTCGCCAGTACCTCCAAATCCAGACTGTGCAGCCAGAGCCCAAGTATGGTAAGTGCAGATGAGTTTCCCTTGCAAGAGGGCCATGTCTTCTGAATGGGTTGGGGATAAGGCCTCTCAGGCCCGAGGACCTTGGGCCTCCTGCTGCCTACATACATCAAGCCCCCATCTTGGATGATCTAGTAACTGAAGAAAGATACATCAGGTCTTTGAAATTTTGAACTTCAGACTCTGCCCCTTGAACTGGAACAAGGAGCCTGGGGAGAAAGAAACCCTCAGCCAGATTCTGGAATGGGATTCGTTCTTGTCTTTTCTGTCCCACCAGAGTTTCTCTCTTCCCTACAGAGGAAGCTGTGCTTTTTTTGGAGAAAATAGCCAAGGACTTGGACCTTGAGTGTCAGAAGGTGGAGGTGAGAGAAGGGGGGAGGTCTGTGACCTGACCTCAATCTCAGGTATCATTTAGAAGACAGAGGTGAAAGGAGGGGGGATTGGTGTCCAAGCGGGGCTCAGAGGACTGGGAGAGGGAAATTTCTTCCTCGTGCTCTCTTTAATCCTCTACAATCCTCCTATCCTTATCTTTTGTCAGGTGGCCCCAGACCGAGTGGTGACAATATTGACCTGGAGAGGCACAGATCCCAAGCTCTGTTCCCTTGTGCTTAACTCCCACACCGATGTGGTGCCTGTCTTCAAGGTAGAAGTCGAGGGCCTCGAGTTGGGGTGGTGGAGGGCTCTACTGACATACCCCCTTGATTCCATGTTGCAAGGTCCAGCACCTTGTCACTCAGGGAAGCTTGGCAAGTAAGCCCACCTACCGATGAGCACCTTCTTCTGCTTGAAAGCTTATTATGGGCTTTCCTCAAGACCATATCATGGAACAGGTTGTGCAAACATAATCCCCATTTTATAGATGAAATAACTGAGAATTAGAGGGAATCAAAAATGTGTCCATGAGTAGGGGTCAAAGCCAAGACTCGAACTCAGGTCTTGCAGCTCTAAAAAGATAACACAGTCCAAGAGCTCATAGCCTGGTTGCTGGGGACTAGAGTAATGTATCCAAAATAGGGGAAAGTACGGGAGGCAACAAGAATGACTGTGGGTGCTGTTAAGTAAGAGCAGTTAGCAGAAGC
Source organism: Sminthopsis crassicaudata (assembly GCF_048593235.1). NCBI lineage: Eukaryota > Metazoa > Chordata > Mammalia > Dasyuromorphia > Dasyuridae > Sminthopsis > Sminthopsis crassicaudata. The sequence goes on from NC_133617.1 coordinate 673,519,681, forward strand.
AGAGGCTTTCTGATTTGGAACGGCAGCTAAGTGAGGTGAGTGGCAAAATGCTCCATATACACGATCCAAAGGAGACACCAGAGCTATTATCCCCACTTTCCAACACCACAGTTCTCAATAGCTGTACACACTGACTACTGGTCACAGATTAAAAAGCAGAAAGGACTTTGGAGCTTACTTAGAGGCTGATTTTACAGATGAAATATTGGAATTTGAATCTGGGAGCTCGTAGCACAAATGCAACTTATCCATTCACTGCTCTGACGCCTTCCATACTCTATTGTCTCTAGGATAAAATACAAAGATTTGTAAACTTGTGTGTATGGCATTGAAAGCCCTCGGAAAAGTGGCTCCCTTTACCTTTCTCTGAGTCTTATTTGACATTCATCCCCTTGGCGCATTGTCTGCTCCCCATACCCAATATTTCATCTTCTTCCTTCAGGCCTTTTTCCCTGGGTGGTTCCTTTGTTGTGGGTTGTGTAAGCCCAGGCCAGTCCACGGTTCCTCCTGGGAACCATGTGAATAAGGGCTGAAGTGGAAGGAAGCTACTTAGGGTAGACAGAGGTCAGGAAGGAACTGGCCTCGATGGAAGGGTGGGTAGAGCTGGGAATGGTTTAGAGAACCATGATTAAATGAGGAATGGGGGCAGGGCAGCTGCCCTGCCATCATTCTCATATATAATACACACAGGCACTTAGTGTGAGAGCTGGCAGGGAGAGTTCTGTTTAAAATGAGGGAACAATAAATTTTGGGTTGCTCTAAGGGGCCTGGAGACCTAGCCTGCCAGGGAAGCTTCCTGAAAGAGGTGAAAGATGGAGGAAACTGGGGGAAAGTATTGTGGACAAATCACTAGAATAGGAGGTAAACAAGAACTTTCCCTTCAACCCTTTGCTCTTTTTGTCCTCAGGAACACTGGAATCATGATCCCTTCGAAGCCTTCAAGGATGCCGAAGGGAACATTTTTGCTCGAGGTGCTCAGGACATGAAATGTGTTGGCATTCAGTGAGTCTCTGAATCCACATCCACTGGGAAGACTGGACACCACCATACCTCTCTCTCCCCACATGACCCCCCCCTCCTTTTCTGGGCTTTGATTGGGTCATAGAATCTGGGAATCAGAAGGGATCATTGAGACTCAACCTACCTACACAGGCGCTTATCTGCTCGCATCCCTTCTAGCTGTCAGTCTTTGGTTTGAATGTCTAACATGTCCCCAAGCTCAGCTTGAGCCTCCATCTATAGGGACAGGAAACTCAAGGCTTGCCTGGGGAGACAGCTCCTTTCTTCTGCACAGGATAGTGCAAATTCTTAAGAGTTTCTCCTTATAATGGGTCAAGTCAACCTAAGTAAATATCTCCAGGCCCTGCCTTCCTGGCCAGCACAGGAAGAATCAGTCTGATCTGCCTTCCACAATTCGGTGCCTCTAATATTTGAAGACAGAGATAGCCTCTTCTGAGTCTTCTTCAGACTAATTAATTTTTTTTTTTTTTTTTTTTTGAAGCTGGGGTTAAGTGACTTGCCCAGGGTCACACAGCTAGGAAGTGTTAAGTGTCTGAGATCACATTTGAACTCGGGTCCTCCTGAATTCAGGGCTGGTGCTCTGTCCACTGCGCCACCCAGCTGCCCCTTCTTCAGACTAATTAAAAAAAAAAAGCTAGCATTTATATAGAACCTATGTGTCGGGCACTGTGTTAAGTGTTTTACAAATATAATCTCATCTGATTCTCACACAACCCTGAGAGATAGGTGCTATTATAATTCCCATTTTACAGTTGAAGAAACTGAGGCAGGCAAGTTAAATGTCTTACCAAGCATCACACAGTTAGTCTCTGAGGCTATATTTGAATTTGGGTCCTGTTGATGGGGCTTGTCCAGAACATAAATTGAACTGTCCCCTCTCCAGTACTCTTAATGCTGTCTAGGAGAGCATGAGCTTTTGCCAACTGCCATGTCCCATTGCTGACACTGGATGAACTTGCTTCTGCTACCTGCTGGTAATTGATGGTACCTTTTAGTTTGTCTTCAATCTATCTGGTGCCGGTCAACATTTTACTAAGGAATTGTGTGAAAGCAAAGGTGGTGTGATTCTCAGATCTGCAGATGACAGAAAGTTAATATGCTGGAGGACAAAATTAAGTTCAAAAGATACAATTTAATAGAAGGCAAATGCAAAATCCTACCTGGACTAAAAGCAAACCAACTGTAAAAGTATAGGACGGGAAATCGTCCCTGTTTTCAAGTAGCTTACAGTAGTTGGGGTTTTGGCAGACCAAAAGCTCACAGTGTACAGGTGGAGGGAGATGATAGCACCTAGTCAGTTCTCTTCCCCACTCAGACTGAATTTATAAGTCAGTCAGTAAACATTTATTAAATATCTTCTCTATGTGCTGGACACAGGGAGACCAAAAAAGGCAATGACAATCACAATCTAGCAGGCCCCACATTTTAGGGAGGGCCTGACCAGAGAAAGGTGACCCCCCCCCCCCCCCATAGCAAGTCACAAGATTAGAGGCTGAAGGAATTAGTATCATTTAGTCTGGCCAAGAAAAGACTTGGCAAAATAAGGTCCTCGGGGTTGCCGATGTGATTGGCACATAGTAGGCCCTTCACATTTGTGGTTGGGTTGTTGCTTGAGGTGGGAGCTGTCTAGTATCTGAGGGGCTGTCACTGAAAGTCACAAGACTGGTTCTGCTATTACCAAGAGGCCAGAATTGGGAGCTCTGGGTAGAAGATCAAAGAGGTAGATGTCCTTTTGATAAAAGGGCAGCTGCCCCCAAGTGGAATAGGCTGCTTCACAAATTACTGGGTTTCTCATTGATGGCCATTTTGGGTGGAGGCTGGGAGAAGCTTTAGGATGTTAAAAGAACTAGATCTTCTGAGAGGTCCTTCCCTGAAAACCTGAAATTCTTTTTTTTTTTTTTTTTTTTTAATGCTTTTTATTTACAAAAAAAATATGCATGGATAATTTTTCAGCAATGACCCTTGCAAAACCTTGTGCTCCTAATTTTCCCCTCCTTTCCCTCCATCTCCTCCCCCAGATGGCAAGTAGATCAATGCATGTTAAATGTTAAAATATATGTTAAATCCAATATATGCACACATATTTATAGTTATCTTTCTGCACAAGAAAAATCAGATCAATAAGGAAAAAAAACTGAGAAAAAAACAAAACACAAGCAACATCAATAGAAAGAGTGAAAATGCTATGTTGTGGTCCACCCTCAGTTCCCACAGATCTCTCTGGGAAAACCTGGGATTCTTGATTCTTGGGGGGTTGGCTGTGGGACTTTGGACCTTAGGTTATCTGGACTCCATACCTGCCTCACCCTTGAATGGACTCTGTGACTCAGTCTCACCCTTGTCCTTCCAGGTACCTGGAGGCTGTTCGGAGGCTAAAAGCAGAAGGGAAGTCCTTTCCCAGGACCATTCACCTAACATTTGTCCCAGGTATGGCTCTTGGGAGTTGGCAGTAAGGGAGTGGCCTAGTGCCAGGGGCCCGCCGGGGTCTCCATCCTTGCTGTGGCAAAATGGGCTCCTCCTGCCCAGTGTGTGTGTGTCTGTTTCTTTGTTTCACGGGACTTCTGTTGCCCGTTCAGATGAGGAGGTTGGAGGACACAAGGGCATGGAGCTGTTCGTGAAAAGGCCTGAGTTTCAGGCTCTAAGAGCTGGCTTTGCCCTTGATGAAGGTGAGTCTCATACGGGTTGAGGGTGGGCATCTGAGTGGCCTGGGTCTGGGCCCGGGACAGACTCCCTCTTGACATTCCACTTCCCATTGTGTAGGCTTGGCTAGCCCTACAGAAACCTTCACGGTCTTCTACAGCGAACGGAGCCCCTGGTGTGAGTAGAGCCCTTCCCCGGTGCTGGTGAAGTTGGGGGAGCTCAGGTCCAGGTGGAGACATGCCCTTCCCTAGGGGATCCCTTATCCCTTTAGGGGAAGACTAATAAGCCCTGGCCCTCTGGGCCCCTTCTGCCCACCAGGGCTGCAAGTCACCAGCTCCGGGAACCCAGGCCACGGCTCGCGTTTCATTGAGAATACGGCAGCAGAGAAGCTGGTGAGTTGAGTGGATTGGGAGCTGGAGGAGGGGTCGGGGCTGTCAGGGGAGCACCCTGGCTGATCCCCCTTTTCCCCCCTGGGGGGGCTCTACAGCATAAGGTGGTCACCTCCGTGCTGAAGTTCCGAAAGCAGGAGCAGCAGCGGTGAGAGCTTCCCCTTCTTCCCTCCCAGTTTCTGCCCCGGACCGGCCTCCCCCACCTCCTCTTCGCCTGGGCCCTTGGGTAGGGGACGTGGGAAAGGGCTGGGATTGAGCATTCTCCTTTCCTCAGGCTCCAATCAAACCCCAGCCTGGCCCTGGGGGCTGTGACCTCTGTGAACCTGACCATCCTGCAGGGAGGAGTTGCCTTCAACGTGGTGCCGGCCACCATGAGCGCTAGCTTTGACTTCCGAGTTGCTCCAGATGTGGACCTCAAGGTGCGGGGGCTGGGAGGACCTTGCCAGGGTTCCGCCGCCCTGACTTACAGCTCGCCCCCACTTCCCAAGGTCCTGGATAATTCTGCCTCCCGGCTTGGGGCTCAAAGCCCGCCCTAGAACTCGCTGGCTACCATGACTAGGCCCTCCCATGGGAGCTGGCCCCCCGGCCTTCTTCTGACCCACCATTGAGGATGGCAGTTCTGGCTTTATGTGGATCTCAGGTGGCTCCTAGAGAGCACTAGAGAAATGGGGGCTGGTGTTGTTGCCCCTCTGGGACTCCCCCTCCTCTGGCCCTCCACTTGACAGCCTTGGTTCTGGGACTCAGAGTCAGGGCCGGGGCGCTACCTCCTCCCTCTGCTTGTGTCTCCTAGGCCTTTGAGGAGCAGATTCAGGGCTGGTGCCAGGAGGCTGGGGAAGGGGTCACCTACAAGTTTCACCAGGTACGTGCCCCCCCCCCCCAGGGAGCCTTTTTACTGTTTCACAATTGGAGCAGGGAAGTAGTCCCAGGCATGCTCCCATATTTACGGGGGCGGTTTGTGGATGTTTGTGACCGGAGCTTGGGGGGGGTCATTTCTCTGAAACAGGGATTGGGGATGGACTTTCTCTGATCCTTGCTTTATCTGCTCCCCACCCCAGAAATGGACAGAGCCCCGAATTACAGCCACAGATGACTCCAACCCGTGGTGGGCTGAGTTCAGCAGAGTCTGTAGGGAGATGTAAGTAAGACCCGACACCAGTCCCCTGCCGTCCTTCCCTCCTCCCTTTGATGTGGGCGGTTGGTGGGAGGCCCCTTCCCCACTGGTAAAGACCTTCGTGTCTCCCCTGCCAGGAATCTCAGTGTGAAGCCTGAGATCTTCCCGGCTGCTACCGACAGCCGGTACCTCCGAGCCGTGAGTCTCTCTTGCTTTGGGATGGGGTGGTGGGAGGCAGCTGGCTGGTGTGCGGATTGGGACGGGCAGAGAGCACAAGGGGGAGGAGGGTGATCCTGCCCTGATGCATCCACATGCTTGCAGGCAGGGGTCCCAGCGCTGGGCTTCTCCCCGATGAACCACACCCCAGTCCTGCTGCACGACCACAACGAGTTCCTGAACGAAGCCGTGTTCCTTCGGGGCATTGACATCTATGCCCGTCTGCTGCCTGCCCTGGCCAGTGTGCCGGCCCTGCCCAACGAGTGCTAACAGCAGCAACTACCCGCAGCCTCCAGCCCCTCCTAGTGCCTTCCCCTTCCCTCTGCTTGGGCCTGGGGGCTTCCCCTTAACTCCCCCTTAGGAACCAATGCCAAAGACTCAGACCTCCAATAAAGCCTCGTTTTGGTGCTGAGCTGTCCTGTCTCCCCTCTCCACCAGCACACTTCACTCCTCCTCGCACCGAGCAGCCGCCCTGCTAGGTTCTGCGGGGGGAGAAAAGGGGTGGCAAGAAGAGGGGCACAAGGCTGGGCCCGGAGGGCCTGATGTCCGGTCCCGCTCCTGCCACCGATGGAAGAGTGATGCCATTTGCTTGTCCGGCTGCCTTTACAGATGAGGAGACTGAGACAGAGAGGGCTCATTAAGGGACTTGCCCAAAGTCGTGCCCTACTGCTCGTCTGAGAGCAGCTCTGCACTTGGCACTACCCACTGGCCCTGCCCCGGCATGTGAGGTGCATGGTTTACTCCAGCTTAGGGCAAGCTGTGGGAGGGGGTAGAGAAGTGCTAACAAGTCAGGCAGAATGGGGCTGAGGTACAAGGAGATCAAACAGCGCGTTCCGTTGGTCTGTTGGGAAACCCCTCAGGGAAGACAGGCTCCGCACTAATACCTGCTCTCCATCCAACCATTCTGGGAAAATATTTGGGACTTGTAGCAAACAGTTTAGTTGCTCCAGAGATATCACTACCGGGCATTAACACCAAGGAGGTCAGTGGCTGAAGAAAAACTCAGAAAAACAAAAGTACTTGCAGTGGCTATTTCTTTGTAGTAGCAAAGGGCTAAAATGACAGTGGATGCCCACTGATGAGAGAATAATCGAACATATTCTTGTTCACTGTAATTAACATTTGTCATAAGAAATAACAACTGTCAAAGATTCAAAGACTATTCGCAAATAAAAGTCATATAAAAACGACAGATATCAAGAAGTTTCTTTTAAAAAGATTCAGAGAGATTTGTTTGAAGTGATACGGAGTAAACCTGGAACCGGGAGAGCTATTTAATAAGTAGAAATAGCTAACACTTATACAGTGCATCAGGCACCGAGCTAAGGAGCTAAGCATTTTACAGTGACTGATCCTTACAACAAACAACCCAGCAAAGTAGGTGCCATTCCTTTTATAGGTGGTGACTGAGGCACACGGGTGAGGTGATTTGCTCAGGGCCACAACTAGTGAGTTATGATCACATTGGAACTAGGGTCCTTCTGACTGCAGTCCTAGGCTAGCCACTGCACCACCTAGTTGTCCTAATTACTTATGAATACATACAATGACCATGGAAATGTGAAGAGAAACACTGAGACTTTAGGGCTTGGTGAAGCATATTTTCCACTTCTAGGCAAAGAGGTGTTAGACTTCAGGTATGAAATGAGACATTTACAAACCCAGCCAGTCGACTGGAGTTTTTTTGTTTGGCTGTTTTGGGTTTTTTAAAAAGGGGATTCTGTGGGACGGATGGTCCTTTCACAGTGAGTCAAGTTGGAAAAACGCATCAGTGAAATTATTTCCATAAAGTGCCTTGAAGATGTAGGCCAAAAAGGACTACACGGTGTCTAAGTGGAAGCCCCTTAGAAAACAGAGGGATCAGAAAATTACATAAAGTGGCATTTGAAGTGTTTTAAATGATAGAAGTCCCAAGTCAGGTATGGAGGGCTGGGTCTGAGGGGAAAGATTCTCTTCTAGTGCAGAACTGGAATACAAAGGAATGAACTTAGACATGCATAGAGGAGCTCACTGGTGCTCCTGGAGAGGTGGGATGCCTTGAAGAGAAGAGTTGGGCTTTGCATAGGGAGCAGAAAAGCACTCCAGATGAGCCTGGGGAAAAAATGCTTTGGCACAGGGATGCTCACAATATGTTGGAATCTCAGTGTATGTTCCCTGTGGGCAGGGGAAGGCATTGGGACCTTTTGAGCATTTTCCACCTTTTGGCAGAGATCCTGCTCTTTGGGATGCTTGATTAGAGTCTGTCCTAACTCCAGCTTTCTGATGCTGCTACAGGGAGATTGGAGTTGGGAGACTGAATGCTGCCTCTGACTTTGGGCAAGAACATGTCAAGTACCTCTGGTTAGGAGCCCCTGCTCTTACTTGCAAAATATGAATCACGAACTTTTAAGCACTTACCTTCCGAGATGATGGTGGTGATACGTTGTACACTGTGGAAATGTAAATTAAGAAAGGAAATAAAACATCTTGTTACAGTCATGCTACAGATAATACCCATTGGGATTTACGCATTAAGGGAGAGATGTCCATGTGGTCTCTTTTTTCCACCTCCTGTTTGTTCCACTGGCACTTTTGTACCCCGTGCCTGCATGCAGCCCCTGCACACTTCCCCCCTCTACAAATCCTATTTTTCTCAAGACTCATCTCAGGGACCCCATCCGTGCCCAATGGCATGCAGCTACATCTGTTAATCTCCCCAACTTACTTGTATGTGTTTGCTGTGTACTCAGAATACAAGCTTCTGGAGGAGTGGTCATATTTAGGCCTGGCTCAGTACCTAGTACATAATAAATGCTTGTGAATTGTCCTCAAAGAGTAAGGAGGGTAATATTACCTGGAACCTGTGATTCCCTATCACCCCTCCAAACTAATATAAAACAAATCTTTCCACAAGATCTTGAAATGCTAGAGACCTTGGAGTCTGAATGTTTCAATGAATTCCAGGGAACCTTAAACCCCTGGAAGGCAGATGCTGCAGTTGGTTGCATTGGCCCAAAGGGTCAAACCACCAAAAGCTGGGTCCAGTAAATGCAGGAAAAGCCCCACCAAATTTTCATTTTAAGGAGACATCAGTGTGTGTGACCTGGGAGTCTCCAAGGCAAGGCTGTGAGGCACTGAGTTCAGAGCCCAGGGAGAGGGGTGAAGCCTAGAGACAAATCCAAGGAGCATCCTCAAAGGGGAGAAGAAGCAGATCCTGCTTCTTTAGGAACCCCTGACACAGGAGTGAAAAATTATGTATGAATCGACATGCATCAGGGGAACAGCTCAAAGTGGCCTAGTCCAAACTCTGTCCTCATCCAGAGGGAAGTCTGAGAGCTCAGTCAGAGTGCCGAAGAACCTAAGTAGGGTTGAAGCAGCTCAGAGACAAAACAAAATCCAGCTTGGATTAATGGTTTCCAACATAGGGGAGCTTAGATTCCCAGGAGGCAGCCGTATTCAAGGACACCATCATCCACAGCCCATACCCCCAATCCCAGCATGCAAATTGCTAAGGGTCTCTCAGAGAAAATGACCAGCTTTCTGGGGTTGTTGAAAATTTTCTTTCCCCAGATCTCTTTGATTTTTAGTCCAGCAGTAGTATAGATGTTACCATTCCTGATTCAAAGCTTCCCAAACTGATGGGGTCCAAGGTTTGGGGCTAGAGAAAAGTCACCAAATTCTATTATGTAACTCAAAAATAGTGATTTCTGAGTCTACCTACTTATCTAGAACTAGAACTGCAGGACTAACATCTTGGACAAGTAGTCTTTTTAAAAATTCCATGACCAAAGAGCGAAGGCAGGTATCATGCTTTTAAATGCGAGAAACAAGGTTTTGGTGACTTATGAGTTAATGATAATGTTCAAGAACAGAACATGTTCTTTAGAGCTCCCCAGGGACCTGCAGAATACCGGATATTGGATGCAGGGTGGTACACAGCTACACTCTTTGCTTGCTGCCTACCCTTTCCTGGAAGCAGAATGTGGAATTGTATGGTCCCAACAACCCCTTTGAGGGATGAGGTGAAGGGAACTATGGCCTTCAAAGTATTCTAGCTGAAATTCTGATGGCTTTGGATCATATGTGGGATGACCTTGATGGGTCAGTCTATAACGCCAATGAAGATGAGGACATGGAGGCCCAGAATGGGGTGTGTGTATGGACAACAGGTACAGATGTGGTCACTTAAGGTAATAGAGAGCACAAAGTCCCTGGGCTCCAAACTCCATGCCCTTCCCACTAAGTTTTCTGTTGGCAGCCTGAATCTGCATTCTCCTCAGAATGGCTTCTTAGATTTTTACCAAGAACTATAATTTAGGAACTTTGAAGGTTTTCACCCAGTCCAATCCCCTCACATTTTACAGAAATTCAGGCTAAAGAGATTGAGATCTGCTTCAAGCAAACAGTAAAGTAGCAGAGCCAAAGAGACACCTTTTGCCAAAGACCTTTAAATGCAGGGGCCCCAATCTCATTTGAAACTGTTTCACAATTACTATGAGCCTATGTTTCCTCACTACAAATTGCTGATAATGTATTACCTCCTTTAAAAGACTGAGTGCTCTGAGAACCCCAGAATGCTGAGTGAAGGGTCCTCAGCTGGGCTTGCAGCACCCCCCATTCCACTCCTAGATTCGACAACAGAAAGACTACTAATTCTTATGACTCACCATTTCTTTTATTTGTACAAAATAGTGAATAATCATACCCTGGCTAGGAAAAAAACGGTGGCTTAAGTTTTAAACAAGTCCTCCTGTCCTGAAGCATCTATTATTTTGAAGGCTTGGGACCAGAAGCTTTAGCCCCAGCATCTTTGGGTTTGGACTCGGCAGGCTTAGCAGCCTTGGAATCACTGGGCTTTGTGGCCTTAGAACCAGACTTGGCTGCCTTGGGATCGGGTTTGGCGACCTTGGTGTCAGACTTGGTGACTTTGGGGCCAGGTTTGGTAGCCTTGGGATCAGACTTGGTGACCTTGGCGCCAGACTTGGTGACCTTAGGATCAGTGGGCTTGGCGGTCTTGGGGTCAGTGGGCTTAGCGGGCTTTGCAGCCTTGGGATCGGTGGGCTTGGCGATCTTGGGGTCAGTGGTTCTGGCAACCTTAGAGTCGGGCTTTGTGATCTTGGAGCCTGGGCGTTTGATGCCAACTCTAGGGGCTGGACGCTTGGTGGCCATCTTGTGGCCAGCACGGCGGGCGGTGGCCTTGGAAATCTTGGGCCTGAGGAGCTTGGCCTTGGAAGCCTTGGTACTCAGAGCCTTGATGGCCTCTGCTCGGGCCTTGATGGCTTTGGCGTTGTTGGCCTGCATCTTCTTCAGCCCCTTATTGTTGTGTTTCTTGGCAAAGCGCATGTTTCTCAGAAACTTGGGGTCAACCTGCAAGACAAAGAATGCACAGCAATGTCTTTACAACTTTGCCCTGAGCAGAGGGACCACCTCATCCTGGGCCCTGGCCCTCTCCTCTCCACATCTGACTGCCCCACCAGCCGCCATCAATTCAACAACCACTTCCACACATTTGACCTAGGTCTAGTCACTCTCTGGAGCTCCAGCACCACACCTTCCCTGGCTTTCTGGACATCTCCAAGAGCACCACACTTCCCAAAGCAGCACTCAGCCTCTACAACTGTCCTGTTGCTGTCAAGGTACCACAGGTGTCCAGTTTTCAGGCCGGTAATCTAGAAGGAGAGTAGCTTCCATGTGGGATTAAATCCCCGCATATCCAGGTGTGACCAGAACAGACTGATGGTTATCTGTTGCATGTAGGCACTTTTCCTCATAGTCCCCAGCCCAGTTCAGACTTCTATCCTTGCTGCTCTTTTTAATCAAAAGGCAACAAACTTCTAGCAGGTCTGCTGCTTGTAGTAGCTGTCAGTGATGTGACCCCAGGATTTATCAAGTCTTATATTTGGCATTTAAATCCCTGAATCTGTCTTAATCTTCTTTTGGCAAGTAAAACATTCATCTGTCCCCTTTCTACCTCTCTGCTATTCTTATGCTTATTGTTTCTTCCATGTCTCTCTATACTCCCAGCCAGAATGTTCTTCCTCTCCTCTGCCTCTTAACTTTCCCTTCCTATTTTTTAGGGTTCAGTTCAAATCTCCCCAGCTCACTTTCAATTTATCCTGTATACAGATTGTTTGCAGGCTGTTTCTCTCGAGTGAGCTTCTTGAAGATAGCGACTACCTTTCACCCCAATGCTAAGCATGGTGCCTGGCATACAGCAGATATTATAAGAGATGTATTGCCTAGTAGCTTCCCTTCCAGGAGACTACCCTCTCCCTATTCTGTACACACATATTTAAAATATTTCCATCTATTCCTATCCCTAGCCAGAGAACTTGAGATCTCTGGGAGGCAGTAGTATCCCCAGTGCTTTGCACAGAATAAGCGTTTATTTATGGAGTCTTGAGAACCTAAAATCCAGTCCAGGTCTGCAACTACTATGCACTTTCCTACCTACAAAATGAAGGAGTTAAACGATACCAAAAACAATTTCATCAAACTGATAAAAAAAAAAAAATGTTACTGGAGGAAATAGAATGGCTGATTAAAGGAATAGTACACAATATACAGAAACAAATGAGTGCAATAATGTAGTATTTGGTAACTGCAAAGATGCCAGCTATCGGGCAAGAATTTACTATTTGATAAAAACTGCTGGGAAACTAGAAAGTAGTCTGGCCAAAACTAGGCGCTGACCAACATACCACATGCCAAAATAAGCTCAAAATGATCACATATCAAAGAGAATTGATAGCTACCATAAGCAAGTCATAGAAGCACAGGGGAAAATACTTATCAGATCTACGGAAAGGGGAAGAGTAAATGACTAGAGATAGGTTCCCAGGGGGTAAAATGGATAATTTTGACTATAAAATTAACATTTTTATATAAACCAGAACCAATTAAATCAAAATGGTCTTATTTTTAACATATATAGGTAAATCAGTTACATTTATAAAATAAGATCCATTTCCCAATTGATAAATGGCCAAAGCATGTGAACAGGCAGTTTTATAAGCCAACAAAAATGTTTTAAAGCACAATAGAGAAATCCGATGGCTGAGACAGAAAAGTGAGAAATGCTAGAAGGGAGGTGCCTGCTGATCCAATTATTTTAGACAACAACGCTATAAAATGTTTTGACCCAGCAATCTTATTAGGTTTATAACCCACAGAGATCAAAGAAAAACACTATCATGCTATAAGAAAAAATGAAGGGGATGGTCTCAAAAACTTGTAACAACTGATGCAAAATGAAGGATGAAGGAAGCACAAACGGGAGAAGATACTACATAATAACACTAACACTGTAATCCGGGGCCTAGGAGTCATTCTGACCAATCCAACTCCAAAGGATTCAAAATGAAAAAATGCTACCTACTTGCAGGCAGAAAATCTGGTGGCCTCAAGAGTGCAGATCGAAGCCTATTTTTTCCTTCTAAAACATGCTGGCAGAGAAATGCTTTACATAACTTTCCTGAACACAAGGGACAGTAAGCTAAATGACTGCTATCCAAAGGTGGCGACAAAGTTTGGCCTTTACGTAACTGTGAGGGGTAAATAATTTGTTAAAGTTCTCAGTCACCAAGAAATTTAAAAATTACCTTGGGAGAAATCGTTAAGATTCAACTAGTTAGCTAGTCTGTGTTTTTTGCCTCCTACTGGACTATGTGGGATTCCTGAGGGCCGGGGCCAGATCTTGGAGCACATCTCCACTACCAGCTCGCACAGAACGCAACCGCCCGATGACTGATGAGTGGTTAAAAGATTAACAGCCGCTGTTCAAGGACTGAATGTAGCTCATGTGACCCCTAGTTAACAAGCCCCAATGGTACCAGACCTGGCTAGTTACACATTGAACCATATTCTGAGAACTAGAAGTGCCGCCTTCTATTTAGTTCAAACTTTTGTGCAGCCCTACCCCGTGCGGGGGCCTCTGCCAAATTCTTGGATAAAAACCACCGTGCCTTTCGGTGTCATAGCCTGGTGCGTGAGCAGCCCCTCCCCATAGTTGGCCCGCGTGGGGGTGGCCGCATGGAGCACCAGCGAACCGTATTGGCAGAATATGTAACACTCACCCCTTTCAGAGACTCATATCTCTGGGATCTAGGTTTCTTGATGCCATTTCTGTGCCATTTTCTTGCTACAGACAAAAAAGGAAAAAAAATCCAAATCAGTCCGTTTGATTTTACACAACAAACAACTGGCACGATGTGCAACATTTAGGCGTTATTTTCCTCACTGCTGTAAGTGGCACAGTCACTCTCCCTCGCTGAAAGATAGGAAAAGGCTGGCAGCTTGTCCGGATCTTAGAAGCCGGCACGCGGTTAACCAGGGCTCTCCCCTCCCCCCGGGGGAGAACTTACATTGATTGTGGGTGGTGTGGTTCTTGGACTTGGCCATCTCTGCACCTGGAGGGGAGAAACCCGAGGATCAGGATCGCAGAGCTAAACATCCCTCGTGGCTCTGTGGCCCTGGTCTTAAGGATGCCGCTTTCCGGGTCCGAAGCTGGATCTGAACCCGAGCCCGGGCCCAGCGAGTGCTCATTAACCCTGGCCGGTGGCCAATGCGCCGCTTCGGCCAGGCCTCCCATGTAATGAGATGGAAGGGGAGTCCTCCCATTAGGGCTCGTTCCGGGCTCGCCGCGGCCGTTCCTCGTGGGACAAGCTAACCGAGGCCTCAGGTCTCGGAGAAGCCTGCAACGGCTCCCACGGAGAGGACTCGGCGCCGGGAGACGCAGGGCTGGCCCCCTCTCCCGCCTGCTGCGGAGACTCCCGTGGCGGCCCCGAGATTACCCCAAACTTCGCGCGGGGCCCACCCGATCTGCGCCTCTCCTTTCCCCCGCCGCGAACTCCCTCACCCCGGCCCAGGCCTCTCAGCCGCCCCCGACTCTCCCGGGCTCAGCTCTGGCCTGCCCCCTGCCCGCCGGTCCCACCCGGCCCGACCCCCCGGCTCAGAATTCCTCTATTATCCTCCGAACTATTCGTTCGGCCCCCCATGTCCCATCCGGGCCACGGATGGCGCCGGATGCGACCCCCATAGCCTCTCACCGCAGCCTGCGCCAACAGGCACTCCACCGACCGGAAGAGGCCCAAAGCGAGAGAGAGAAAGAAGGAAGGAGCGCGGGGCAGTGTGGGAAATAAGGGCCGCGTGGGCGGAAAATCCTACAAGAAAACCTTCCCCCCGGAGTCCTAAGCCTCAAGAAGAAACGTTCCGGGAAGAAAAGGTCCGGACCCTGCTCTTCCGCTGGGGACCGAGTTGAACCGTGCCCTCGGAAGTGCCCGGAAGCCAACCCCGCCCGTGGCCCCCGCTGTTTCCTGTTTTCCTAGTAAAATGGGTCCGTTGTAAAGGGCGCACACGACCCTCCTCTGGGCCCGAACCTCCGGCGGTGATCGACACTCCCCAGTTGGGTGACCCTGCGCGACGCCTAAATCTCCCCAGCCCGTTTCCCCAACTGTAAAATGGGCGTAGGAAGGAATCGGCCCGGCCGGCCACTTTTCAGTTTAAACGCTCCAGCCCAGCTGGATCTGTTTCCCCCGCGGTTAAACCTGTTAAATGTCGGATTGGATTAATTACCCCAGAGGCCCCTCCCGGCTTTGTTAGGCCCTGTTTGGAAGGCAGGTCTAGAACCCGGATGCTCAAGCTCCTCGCCAGTGTCTGCCTCAGTTTACTCATCTGTAAAATGGGTACATAATAACAATAATAATTATTATGATATACCTTGCGTTCCCAGTTGTGACGTTCTAGGGTGTGTCTGACTGGCTGTAACTGACATGGGCTTTTTAAACTTAGCCACTCTAGACCCTTTTTTCACGGAGAAATTTCTATGCTGCTTTGTGTAGAGGGATGCAAAATGGGGCACACAAACCAAATGGTTCCTGATAACAAATCACCATTTTGGGAAGCCCGCATTCCGCTGGAGACCCCACGTGGGGTCACGTGTTTAACAACTAAAGGGCTGGCGTGTGGGTCCAGAGGCTCCTCCCGCCTTGGGCCGCCCGCCTTTAGAAACCTGTGCAGACCACATGACTTCTAGACCGCCAAAGCAGGGCCCTCACGGGAGAAGGCTGGTATTCCCTCCTTCGCCGGTCTGTGATAAAATGTCTTTCCACCAGCAATTTTTCTCTGGTCCCTGCTTCTTGCACTGGCTCCATTCCCCACAGATATCCTGCATCCGTTCTGTCTCTGGTCTCCGTCCAAACTTTTTTTTTTTTTCTGAGGCTGGGGTTAAGTGACTTGCCCAGGGTCACACAACTAGGAAGTGTTCAGTGTCTGAGACCAGATTTGACCTCCGGTCCTCCTGAATTCAGGCTGGAGCTCTATCCACTGCGCCCCCTAGCTGCCCCCTCTCTCCATCCTTTTGAGAAAGAAGAACTCTTGTTTGCTTTGCTTCCTCCTGCCTGATGTTCAGTTCTCCTCCAGCAGATGGAGTCAGTCACTCTTCTTCTCTGGGTACCAAAGCTTCAGCATCACCACCTTTGGGGTCTCTGGAGCATCAAATGCTTCCAGCCTATTTAAATTTTCAACTGTTTTTAATTAGTGATTGTACAATTGGTAATTCAGAAGTTTCAGTTGGTCGAGAAAACATTTCTTCCTTTGTCAAATCAAGCAAATCTGTTTTTCACTTTAAGAAAGTTTCAGTGCATTAAACCCGGATTGCTCCTGGTGAATCCATAGGTGTTTAGTGCATTGTCCCTCAAAACCTAGGCTGTATACCTCCCAGCCGTGCCGTCTGATCCCATGGAATCTCTAAGAATTTGGAAAGGCAGGCTCAGAACCAGGAAAACATTGTACAAAGCAACAGAAGGATGATGCGATGATCAATTGTAATAGATTTGGTTCGGTGATCCAAGGCAATCCCAATTAAACTTTGGATGGAAAACGCCAACCTAGAACTATGAAGTCTGAATGTATACTGAATTCATACTATTTTCATTTTTTTTCCTGTTTTTTTTTCCCTCATGGTTTTTCCCCTTTTGCTCTGATTTGTTTCTCCCAAATTGACTCATTTGGGAAAAGGTGAAAAATAAATGTAAATGTATAACCTAAAAAAAGAATTTGGAGAGGCACGTTGGTTTCCAGCCTTTCTCCAGGCCAGCTGTACAACTTATTTGGAACTGCTTCTTTGGAAATCTCCAAAATGGAGGAGAGAGAAATAGAACTCAAAAATGTCACTGGCTACTGCTAGTGCAGGGACCTACGACTCAGAGAGAGAAAGAAAAGTCCTCAGTATCTATGTATAGATACAGGCATGTTATTAAAATATTTAGAGACTTCCTTTTTATGAAATAAAGTTCAAATTCCTCTCCTAGGCATTTAAGGCCTTTAGTCTAGCACCACAATTAGTTATATAAGTACCACAGTGTCTTTCCAACTTGATATATTCTAAATTTTAACTTTTAAAATTCATTTTTATATTCAGGTCCCTATCCTTTCCCACTGTCCCCCTTGAGAAAGTAAGAAAAACAAAATCCATTAAAAATATCTAGAGTCAAGCTAACAGTTTCTCACATTGGCCACGTACATACACATGTCCCACGATGATCAACATGAAACTCTGGGCTGATGAAACCAAACACACATACACACACATATGGGTATTTACGTACCTTAATTTGCAGTTTTAGTCCATTATCTATCTCTATCAGAAACACATTTCACTATGAGTCCTTCGGAAGTGTGGTTCGTCATTGATTAGAGTCCTTTAATCTTTCAAAATGGTTTGTCTTTACAGTATTGTTATCATAAGAATCATTTTCCTGGTTCCATTCACTTCATTTTGCATCAGTTCATAAAAATCTTCCCTGGTTTTTTCATCATTTCCAATAGAACAATATTATTCTATCACATTCATATATAATATCACTGGCCTCAAGCCTGCAACACTCTCCCTTCCATCAAGTCCAAACTAACATTGCATTTTTAAAAAGGAAACCTTTACAGATCTCTCTTAATTCTAGTACCTTCCCTATGTTTATTTTAAATTTATTCTGGGTGAATGTCTGGAAGGGTTTTTTTGATACCTAGGTGTTTGCAGGTTGTCCATACCATTAGATTGAATTTGTTTAAAAAAAACATTTTTTTAAACCTTTCTTTATAGTTAGTGTTTGAAATCCATGTGCTGTTTAAAGAAAAGCCTCTTTTGATATCTGTAAAAACAAAAGGCAAGATACCATCTAAAAAGCTCTCTCTTAATCTATTATCCACTGTTCCAATGGGATCTGGTGGGGCATAGAGAGACAGACTAGGTATTAGGAGCTGTGGATTCTATTTCTGGGTCTGTTGTTCAATGTGTAAATCAGTTGAGTAAATCTGCCTCTTTTATTATGCCATCTTGATTCCTCCTCTCTAGCCTCAATTTTCCCATTACAAAGTTGGACTTTCAGCTCCAGCATGATATTATTTGAATACAATTCCCCAGTCCAGTGCACAGTTCAACTGAGCTGTGGTTCTCTGATTCTGATAGAATTGCCCAGGCAAACTCATCTGAGAAAGAAGATGGCATAGAACCTATCTTCAAAGGTACTCATCTGAGGGGCAACAATTCTTGTTCTTAGGGACTCCATACTCTGAAAAGGTTGAAGAGGCTTTGTTACAAGATCATAGATTTATAAGTGGCTTTATTTTATTTTTAGTAAAGCTGTTTAGTTTTCAAAACATATGTGTGGATAATTCTTCAACATTAGCCCTTGCAAATTCTT
This sequence comes from Sminthopsis crassicaudata, assembly GCF_048593235.1. NCBI lineage: Eukaryota > Metazoa > Chordata > Mammalia > Dasyuromorphia > Dasyuridae > Sminthopsis > Sminthopsis crassicaudata. The sequence goes on from NC_133617.1 coordinate 673,537,734, forward strand.
GTGTTCCAATTTTCCCTCCTTTCCCCCACTCTCTTCCCTAGATGGCAAGTAATCCAATATATGTTAAACAAAGTAGAAATAACATGAGATGAACCAAATAAGTTCCAATTGTTCAGTAATGAAGAGAACTAGCTACACCCAGCAAAAGAACTATGGGAAATGAGTGTGGACCACAACATAACATTTCTACTCCTGTTATTGTCCTCTTGCATTTTTGTTTCCCTTCTCAGGTTATTTTTACCTTATTTCTAAATCTAATTTTTCTTGTGCAGCAAGATAACCGTATAAATATGTATACATATATTGTATTTAACATATACTTTAACATATTTAATGTGTATTGATCTACCTAATATCTAGGGGAGGGAGTAGAGGAAAGGAGGGGAGATTTGAAATAGAAGGGTCAACAGAGGACAAGGGTCAATGCTGAAAAATTACCTGTGCATATGTCTTGTAAATAAAAAGCTAAAATAAAAAATATAGAAATATATGTTAAATCTAATGTATGCATACATATTTTTACAATTATCTTGCACAAGAAAAATCAAATCAATGGTAAAAAAAAAAAAAAAAAAGAAGCAAAATAAAATGCAAGGAAGCAACAACAAAAAGAGTGAAAATTCTTAGTTCCCATAATTCTGTCTCTGGATGTAGATGGCTCTCTTCATCCCTGAATAATTGGAACTGGTCTGAATCATCTCATTGTTGAAGAGAACCGCATTCATCAGAATTGATTGTCATATAGTCTGGTTGTTGCTGTGTTCAATGATCTCCTGGTTCTGCTCATTTCACTCAGCTCCGGTTCATGTAAGTCTGTCCAGGTCTCTCTGAAATCATCCTGTTGGTCATTTCTTACAGAACAATAATATTCCATTATAACTTATTCAGCCATTCTCCACTGATGGGCATCCCATTCACTTTCCAGTTTCTCTCCACTACAAGGGCTGCCACAAACATTTTTGCACATGTGGGTCCCTTTCCCTTCTTTAAGATCGCTTTGTGATTCAAGCCCAATAAAAACACTGCTGGGTCAAAGGGTATGCACAGTTTGATAAGTTTTTGAGCCTAGTTCCAAATTTATAAGCAACTTATCAATTCCCCCAATTTACAGATTAGTGACTGGAGGCTAGTCAGTATCTGAAGGGAGATTCAGATTCTGCTCATGCTGCCTCCACGCCCCCTTATACTACCCATTTTACTACACTGCCTCTTCATTGAAAGGAATAAGGGATATACTGATGAATTTCAAAGTTGAGATCCAAAAAGATTTTGACAAGTGAAAGCATTGGGCTGAATCTAATAATGTGGAATTTAATAGAAATAAATGTAATCTTATTCGAATTCAAGAACAAGAGGAGGGAGACATAACTAGAAAGCAGTTTGAAGAAGGAAGGCAATCCCAAAGGCTCAATATAAGTGAGCAAATGCTAGCTAAGCATTTGCTGTGTACCCAGTACTGTGCCAAGCACTACAAATGTCACCTCATTTCATCCCCACAATAATCCTGGCAGGTAAATGCTGTTATTAGCCCAGTTTTACAGTTGAGGACACTAGGGCGAATAAGGGTTGGGTGACTTGCATAGCTGTACAGTTAGTGTTTGAGGTAGTGTTCCCTACATGTTTAACTCAGGGATTTTGGACTCCAATCTAGTCCAACTCTGCCATAGTTACCAGGAAAAAATGGTAGATCATATCTGGAATGTGTTTATAATTCTAGCTGTCACTTTAAGAAGTACAGTAGAAATCTGCAGAGTGTCCGGACAAAGCAATCAGAGTTATTAAGGGTCTTGAATCCATATCACATGAGGATTTTTGCCTTAAGAAGACAAGATTTAGGGACATCTGGCAGGGTTTAAGGGGTCAAGGGGAAATAATAGCTGTTTACAAATATTTGAAGGACTGATGAATAGAAATGGGATTATTTTGCTTCATTTTGTTTTTTGGGGTTTTTTGTTTGTTTTTTGCTAGGCAGAAATAATGGATTTGAAATAAAATAATTTAGGACTAATGTTAGGTAGTGAAAATGATCCCAAAGCGAAGTTTAAGTTCATTTAGGAGGAAGTGAATTCTCCCTGACCACCAGTCTGATATATTTTGTGTGGATTCTCTTGGGGAATGGTTTGGATTAAATAGTCACTGAAGATCTCTTCACCGCTAAGATTCCATGATTCCAATGAGTCCCCAGTCTGAGGAGACCCCAAGCTGAAAGTGGAAAGTAAGCCCTGTCCTGGGTCTGGTCCGTGGCAAGTAAGGAGATGGATTTCAGGAAAGGCCGGGCAGGGCCACGCAGACTGCTTTGCTCACTTGGTGGCACTGTTGGGCCAGGAATGGAGCCTCTCCCATCCACTCTCTTCAAGCCCAAGCGTCTAGCTCCTTTTGGTGTAGCTGTCTGACTTCTGGGTCCCTGGTCCCTCCGAATCTGTAGCAGTGGTCCCCTCTTCCTGGGTCAGGCTGTTCTTAAATCTGGCATTTTAGTGTTTTAATGAGGGCTTTGTGTCAGTATCTGCACAGAGTGAGCTTAAAAAATGCTCCCTTCTTCCCTCCTCTCCTTCTCTCTCTCTCCCTCCCTCCCTCTCTCCCTCCCTCCCTCTCTCTCCTTCTCTCTAAGCATCTCCCTCACCTTGTCTTGGCTTCCTCACTCCAGTCCTAGGGGAGTAAATAGTCAGCTAAATGGACACAGCCCCCTGCTCAAAGACCAGGGACTGGACATGAGGGACCTGTGTCCTCCATAACCTTCAGAGGTTGTTCAACTGTTCCAGTCCTGTCTGACTCTTCACGACCCCATATGGGGTTTTCCTGGCAAGGATAGGGGAATGGTTTCCTTCTCTCTCTCCATTTTCTTCTTTAGTTCATTCCACAGATGAGAAAACTGAAGTACACATGGTTAAGTGGCTTGCCCATAAGTGTTTGAGATTTGATCTGAACTCTTGAAGATGAGTGTTCCTAACTCCAGGTCTGATACTGAATTCACCTTCTCACTTTGAGCTTCCCTTTCCCTCTGTGTTTAATAAAGGTTTGAACTGCAGTCCTTTAGTATAGGGTTGGGGTTTAGGAGAGAGATAAATACTAGCTCTTAATCCCTTTCTCCTCTTCCCCCCCCACAACATTTTTCCTTTACCTCACCTTGTTTTCTAGATTTCCTCACAAAAACTAAGAATGAGATTCAGCTGATCCAGCCATTCTAAAGAGCAATTTGGAACTATGCCCAAAAGGCTATAAAACTGTGCATATCCTTTGATTCCCCAGTGTATCTCAGATCATAAGAGAGAGGAAAGGACTTACATATGCAAAAATGTTTGCAAAAGTTCTTTTTGTAGTGGCAAGGAACTGGAAACTGAGTGGATGCCCATCAGTGGAGAAATGATTGAATAAGTTATGGTATATGAATATAATAGAATATTATTGTTTTGTAAGAAAGGCTGAAGAGGCTGATTTCAGAAAAGCCTGGAAAGACTTAATAATTAACTGATACTGAATGAAGTGAGCAGAACCAAGAGAACATTGCTCACAGTAACAAGATGATGTGATGATCAAGTATGAAAAACTTGGCTCTTCTCGGCAATGCAGTGATCCAAGATAATTCCAATAGACTTGGGATGGAAAATGCTATCTGCATCCAGTGAGAGAACTATGGAGACTAAATGTGGATCGAAGCATACTATTTTTCCTTTTGTGTTGTTGTTTTTTCTATCTCATGGTTTTTTCCCTTTTGTTCTGTTTTTTATTTCACAAAATGACTAATATGGAAAAATGTTTAAAATGATCATCCATATATAACCTATATCAGATTTCTTGCTCTCTTGGGGAAGGGAGAAAAAAATGGAATTCAAAATCTTAAAAAGTGAATGTTGAAAACTATCCTTACATGCAATTGGAAAAGTAAAATACTTTTGAATTAAAAAAAAGTTTTTAAAAAGAGTGAGATTCAGAAACAATACTTGAGGTTAAAGGTAATCTGAAGGGTGGAACACATTTTGTCCATTCTGAATAGGATTGGGGGAGGTAGTTTTTCCAATTATCTAAACCACATTAGTCTCTCTTCAAAGCCACATCCCCAGGAAGCCTTTTTGAACCCAGCCTAGTTGATAATGCCTTGAGTGCTCAGAGCCAAACTCTGGTCTCCAGGTTCATGGGAATATAAATCATTTAGCGTGTAGACTCCATGGCTAGGCTGGTTCCAGCCAGTACCTCCTGAACTCTAAAGATCCACCCAACTATAAAGTGTCCATCTAAAGTCTTGTGGGAAATGTAATGGTGGGATGAGGGAGAAGCATTGGGAAGGTAGATAGGACTGGGTCTAACAGACCTTAGTGGACTATCTTATTAGCCAAATTCCTGTATTCAGCCCTTAGGCAAGAAAGAACAAGTCTTTGAGATCAATTAATCATAAACAGGCATTCCTTAAACTCATTATGTGCAAAGTACTGTGCTAACTTCTGGTCCCATTGGTCTTTATCAGGTTAAATAAATCCATCCTAGGGAAAGGAAATTTAATCAGGTAAAGATAGTTGGGTTTTTTTTTCCCCTTCTGGGCCCACAAAACAATAGAAATCCTAAAAATAACAGGAAGATGAGATAGGATGTATTCGGAGACGGAAACACTGATAAAAAGAGAAAGAAACAGTTGAATCAGGATTAAATGCAACAATTGAAACACACCTTCAATGAGCCTTTAATGAGCACCTATGAAGTACAGGCAGATGTGTAACAAGCATTTATTCAGCACTTACTGTGTGCCAGATTCTGTGTTAAAGCTACAAATACAATTGAAAAGATAGTCCCTGCCATGAAATACCTTGTATTCTAATTAAAGAATACAACACCTAAAAAGGAGAATATGGGCCATTGTGGGAAAGTCTGGAGGGTCAAAAAGAAGCCCAACCAAAGAAAAGAGTATCCATAGGAGGTTTTTCTCAAATGGACACTCCAAGGACTCACTGAGTGGACAAAAAACTTGTCAAAGGAAGTTCTAGGGTGAGAAGGCATCTGAGTCATGGTGGTAAAGTCCAGAGAGCACATGGTCAGAAGATATAGAAGTGGAGATGACCAAGTTCCTGTTCTTTTGGAACTTATAATCGAAAGGGGCTGCCCAGGAGGAGCTCAGCATGCCCTTCCCCATTCCTCTCCTGCCTCCTAATACAGGTGTCAGTGCCTTGGGAGGTCAGCTTTGTGATCAGTGTGAGATCATCTGGACCTGGGTATTCATTTCCCTTGTCCCTTGATTACCACATTAAGATGGACTGATTGCTACCAGAGCGGTTCCTATCAGACCTAGTATGGAGCTAGATCCCTTAAGGTCCCTTCTAGCTCTAACTATGAATCCAAACCCTGAAAGACCTCTAGGCCTCTTGCGGTCCACTTGGAAAGGCTCTGAAACTTAGGAAAGGCTTCCAAAAGACAGGAGGGAGGCCCCTTTGGAGCCTTTCAGTTCTCATTCCAGGGGGAAGGAGCACCTTCAGGGGGCTGGTGGAGAGGGAGAGTGCTTTTCAGCACTGCCATCAGTCTGGGGAGAGGGATAACAGAGCTCTTAGAGCAGCCCTAAAGGATCAGTGGGCTGGAAATCAGGACTCAAATCAGGAATTATAGCGAGGTGTCAGTGATCATTGACTCTTAACAAATGAATTTTCTCTGTTTCCGAAATTGTCTCTATGTAAGCCTGGCTCATTTGTCTATGTAAAAAGAGGAAATTGGACCAGGTAATCCCTAGCAAAGGTTCTTTCCCATTCTAAACCTCAGATGATGTTGAGATGGATGTAAATAAAGAAGGAATAGCATTTGCATCAATTGAGATAAGTCCTTTTTAAAAAAATCTTCCCACTTTGACAGCACTTATAGCCTGTAAGTCTTAAGAAGCACAAGTAGTTTATGATCTAAAGAAAGAAGATGACACAGAAAAGGAAGCTAAAAAGGGTGGGGGAAAGGTTCCAGCTGGGGCCATGATGGGGTCCAGTTCGGAGAAAGAAAAGCTGATGGGAATTGAAGGCCCCTGCTATTCTGGGGACCCTCTTTAAATGGAGGCTTTGGGGGACTTCCTTACTTTGCTCTCCACTTTCTAATCTGCACCAGACCCTTTTCCCTCTGGTTGGAGTCCTATCCTCTGTTTTCTCACTGTTTCCTGTTTTCATCCAGTGTTTATGGCAGACTGAATATTCTGTGAGAACTGGGCCTTTTCTCCCTCCTTCTCCACTCCTCCTTTGAACCTTTCCCTATATGCTCCCAACTCCCTCATCCCTAGGAGGAGAAGAAAGAGGGAAGGAAAGCTCAGAAAGAGCATTAAAGCTTTTTTTCTTTGGGTTGAACCCCAGAAGTCTGAAATCCTGGGAGGAGGAAAACTCTGGACTACACTGGGCCTGAGTGAAGAACCTAAGACTGGTGGCTCTCACTTGGATGGGAGTTACAGTACCCATGACCCTCCCAGAGAGGTCTGGGGAGAAGTCTGGAACAGAGGGTGAGAAGCCCCAGACAAAGTTCATTCAGCAAAAATTTTAGGTTCCTAAAGTCTTTGAGAGCCTGTACAGGTCGTGGGGATTTAAAAATAATAAAATTAAATTTAAATTTAAAAAATAATTAAAATTTAAAAATAAATAAGAAGCAGCCTTGAGGGACATTGTACTCTACTAGTCTGAGATAAGACAGGGGCACAAAAAGAATATGCCATCAATTATCCCCAGATAAGAGGATAGAACTATATATACAGAGTCGTAAATGCATAAGGTGAAAGTACAATGCAGTGAGAGATCCAAAGAAGGACTCAAGACCATCCCTTTTGGTTGGAAGATTCCAGAACTTTCAGGAGCTGGTGGTCTTTGAGCTGGGGGAGCCCTGAGAAAAAGACATTGGGCTAGGATCTAGAAAGTCAAAGTTGGAGTCAGCCTTAGAAACCATCTGGTCTCAAACCTATATTGTACAAAGAGCAGAATGGGACTGAAGGTCCAGAAAGGGGAAGGGACTTGTGGGGCAGGTCTTCTATCTCCTGATAACCTTCCCTGTCTCAGAAAGCCAGATAACAGCTTTTTAATAAACCTTCTGCAGCTCCTACAACTTCTGCTTCCCTCTCATTCCTTGCTCTAGTCCAGAAAAGGGCAGGAGGTGGAGGGGGGATGGAGTAGGAGAAAAGCCCCCACCACATAGGGCCTGGCCACTGTCTTGGAGAGTGAGACCAAAGACATCTCTCTATCTGTTCCTAGTGGAATTTCCGGGGCTAACTCTCAGAATGCTCAGTATCTCTGTCAATAAACAAGGGAGAGGAATGACTGTTGTCTGAATGAAAAAAGGGATAGAGAATGAGAGATCAATGGAAAGGGGAAGATCAGGGAACTACAACAACTGGTGAATGACCTTTCCCCACTAGGGCTCCTGACACTGGTGGAGAGGGACTGTGAACCCTGAGTGAAAATAAGAAAAAACCACTAGATTTCACCAGAGATTTTTTTTTTAAATTTAAACAATGAAGAACAGAAAAAGAAGAATGAATGAAGGTGAGGATAACCCCTATTTCTCTCTTCTCTCAAATAGCCTCCTCTGGCTTGCCTGCTCCTTGCAAAGTCATCTCCATAGCAACTCACCCTGCTTCCTTCATCAGACCCAGAGATTCACCAAACCATCAGAGACCTCAGAGGCCATCGAATACAGCCTGCACCCGCCTGAAATGCCCTTTCTGCAACAGTATCCAAAATCATCCAGGCTGTCACCCATCTATTCTTTCAGAAGCATCTATTAAATGCCTATTGTATATGTTAAACACAGTGCTAGGAGCAAGGGAATAGAAAGACAAGAAGGAAACAATCTCTGCTCTGAAGCACTCAATCGATGAGTGGAAGTATAATCATATGTACATACAAAATATGTGTACAAAATAAATGCAGAGTAATGGACACCATGGAGATTAGCATCTGGGGATCAGGCAAAGCATCATGAAGGAATAGCAGGATGTCAGCTGAGTTTTGAAGAAAACCAGGGATTCTGAGGGCCAGGAGTGAGAAGAAAATAAATTCCAGGGATAGGGGGTATAGATGAGAAATGAGATGTGATGATGGTTGAGAATGTAAGGAGGCCATTTTGGCTTGCCTGTAGAATGAGAGGCCATATTCCACTGATAAGGGTTTGGGAACAAGGATTCTAGGGAGCTCTAGACACTTGACCCCCATTCTTGGCTTTCTGGGACTAACTGGGGACATGTAAGTTGCTGCATTGGTCTATTCTAGGATATAGAGGGTGAAAAAATAGAGTAGAACTCTTCCAAGCTCTATCAAGAATTTCCAGCATCTGAACTAATTGTGGCATATGAATGTATTGGAATACTATTGTGCTATAAGAAATGATGAGCAGGCAGATTTCAGAAAATCCTGGAAAGACTTACCCGAACCCCTGCTGAGTGAAGTGAACAGAACTAGAACATTGTATCCTGTAACAGCTACATTAGGTGAGGATCAGCTTTGATACTTAGTTCTTCCCAGCAATACAATGACCCAAAACAATTCCAAAGGACTCATTGATGGAAAATAGCAACCACATTCAGAGAAAGAACTATGGACACTGAATGCAGATACTATTTTTTTTTCTTTCTGGTGGTTTTTCCCTTTTGTTCTTATTCTTCTTTCACAATAAGACTAATGTGGATATATAATATGACTGTATATGTATAACCTATATCAGATTGCTTGCTGTTTGGAGAGAGTAGGGGAGATGAGGGAGGGAGAAAAAAATTAAAAATCAAAATCTTATAGCAGTAAATGCTTATAACAGTAACTATCTTTACATGTATTTGGAAAAAATAAAATACTATTAAATTGGAGGAAAAGGAATTCCTAGCAGCTGAAGGGACTGGGTCTATGAGGACAGGGAGTGTGGAAGCAGAGATTCATCTGTTGCTTTCTCCTCCTCATCTCCACTTGAGCCTGTTATAAAGATTTCTGGGAGCTTTGCTCCCAGAAGGTAGGAATGAGCTGGTTAAAAGATACCATTTTATGGGAACAGAAAGAACTCACAGCTCTCTTCTCCCCCAGTTTCTTTAATCAAACTCTGATCTTGGTTAACTATATGGGACCAGAGGTTTTAGAACTAGAAGGGCCTTTTAAGTAGTCTGGTTCCAGCTCTTCATTGTACCAAAGAGGAAAAGAAGGGCAAAGAAATGTAAAGCTGCTTGAAGTCACTGAAATGGCAGAGGCAGGATCAGAACTAGGATCTCTCAGGGTCCAGATCCAGTATCCAAGAGTTTTTGTCCATCATATTTCTCATTGAGAAGATAGACCAATAGGTTATTATTAGTGGTTGGCTGCAAGGTCATGGAGTAGATTAACCTGCTTCGAAAGTGCAGTTTGAT